>NW_027466447.1:2575000-3067500 GCF_050575085.1 Anarhichas minor
GGAGATGCTGTAATAGTCCCATGACTGTGCAAATAACAATCCCAGAGTCTGAGGTAGTTATGCTGCTTGAAAATCCTATTTTACAATATCATACAGACATAAAACAAGGTCTATTATCACCAACTGTTGTATAGAATGATTTGTTTAACAATCAAAGATAAAAAGGTTTAAGTCACGTCTTTAGACGATCAGTTCGTCATTTTGGGAAATCGCTTATTTGCTGTCTTTCAGACAGTCAGGTGATCAATCGCACTCTAATGTCTGTGCACTTAATATGACGCTAGAATCAGCAGGTGATTAGCTTAGCTTAGCATTAAGACTTGAAACAGGGGGAAACAGCTAGCCTGGCTCTGTTCAGCATCGGCTCTAAAGTTGACCAATAGATATGTTGTATGTAATATGTTTAAGCATTTTGGGATTTCTGTTTGTGTACATCTTAAACAAACTATAAGACATGTTACAGAATAAACAACATGAGGAGATTCTGAGATAGATAACAAATAATACAAATAACTATGATACACTGATAGTGCCTAGTAATATACTGTACATGGTTAAATTGTATAACGTCTTGTAATGATGTGGCAAGGCCCTTCATTTGAAAATGAGTGTAGAGTGAGTCTATACACAGGTTTGTAGAGGTGCTGGTAGCTGTAGTTTGTTTTAAAGTAAGGACAAAGCCAGGTTAGCTCTTTGCCTTTATGCTAAGCTAATAACCTGCTGGCTAGTTTCATATTTAGCTATCAGTCTTCTCATCCAACTCTCAGCAAGAAAGGCAATGAACATATTTCCCCGAATGTCAAACTATTCCTTAAAAAAACAATGTTGTAGTAAACAAGAGTCCACGGGGAGTGTCTTCATGATGCACATTTGCTTAAATAAAAGATTTTAAGGTGATTGTTACAAAGAGTCTACAGACTTTAGATAAATGAAAGTACTAGAGAAACAAAGTATTGGGGAGTTTGACCTGATGACGGTGCTGGATTAAATTCAGGGCATTACCAAAGTCACCGGGCTTCATCCTCTGGGAACCATGAACGTCTGTACAAATGTTCACAACAATCCATCCAATACTGAGTGACACTGTCGTCCCTAGAGCCACGCCCCAGCTTGGCTAAAAGCGGTCTCGAGTTCTATAGACCGTTATTCACTGAAATCTGTGAATGTGTAGAATGTGCTTGTGATAAACAGTAATAAAGTAAGCCTTTAAGTCACACATTGTTTTGCACAACTCTTTCACAAAGCATTCATTTCCTCAGCTGTAACCACTGCACCACTTGCTACACCAATAGAGCGATGGTTTCCATTGGTAAATGTCTGTACAAGTAAAAATCATTTTGTTTGAGAAAATTCTTTACATTTCTACAACTTATTATGTTTCAGATGAATCATAATTCCTCAGCAGAGCCAGCCTTCTACTGTACATTCCTAGTAATGGATGAGTAAAATCCTGGTGGGACTAAAATATGCAGACACAGGTTTGTAGTCAGGTGTCTGGGACCAGTTGTGTTCCGCACAAGGCAGGATTACCTGATAATCCTGTTTTGTACGTGAGACTTTGCCTCCTCTACCTCTACGTCAACATCAGGACGAGGACTATGGATCACCAGCGAGCCGCACCAACTGCAGATCACTGAGAAATCAATTCTGCCTCCACTCCTTTTCCACGAGAAGCGAGTAATTCACTTGTGGTGCAAGGCAAGCACGCATACGTGGGGCAAAGGGCAAGAGACGAGCAGAAGATTCAGTCGCCTTCATGCAAATGCAGGCCGTGTTTGCCGTGAGAGGATCAATCCATTCGGCCAAAGAGGATGACATTTTGTGTCGGGCTTCTTGCAGCTTCCACACACTTTCTCCTGACGAGGAAGTCAGAGTTGTAAGAGCCTCTTCTCTGTAGCTGTGGGGAAAGCCAACAAAGGACAGGCTATTGAGACATATATACCAGTTAACTCAATTAAAGGAGAAGTTCGACACCTTTTGGCCGGTTAGCTTAACATCCCAGGCAACTGTCAAATAACAAAATCCCAATATTGTATTCATTGTGAGTAAAAAATACAACTTGTGTTGAAATGATTTGTGGAATCCATCATGAGCATGTTATTCATGTGTTAACTTCACCTCAAAACATCAAGGAAAGCAAGTGGTTCTCAAACTGCCATTCATTACATAGTGCCACTGTATGTGTGGGGGGACATTTCCATAATAACAACAACACAATCATGTAATGAGCAATGTTTGTGTTCGGAAAATTTGCATCGTCTTCATTCCCTCTTTGATGCAACGTTACCTCCCCTGTGTTCTGCTGTCACTTTGAATTCTACTCGTGCACTTTAGGCCAAGTTAAAGTCATTCACTGGGAAAGAATTCATTTGGAAATCCTGTCACCTGCCACGATTAGGCCCGTTACTTGTTTACTGCCTTCGAGGCAGTGTGTGTTGCCTTTTGTAGCCTAAGAATGATATCACAAACAGCCGACGAAACGCCAAGTCTGAGGTTAGGGTGTGCATTTTCGAATGATAAACAGGCGCTGAGAAGTAGGAGAAAACCCAGACGCTTAGCTTACAGCAGGAGCTATAAAATCAAAAGATATGTAACAGCATAACGCATTGTTCAATATTATCTTAATTCAAAACTCAGAACAGTTTAGCATTTTTTATTTTTTGCTTTGCCATTATGCAAGGTCACGATAAGTCAGACAGCGGCGTTCTCAACTTCATTTGTGTTTATTTTCCCTTCAATAAATAGACTGGGAGAGAGGCCTGTACCTCTGAGGTGATAAGATCCTCCCGGCGTGTTCTTCGTGCTGACCTTGGGTGCTGCAAAGTAAAAATCGATGCTCTTTCAGGAGGACAGAAGGCAGTATTCACTTGCTGTTAAGGTACCGTGCATCTTCCACAGACGTCAAGACGGGGGAAGAGAAAACCCGCGGTGTTAGTTAGTGCGTGTCAGCGGAGGGTTTATCTGAACAGATAGACACAGACGCGTACGCACAGAGACACTGGCACCGACATTAAAGGATGGGGCTGGAGAATAGCTCACCAATAGTGGCACATTGTCTAAAGTGAGCTATCAGGCAGTTAGCTTCATCTATATCAAATAAAACCTCAATAGCAGCTTTCATTGTCTTCAAAGCTAAAGGTTTATATAGAGAAGTTCGGTGTCCCATAATAAACACATCTATACACATATATACATACATCTATATATCTATACCCATCTATACATCTATACACATATATACATATATCTATATATCTATACCCATCTATACATCTATACACATATATACATACATCTATATAGCTATACCCATCTATACATCTATACACATATATACATATATCTATATACATCTATATGTTTCTATAGTACCCATCTATACCTATATACAGATGTGTATATATAAATACACATATACATACATCTATATACACACACATATATATACACACATAAATACACATATAAACACATATATACACATACATACATATATATATATATATATATATATGCACATATAGATATATACACATATATATATATATATATATATATATATATATATATGCAGCAATAGTAGTAGTTTCCTAGAGGTATACAAGTGTAGGGAGGCGGAGGAGCTTCAGACTCTGACTGTGCTGTCATGGAGACGCTGACTGAGGACAGGTGGTGAAAGATTTAGCGCTACAGTATTGCTTTCCTCCAACCAAATCAGAAAATCCATTCAAGCACATTAGCACAACTGCTAATTGCGATGCTCTGTGTGTCTTATTGCACACATTGATCTGTCCACAACCTGCTCCAGTTGAATTGGAATTGTGAAATTAAAGCCCCTAAGTGGACGGATAGAGGATCCTGTGCCGACTTTGGTCTCATGATTCACATATTAGTAGAAAGAGCTAAAAGCTAAAAATCCTGAATGTAAAGGCCAGTAGTGGATTTGTTCATCTCTTTAGCCTCGAGTGACACATGCTGCTTAAATTCTGCTTGAATAATTCAAGTCCAAAGACAAGAATGTGCCATCTACTCAAAACATAATCAAAGCACTTCTGCGCTACACGTGTGTTGTTTAAAACACGCTGTTCTCTAAAGTCAAATCCACCATCCACATGCAGCCAACAATACTCTGGAACCAATGTGTTAATCCAGCCCCACTGATCTCCTTTCTCATTTTAGATTCAGCACAAAGAGTTCTGAAATATGTGCTCCAATAATGCTGTACTGCTGTTCTGTCAACAGTGTCCTGATCAGCTTTGGTGCCGAGTGCAGAGATGGCTTTGACAGTCAGCGTGTGCAGCTCTATGATGCTTTACGTTTGACGTTATCTTGATGGTGAAGTTTGAGTTGCTTGTGCTCTACCTAAACTGTAACATTACTTCAGGTGTGACGGGCGAGAGTCGATTCACATAGCTGAGTTTGATAGGACGGACTAAGAGACCTGTCGATAAAGGCACACACACTTAAAACATGGTCAGATTGCTTCAATGACAACAGAAAGGAACATTTCCAAATGAAAAAAAATCAATTTGTGTTGATAGACACAAATATTGTAAAGTGGATACTCTTCAAAAAGTGATTTGAATCCTTAATTCAGGCAATTAACCCACTGTGCTTTGAAATATGAACTGACCCACCTGGATCTGGAGTTTAATAATAGAAGAGCACTATGAAATCATTCGCAGCGTAATATGACCCTTAAGAAATATCTTACAGAACTCTAATTGGAGTGCATCACTCAGCTTAATGATGTTATCAGTGATGCGTCACATTAAAGTAGAGCCTAGACCTTCCCTTTTCTTCTGCGGTGTGATGTGTGCTTGAGCGTTGTTAAACCCAGTGTGCTCTTCGTTGCCCAAAGCCGACCCAAAGTAAAATGTACAGTGTTGCCTCGGGTGGTTTGGATGTCCTCATCTGAACCTGTCATGGTGACTATGTGGGCCCCAGGCAAATATAGCCGTGTCCTTCGGCAGAGTAAACAAAGTGCTACCGTCCACCGCGAAAAACACTTGTTTTCACATATAAAGAAGGCCCACAGCAACTGTCTGCTTGGTTTAAAGTCACATATTAAATGTAATGTTTGACGTGCGCCGTTTCCCACCAGGGGAAACCGCCTGATTTCCTTCCCCAAAGTTCTCCTTTTTTCTGCACAACTCCCTAGTAACAACACTTCGGGTGTGATGTAACGGCTTCTAAAGTTAACATTCGGAAAAGCGTTTGCTTTCTAAAAAGTTGCCCGTGGACAATCCAGTGAGCCCCGGCTCTTCGTTTTGCTCTGTGTTCATCCCGAAAACAATGACGCCGTCCGTCTAACGCGGCGCTCTCTGCACAAGCACCTCCATTCTGACCTCTAATTGGCGAGGCAGCGAGCGCCAGAGGGAACATTATGCCGCATTCCTAAATGGCTACTCTGGGCCGCTGCACAGGACATTTAGTTAAAGTTGGTCATTCTCCGTCCCTGGAGAGCCGGTAAAGGGTTGGCCACATTGCCAGGGAAGAAAGTGCAAAGACGTACAATGTGCCGTAGATGACAGGATTCCGCTGCGAGGTCCCAGGACGCAGTCAAGATGGCATGCCGCACAGCACGGAGCTAAGTAATGCCCCGCTGCAGCTCGCTAATAAGCCGTAAATGATCGCCTGCGCTTCACCCCCTCTTCTTCTCTGTGTTCTTTCCAGCATAATAAGAAAACATTCGGTTGGAACATTGTTTTCTTTTTTCTTTTTAACATCATTGGGAATGAGTCCCTCCTGGAGCATCCCTTGTTTTTTAGCATTACCTTAACATAACATGGTTGTAAATTACAGACAACAGGACTTCAGCACACTCAGTGAACCTGTTGTTTTTGCAATAAATCAATTTGAACTCATGCTGGCTCTTTCCTTTCCAAAAAATATTGTAACCGCTGTAAACAGGACGAGGGAAGTCAGAATTCTGATTTACATATCTGTGATGAGATATTTTGAAGGCTTTGAATGTTATTTATGTTCATGTGCTCTGTGGAAAAACGACAGTTGCTGGACATTTTTATTTCCACAATTTTTTTCACTCTTATCACAATCATAACTTGGTAGATTCATTAAAACAAATCACTTAGAATACATCTTGTCTGCAGATTTTGTCAAAATGCAAATTATTTTTTTACATATTCTACAATAACCCATCTACTGACTGTAAAAATATTAGCATGTCTAATGTGACAGAAGTTGATTGTAGTCAGAAACCCACAGATAATTATCGTCCGACTCAGCACTATGGAGCAGTTTAATGTCCTTCAGCTCATCATTTAGGTTTTATGCGTTGAGACTCTACAGTTCGGTTCTGATAAACTACTGTACCCTTCACTGAACAGCAGGCACACGAGGTTAGCGACTAGCTGGTGAACAGGGGAGCATGTAGCTGCTAAAGAGCCAACACGGAAAGGAGAGCGAATATTAGCCGGCGAGGTGTCCACAAACACAGCTCCGAATGATTGCTTAAGTGCTCCGTGTCTGCTGGATGTCGAAGTAGACATTTGCATGACATTTTTATGAAGTGATGATACATCAGCGCAGTGTTTTCATCTTGTTGCACTGCCCCCAAGCAGCCCAAAAAAGAATCAATTAATACGGCCTCAATGACAGTTTCCTAATCTAGGCAATTAGTGTCAATTAAAGGAAAGCTGGATGTGTTTCACTACAGAGGCCCAATCAGACCGCTAGCTGCAGCCTGTGAAGATAGTTGAAGCGGTAAGTGTTATTACTTCTTGACAGAAAAATAGTATTGCTTAATGGCACAAAACAGTGACTGGTTTTATTTAGATAATATACAACTTTCTTGCTGTTACGCTTTTCTAATTGCATGGTTTCCACTTGAGATCGGTTCATCTGGTCCGATGCATGTTATCTCACCCGTCCTCTCGCTCTTCAGATCAGACAGAGCGACGCTGGGGGGCGGGAGGTGGACAAGAAGTAACGCCCTCTCTTGACAGGAGACGTTTGGAATGTGGTCTTAGTTTTTAAGAGAAACAAAAATGCTGCTCTCACCAATTTAATTTAATGTCATACTCTGGCTCGTATGCAGCTGTCAGCACCCGCATTCATAAAAACACCATCGTGTCCTTAAATACATAGTGATGATTTAGCACTTGAAGCTTTTGGGAATCATTTATTTTCAAATGGATTCTCCCCAAAACAGCAGACTTGCTGAAATCCAAGTAAAAGGGGGTCTCCAATGTGAAGCCATTAGGTAGGGTTTAATCCTGAGCACACAAGTGGGAAATTATGTAATAAGAAAAGCATCACATTCACAAACCGCATTATTGTTAACCAATTAACTAACGTGCACATATGGAGCGTTAAACTCTTATGAATAAAAACTAAAGATCGTTGTTTCCCAAACTTCCGACTTTTTGCGTTCAGCAAAGAGCATTTAATGTTATCCAAATATTTGAGATTTGAAAGCGCATGTGAAGCCTATTGTGTGCATGATCAAATCATCCAGCGCGTAACTGTGTTGGAAGTCATTTCATGCCTCCTGTGGCGGACGACGAGCGCAAACACACCGGATGGCTCTATGAATGCAGCCTCTGTGTCTCTGACATGATGAGACGTCGCTAACGACCAAACCAATTGCCCGTCTTGACGAATCCCCTCGCTGAAAAAGACCCGGCAGCTCCTCCGCGTCTCCTACAGAAGAGACACATTTGACAGCTGCGACCTTTTCAACCTTTCCTCGCGAGCATGAGCGAGACCTTTTCTGGAAGATGAGCTTGCACACTTGTTTGTCTGTAAATGAGATGCTACTAAGAGACCCCCGCTAAATCTTTTCGTCCGTCAGCTCCGAGCTTCTTATTTTGCATCACCCGGTATGAGAAGGCTGGGGTCGGAGCTTTTACTGGGAGAAAGAAAAAGCTGGAGAACATTCCTGCAATGCTCAATAGTGATGCAACAAAAGGTGTGGATGGGTCGATTTGTCTTTTTATCTACTTCCAAATGCAGGCTTAGACTATCAACCGCATTTAATCATTTGAATCCCTTTATTTTGTCATGTTAATTAGGAAGTGGGGATGGCCCAATTACACACCTTAATTAGCCAGTAAACACACAGACACACTCGGCCCCAAACCAATCCGCCGCGTCATGTGGAGTTTACCGCTCGTCACCGCCTCCTCTCCGCCTCCACATCTGTTCCAGGGTCTCTGCTTTTCTTCAAAGTGACTAATTTCATTTCCCTGATTCCACTGACCTTTGCCAGAGTTGTTTTGATGGCAATGATTTCCTGTCCCTTTGCCTCAGCATTGGCAGCAAACAGAGCGGTAGCGTAGCGGTCTGGTTTATGTTCCCGGCTCTCAGACGCAATGTGAAGTGAGCTGTAAAGAGATCCTTATGTGCGACAGAGGCTCGCCGAGCGGGAAACAGGTCGGGAGACGATACGTTGAAGTGCTTTAAAAAAAAATGCCTGCGTTGATGGGTTTTCGGGGCGTCCCCCCCCCCCCCCCGAAATTCTGAACAGCACAGTACAACGTTATCCACTATATTAAAGGGTAATTCAGATTTCTTCATGGTACGGCTGAGAAATGTGTCCGTCCTGTTTACAGCACGTGTAGCAGTGACCATAAGAACCGTGTGCATGTGTCCATGAAATCAGAGCTCAATAAATAATACGCTCCAATGAAATTGTTAACGCTAAAGTACTGCATGTACTGCATGTACTGTAGGACTTGCCTACATGCTCTCTTAAAATGACCACATGTCCCGCATTCTCTGTTTGATTTAAAGTGACAAAACATGAGGTGGCAGTTAGTCAAATCAGGAAAAAAATAACTTCAACATTTAAAGATCAGCACATTGTACAAATTGAACTGTGATAGAGTATTAGTTCCATGAATTGTAAATCATGCCTTGTTTAAGTTGTTTGAGAACCGTAATAATGGGGACGTAATAAAACATTGCTCAATAGCGCTACTAGTGGTGCAAAGAGGTATTCACTTACAGGGAATTTGATGCATGCAGCTTTAATAACCTATTCATTTCAAGCTGCCACGTTATGTTGAATGATGGCAAAATATATAAATACATATATATGTAGTTTATTCTTCTCCTTTCTCAGTCAGTTCAATTAACATGTTTAAAACAATGACACCAACCACCTCCTGGTCATTTTAAAGATGTTTCAAATGGTCAATGACTTCAATACTGTCACAACTGTAACTTTGCACAAGGAGATCCACAAACGTAATATAAAATCTCCCAAAGCAATTCATTTTTTGCTGTCTGACACCAAAAAAAATGTATTTAACGAAAACGAAAATGCCGTTTTTGCAGTTCTTTGTTCCACTCTGCTCTGCATTCTGGGAGATTCCTTCGGGCAGTGTATAGTGTGCTACCCCACGGGACACAAAGGGTCTGTCTGTGGTAAAGACCCGCACATCTTTTTCTTAATCGTTGCGTTTGAAGAGCACCGGGAGGTTCATGTGGCAGCTTTCATTCTTAGTACTGAGACACATCCGATGCATTTTAATCCGTCTGTTTTCACTGATGGATTTCCATTCACTGATATAAATGAATGTTAGATGCACTGCAGATCATTGGTGTCAGTTAAGTGCTACCGTTTCTCTGTTCTTCCTTGTCTAACATCGCAGGTAACCTTTTGAAGGATACGACTTCTGTGAGCTCACGGATAATAGCTCATATTGAACCGATAATATTTTGAGATTGCTTGTGTTTGCCTCGCGATGAGTGGCTCTTTGAATAGGCCGAGGTGTTTGTGTTCACGAGAATGGGACTGACGTGAGGTCACAGTGACTTTACATTACATTACATTACAGTCATTTAGCAGACACTTTTATCCAAAGCGACTTACAATTCAGAGTCTATCACATTTCTACACCGTAGGCACAGCTACGGGAGCAATTTTTGGGGTTAAGTGTCTTGCTCAAGGACACATCGACATGCGACTAGCGGAGCCGGGGTTCAAACCACCGACCCTCTGATTGAAAGACGGCCCTGCTATCCACTTAGCCACAATCGCCCACAATCGCCCAATCGCGGGACTTTGACATTTTACTATATGCTATGGGGTTCCACCTGTTGCCTCTGCTATGTATTAGTAGACAATGGCTTTAAATGACCACGAAGCTTCATTTCCTGTATTTCATTATTTATGTCAACTTAACTCTCACAGTCGGCAAACCCTCTGCAAGGATACAAGGTCGTATTTTGTGATTAGGCAGTGTATCATAGATAATTGGTCGTGTGTTTTGACAGAATAGAGCCTATTTGGATAATTATTTGGACCCAATGTTTCTGCGTGATTTGTGCCAACAGGAGAAGTAGAGGGCTTTGCGTATGAAATGCGTCAGTGGGGTGTTTAAATCCGTTCACTCACTAATTACAGTGACCCACAACCAGCATGGCTGAGCTGGCAAGCTACTTAATTGGGTGAACGCCATTGTTTACTGTCGGGAATCTAACTTGAACTAAAACCAAGCAAGAAGACACTTACGTCTTAGTTTAAAACACGTGGTGTCTTCATTATTCTAATGTACTGTGTCCTCGGCTTTAGGCCTTCACAACACTCTTTCTCTGAAGTACTTTTTTTGTCCGTCCAGTGCCTTATAGTGCTCATTTTTTAGTGTCACCCACTTATAAGCTTTAACTGTAGCTGTAACATTGATCCAGCTGACATGAATTCAAGCTGACCACAGTCGCTGTTCTCTAAGAAGAAGAATGGAACTGCCAACTTTCTACAGCCACCGCTGAAGCCTACAGGGGTGAGTACTTGATGTTAAAGAACAGACTCTGACATCTGACAGAAGATGTTCCTGATTATCATACCTGACAAAAGCTCTGGCTGATCAAAAGATAGGACACACATGGACTTACTGCTTCCTGTGCTCCTGAATGAGAATGTACAGTATGTTGCCAATCTTTGAACCACGAAACATCCAGAGAATTATCGGGTCATCAGAGCAACAATAACCACACATATCCTACTTTATGAGGAAAAGTTGGATTCTTTAGAAGCACCAAAGTTACATAAGCATCATTAGAATAATATGTCACTTTTATAATTGGTATACAGGTCATAATGCATAAGGAGCACTTGCTGATGATACTTAAAGGTCAGTCATCTTATGTAAAATAACTGCCTAGCCTTATTCCATAAAGTGTAGGCAAAAGGAGGAAGGGCAACACGCACACTCTCCTGCTCACGTTACCGCACTTACACAAGCGTGTCGGAGAACTACGGTGGCCTTCCGGCTAACGTTAAAAACCCAAAAGGGCTTTCGCTAGAGCCAGTGTTTGGTTTGTCCGTTCTGGGCTACTGTAGAAACATGGGGGGGGTGAAACACGCCGGACTCCTTGAAGAGGACCTTTCTAGATATGAAGGGCTCATTCGAAGCTCAGGAAAACACAGTTTCTAGCTCAAGACTTCTACAGTAGGTCATGCACGACGCTGCAAACATCCTTTACAAGGGACAGGTTTGCCACACATCTTCCAGCACCTGCCACTGAAGGGGCCACACCTGCAATATTACAGCTTGCTTCTCTAAAACGTCCAGTTCCATATTCTCTCGGCCGGATATAACCTGTGAGTGACAGCTAGGTGTATTACATTTTATTAACCTGCGATGGACATGCAGCGCGATAGGGCTCTAATCGGGGACAGGCAGTGGCATTCTTTTACATGGCGAGCAGCTCAGTCAATGCACAGATGGCTGATAGGAGGAGAATAGGATGATAATCTTTAAACGCGGGGGTCATTTATTTCCTGAGCTCCACCGGCCACTGCTGCAACAATTGTTCATCTGGAGGGGGGATAAAGAGGCAGCAGCCGGGGGAAGTGAATCAATTCTAGACTAGAGTGTTGCACACGGGCGACTTTTTAGACACGGAGGTGAGGAAATGGGAGCTGGAAACAGTATCTGTGCTCCAGTTACAGCTCCGCAGACCATTAGGTCACCGTGCGAGGCAGGACAGGAAGTGTCAGGACACCGCTCGCCTGGAGACCCAACATATCAGACTGCTTACCAGCATATTTAAAAAGTTGATGCGGTGGCACTTGCTTTTTTTTTCCCCCATCGATGAACGGGAGATTCGCTTCGGCGCTCCGAGGGATGGCCTTTAACAAGAGCCTCAGTAATAACAATCCAGAATGGTAATGGGCTGTAAAAGTTGTTGATAAACCCTTGGATCATTCAAATCCTCTCCCCTTCAGGAGAGGATATTAAATATGTCCTGCTCATGAGACGCGTACAGCCAGGTAATTCCCTCAGCGGATTTACAGTCCTTGCAGCCTCTCTGCATGCAATTAGGAGAGCCTCGGCTCGATTTGTTCCATTTCTCTTTGAGTCCGTCGCGGCGACTTTAATAGTTCTTCTGCATTCTTATTGCCCCGACTCGAGTAATAAAGGGCTTTCTGATACTTTCAGGTGACTTGAATGTAGATCTACTATTTTATTTATCTCCCCATCGTGAGATTAGTTTTGCTTGAGGCGACGATCACTGTGTGTGACACGCCATTGTAAAAGGGAGAGGCACTACTTCACTGAAGGAAACTAGTTTAGGATTTATCACACGGCTTGATCACTCACAATGTTACACAATTGTTGTTCAGGCTTCCGCAATGATCGTGTGTAACTGCTCTATTACACATCTATTACTCTCACCCCACAGAGCTCTGGATCATTTCAAGACTTCAAACTTAAAAAATGTCTCATCAGCCAGGTTGTTTCTGCAGAGAGAGAGAGAGAGAGAGAGAGAGAGATAGTAAGTACTGTTCCAGGCTCACCAATGAGCACCTACACATGTCCATGAGAACAGCACTCACTTAAGTCAAGCCCAGATTCAAACTACTAGCAGTTTTTCTTTTAAATAATATAATAAAATCAAGAGAAAAAGCTCGGTTTACACTTTTTTTCTAAAAGATCCATATTTTTCTTTATATTATATATTATAATTATTATTATTTTTAAAAATATTTTTTTTACTTGAAGTGTAAAACTTTCTTTGTGCCAGGAATCATTTTATTTATGGTAAAGATAGCTATTTGTTTTACATAGTCTGTATATGTTAAAAGTGCCCTACTTTGACGAGTGATAATAAATATTGTTGAAATGATATGGATATTACTGTTTCTATTTGATAGACATAGGCTATAGGACACCATTTAGACATTGTGAGGAGGACCAGTTAGTAGCTGGACCTCTTTGAATTTGAATGGAACACCTCTGTCCTGGTTTATCTCTGCAGCGTGAGCAATGTGAACTGGGGCGTCCAGCTGGGTCGGGTCATATGGAGAGTCTGGATCCACTCTGATGCTGCTCCGTGACGCAGGCGATGTGAGATCAGACGAAAGGCTTATCTGAGCATGTCCATCCTCGTGACGCAAATAATGTATGTGATCTTATTTCTTTATCAAAAAGCACTTATGTCTCATAGAGACTGTCATTTTACTGTTTTTTTTTCCTCTTCAATTTGAATTATTCCAATGCCATGCCCCTTCTCACCCTCAACAAGATCATGTTTAATATCATTTGACACTTTAAACTCCCTCTGCCTCTTCTTGCAATGAACTGAAATGAAATACTTGCAAAACTAAAACATCTTCACTCTTCAGATTTCATTTAGGGACAGTCCCAAAAAAAAAAGAAAAGCACAAATTTTACTTTAAAATTGCCAGATTTAAATCCGAGATGCCAACTGCCTCCGACAGGGAATGTGTCAAATTAGTGTCGGAGGCACCCAAAGCTGCTATTGTGATCTGATCCTGCTGGAGACAGCATTTCTGTCTCAAGAAAGTCAAACTTTTGGCCTGTGTTCATGCTGTTCCCTGAAGGGGCAAAGATAGATTTTATTACTGACAATGTACAGAATTGTCTTGAAGAGCATCCAAAGTCGAACTTAATTAGTTTCAATGGAGGGTTTGACTGTCACATCTCGGTCTACATGCTGTCTCAGAGGCTCGTTCACACCGACGAGAACAGATGTGCGAAGATAATTCTTGGAATTATTTGTTTCGTTTTGTTTTCTCTGGCTTGAGTGCATTTATATGTAAATGCAACAAGAACAAGCCTTCTGATATGCAACCTGAGCTGGTAGGACGCAATTGTTTTGGTTTTTGTGCACAAATTCCTAAACTGCCGGTACTTCCCCTTTCTTAGTAATTACTGCTGCTCCCGCTGTCGGAGGCGAAGGAAGAAGAGACAGATGTGAGAAAACAAGCCACTGTAAGAAACTCCTTGTTAGAGCTCTCTGCACCCAGACCCGCTGAGGAGTCTGGATACGTTCCTGCTGTTGTTCTCCTATCAAATCTGCTAAAAATAAAATGCAACCGAACTAATCTGTGGTTGGAAACCGAACTAATCTGTGGTTGGAAACATTTAAAATGCAAATTGCTTCGCTCGTGCATGTGCATTCTGTTGTGTGAGTTTGAACATCCCAAAGTGACACTCTCAAACAAAAGTGAGCTCCGGTGAACGGTCAACAGGCGGAAATCAAAGCTGTGAACATCTCGGCTGCTTGACGGCCTCCCTAACCAAAGGTCCACGCCGCCAACCCCTTTAAACCCCAACTCATAGAGAAGCCTTTGGGCCCAGAGTGTGCCTGTGAATATCAATCACCGACACGCTTACATGTAGTCGGTCTCACGCTGCTGGATAATAGCGGGCCGTTTGTGCGTGCCGCATTAGACTGCCGTGGCGCGTGGACGCGGGCAGGTGCTGCCAGCGGGACAGCGCTGTATAAATAGGGACGAGAGGTAATTTAGGAAGGCAGGAGAGGTTTCAGGAACATGACTCTGCATCACATTAGATTCTTTCGTTCGGAATCTACATCTTGTAACGGATAGTAGTAGCAGGGTACAGGCATGCAAACGCATAGGGAGTCATACAAAGTGCACACAGGAGGAGAACCTTGAGGTATCGATGCACAGGTCAGGGGGATTGTTTGCATTCCCTTACCTTCTTCTGCTTCTAACGGCATTTTGTTGTTGTAAATATTTCAGACACTATCTACTTTCAAAAGTCTGTGTTAGTCATGCCTTTGAATACATTGCATTGTTAAATAAACCCAATAGTGCATAGATGGACTACACGTGGACATCCTACAGGGGGATGACACTCGCTGTGTTATCATTAAGTGAAACAGCGGGCTGTTGTCTATTTTTTGATCCACGCAGTTTATTTGCTCTCACGGCCGCAGAAAGAATGAGCAACGTGAATAACCAGATTAGGCTACTTATGTTGTATGCAAACACTTATATTCTGAAAACAATCTAAACCTGGATAAAAAATAAAAAAAACACGTTGCTTCGTCGCAGTGTAATATTCTGTGTGAAAGTAGTCATCACAAGAACAACCATGTGTTAAGCCTCAAGTGTGTACTGTATGTTGAGTAATGTAAATAGAAAGACACTAAAGCAAGGACCTTCACATATGAAAGCAGATATCAATGTGCAAGCACAGAAATAACCAGAATGTGATGAGAAGTCACAGACGGTCAGTAACCTGGAATAAGGAATATAAAATGCCAGGTTTCTAATGTTCTGGAGCATGTTTTTGATACTAATTGCAGATCATTGATGATCTTTATTGCTGGTCTACAAGGCTCCAGGCTTTTCTTTGCCACCATACAAAAAAACATTTCAACCACTCTGAAGTCTGTAAACCAGGGGTGTCAAACTCAGTTTGGCTCGGGGCCACTGCTGGTATTGTCATCTCGTAGGAGGGCCACTTCAACGTTCAAGTACTACAAGAAAGCGCAATATTGTGGACATTTGTTTCATTTTCATTTTTACAGTACTGACATATTTTTGCCATACTTAACAAAAATCTGCACTCAGCAGTTCCTCTACATTTTTATATTAGTTTTTAACAGTGCAAATGTTTTTTTCCTTTTGCCCCATTTTTTACAACTTATTGAAACATTGCACTTGAACCAACAATCCCTGAATACATTTGTACTTCATTCTATTTCTTGCCAGACACCTGGCAGCGCTTCTGCTCACACAGCGGAGCCACATTTGCCGATCGAGGTCACAGTTGAAACCCTGAGTACAGCTTCAAGATGGGCCTCACTAAGCCTGGACCTGTACTCGCATTTATTAAAGTTCATAGTCGAGAAAAGTTTCTCACACAGATATGTGCTTCCGAAAAGGCACATTACCCGACTGAACACTTTTGTCAGACCAGAAGTTGACTAAATGATTCGGGAAATCAATAACTGACTATTCTAGGGCACCAAAAAAGTAAAGTCCCACACTGTCCCTGTACCTTGTACACTACTTACACCGGCAGTCTCCCAGCAGGAGAGCTAAATGAACACACTCATTCCACCTACAAATGAAAGATAAACATGTCACCTACCACCACCGCAGAGCAATCTCGTCTGCGGAAACATGTTGCCTGCGTTGTCATTTTGTTGGGCTTTTACGTGGCCTTTATTTGACAGCTGTGACAGAACCTTCACATAAACAACTGCATACGAGGCAGCGTAGCCAACGTGTTTTCATAAGCAACGGGTGATCGGCTCTGTGCGAATAAGGACAGGTAAGGAGCTTCTTCTTCACACATTTCTCCCTAAAATGTCCTTCAGGAGGAGGACTTTCATCTGCGCTAACAAGCTGTCACCCACATTCAAGTGAAAGCGTCTCATGGTTTAATGTATTTGATACGATTCACGCCAACGCTCAGGGAAATTAAAGGAGTGTAGTATGACAACGAAAAGTGAATTAACGGCTGATTTGGATGCAGTAAAAGGAGACACCTGAATTAGGAAGTCTCGCTCTCTGTCTCTCACACACACACACACACACACAAACAGAAATAAATTCGGGACTACTTTATATGCCTGCTCAGAGGCAGCAGAGTAATCTAAAGCTTGTCAGGTGACAAGGTCCACATGCTCTGTAGCGGCCGGCATGTCGGATTGAAAACACAAATCAATGCAAGGTCCTGTTTCGCAGTCGCGACACCGTGAACTCACATGTGCAAGGTTTCAACCACAACAATTCCAACGCGGCCCCCTTGTTTTGACACGGGTTAAAAAAAAAGTGGTCACGGTCAAGCACACAATTGATTTTGGGATTGAATAGTCAAAGTGAAGCGACGGGCAGTGGGAGGAAACTGGAAAACACATGTGTGAGCGCTGCAGGCATTACAAGCTCACAGGTAGCTTAATGGATGTGGTGAAGGGCTGCTCTGATGTTCTGTTCCTTCAGCCATCCTCCACCAAACCCTCAGTGTAAAACGCCTCACATTGTTCGCAGCAGAGGATTAGAGGAGTCCGAGTGAAACCTTTCCTCACCGGGCTGTGAGCTGAATCGCTGTTGTGTCAATCAGCAACAAACTGCAGCAAAATGGACATTTCTGAATATAAAGAGAAAATAATAATTGCAAACCTTTTCTTAAAGCAAAACCACTTTCAAGTCGAGCGGAGCGGAGCTATGAAAGAGACGCCCTGATTGAATCTTTAGAGCAATACATCTCCCACCTTAGACGTTGTATTGTGGCATTTCTCATGTCACCGGGCCTGCGGTGATCAAGTGCATTCTAACATATTGGGAGAGAGCTTTGGTTTCCACTGCAAGGAAGGTCGTCTTCACCCCCCCCCCCCCCCCCCCCCCTGTGTATAAGCCACGTAAATCATGTATGCACACACCCAGTTGAGCCCGCACTGCGCCCTCGCACCCCCCCCCCCCCCCCCCCCCCATGCCGCGGCCCAGATAAACACGGGCACAGACGAACACTTCAGGTTATCCCCCACACGTCAAGGAGATCACACCGTCAATTAATATGCAAAAAAAAAAAGGGAGGGGGGGGGGGGGGGGGGCAGGGAGAAGTGACAGGAACGAGGGCAGATAAGAGCCGGCCTCGGCTAATATTTCAGCGCATAATGATGTCATCTCGATGCTTGATCGCCGAACAATTGACTCGACTGGGGCCTGGCCATCTAGCTGCTGCTTATCTTGTCATAAGGTCACACAGAGTGGAGCACAACGTGTATTGTTGCTCGGGGTGAGTGTGGAAGGACAACAGGACAGAGGGTTGGAGAAAACAGACAAAAAGGAACAACCAGAAGAGTTGCAGCATGTCATTATCCGGGAGTCTTTCAACTACTACTCTCCTTTTTTAAAAGTCTCAGAAGAGGAAGGGGGGATTGGACTGGAGGGGGTTAGGGGGGGCTGGAGGGTAGTCTACACAAACGAGTGCAGTGACGCCTGAGAACACTGGTCCCAGTCCATACAGCGCCAAAGCATTGATCAAGCTCGGGTCTGAATGAACTGAAGGAAAGGCGACAGAGGTATCGCCTTCCTCCTCCACAGTCCTCCACAGACTCTAGACTAGTCTGTACTGGCAAGGTCTCAACAGCATGTTGTTGGGCGGGCTGATGATGAAGTTGACTTTTACAACTAAACTAAAAAAAGAAAAAATGTCTATTTTATGTATTTTACACAAGTCTTGACTCTCTCTAGAGCGACCCAACACAGTTTGGAATCTGCACAATTTAATATTGGAATATTGGATTTGCTGTAACGTAAACTCAAGATAAACAAATGTAATGCTTGTACACTTTTCTTGAAAAACTTTTAAAAAAAGAACGATTTAATCAAAAAATCTGATTTGGTGATACCTGTAGTTGCTGAGAGAGCAGTTTATTACTGCGCGTCCCAGAATTCTGGAGGCAGCAAACACTTGTTGAGCAGCTGCTTTGTCAGAAAAACAAACTCATGCAATTTTATAAACTGTATAGAGAGGTCACTGAAGAATATACATTGACCAGAAGTAGTAACGATTCCATGAAAATCTTTAGTATCAGAACTTTCAACAGGCTATTGTTAGCTCAAACCACTAGTTTCAAGGTCACCTTGTCACACATGCACCGTTGACCAGAGTGTATGTGTGACTTGGTGAAATGAATGAAGGACATATCATTATCTCATTATCATATTTCATTTTAAACCCCAAATATTATTTCATTTCATTTTTGGCGTTTTCAAAAGGCTGCGGTGCCTGCCACTGTGTTTCTGCACCTTCTTTTTCCTAACTCAATAAACCCTTAACGACATCCTTGTTGACTCCACAACCGTTAAAAGCCCACACGATGCATGTTAGAAGCGTCTCGTCGTCTGAAGGGATCACGTCGGTAGCTTGTGTGACCTTGCGTATTAACACGCTTTCCCCCTGCTAATGCCTATCAAACATACTTGACCTGTCGCTGGAATAGATTCCCTCCATGATTAATCCATGCCTCTTGTCTTCTGGATTAACAATTCAAAGAGCCCGGTGCTAACCATTATCCCCAGGCTATGATCTAATATTGGAGGCTGGAGCATTGTCTCTCTCACATATCCTGGCTCTCTCTCTCTCTATCACACACACACACACACACACACACACACACACACACACACACACACACACACACACACATTTTCCAGATCTCTGTTAGGATATTGCTCCATAATGATGTCTGTGGACTGATCCTGAATTGTTGCACAGGAGGTCTTATCCGCTGTGGTTATTATGCTGAGACAGAGACCTGGCACCGTCCCTCTGTATTGCAGGCACACCCACGACATCCTTGATAGAAAAAAATAAGATCTGTCAAGCAAATCAATTGAGATTTTTTACAATAACACTATAATAAGACATGCTGATGGAAGATAGTGATGGAAAAAAGAAAATGTGCTCTTTAGTCACGGGTAACAGATATCATCTGTTATCAGGAGTTTACTCAAGGAGATTGAACCACATTTAGCTCAAAGATGCCTCCGATAAGACCTTGATAAATATTCATTTTGCTGTATAATTGGCACCAATTCAAGGATATGTGAAATGTGGCCACGGCTTGCTTTTATTTGTGGGGAGCAGCAGAGAAAGCTGGGCTAAAAGTTCACTCTGCTGTCCAACTGCTGCCTTCTGGGGGCGTTTATTACAAATTATGACTTTGCACTTGGGGGTATTTTGATTTCAGTTTCAGTTTGCAGTAGTATACTTTTGTTTGATGTCATGCAGTTATGCTGTTTTTTGTTGAATAAGACTAGAGTCTAACGCAGGGATGACCAAACTTTTTGGATTGTGGGCCATATACAGAAATACATTTTTAAAAGAGTGTTTCTTGAACTGTAAACCCCATGTGCTATTTATTTTCTATCAATAAAACTCTGCAACACTAAAACACAGTTTAACGTTTGACATTACAGTAGTTTATTGCTGTGCCCACATAATAAAAGAAAATTTAGATGAATTCAGTACTTTCAAACTTTCAAAAATTGTGCGTAGTATGTGTGTACATCTGTAAATAATTCAAGTTAAAACAGGTGGAAACGTCCAAATACCAATGCTGGTCTCTGTTTATGGCCTAAGGGCCCACTTAAAAGATTATAATGCAAAAAGCAGAATTTCACCAAATCTAGTCAACATGTAGTGTTTAAAGGACGTGCAATGTACCTACCATGTAATTTATTTGAAACATGCTCAAGATATATTCTTGTTTATTAAAGAAATATTCACCGTAGTTGGACCACCCCAGTTCTAAAGCCACGGTAGCGGCTCTGTGTGTGGTTTTCTTCTCATTATCTCTCTATTAGCGTTGACAAGAAGAACTCTGAAGAACAGATTTTTTAGTCCTCAGCCATGACGGAACACGGATCCATGTCTCCTCTATATTCTCTGTGATAATTACTGCTTGTGGCTGTTTGTTTAGCCTTTTGTCTTGACTGAAAAGGGTAGACGAGAGAGAGAGAATGAGAGCCAGAGAGGGACCGAATACACCGAACAGGCTTCCGCCAGCCACTCCCCGGGGTCCTACACCACCCTGCATTGGCATTTTATTGAAATATTAAAGGTGAGGTAGATCTGCAGCGACATATTGTAAAGCCTGTCACTCCGATCACAAAGGCACTGAAGTGAGTGGAGGATGGAGAGACGGGGGCAAGAGGAAGCAGAGAATTGGTGGAGGGGGGTGCAGAGGGAGAGAGCAAGGGAGACTAGGGACCTGAGGCTACAATAGAGGAAGTAAACTGTGTGTGTAGGTGACTGAGAGGCAGTGGCTGGGAAAGTCACAGTACAATGAGCAATCATAATGTCTAAGCCACTGCTGAGAGAAGTAGGCAAGCAGGACGAGTGGAAGGGAATCGTATTGACACAGGGAAGAGGCTGAAGGATGTCGGGGAGCCCGCGCTACCAGAGAGGCTGACAAACCAACAGGGGACGGTAAAACACTGGCACGTCCTACTCAGGTCCAGCCATTGATTTTTAAATGTATTTATTTTATTTTTGTGGCAGTGTGACGGCCGTGTGTGCACAGAGGGAACATGTTGGCCATGCTCGTGCCCATCCTGTTGGTCCTGGTCTGTAAAATGGGATCAGCACTCAACCCGCTGGAAGGTAATGTTGTCAATTATCAAGTCAACACTATGCAGTACTGTGCATTAACATGCCACTGACGAGCTGAATCTGACCACGCAAATGTTTTGGAATGACTCTCCATCCGTTATCAACCAAAAGTGCAAACAAGGCAGATGTAGATCTCACATTGTCCTTAACAAATTCAACAGCAACACAATTTCCCCGAACTCTTGTTCTTAACATATGTCACAACCTACCGTTAACTGGGATTATTCATGCTGTGGTGTATTGATGTAGTGTCACCTGTTGTCTCCCCTTTTTGCTGATTAAGTGTTACTTAAGGCAGCCTTTCTTTGTTTCGATAGAAAAAGCGTTATGATATTACATCTCCCCTTACATACAGTATATACATACAGTATATAACCCACAGGTGATGCTACAAGCTCAAAGTCAGTTCTCCACCGGATGTAAAAAGGCATTCTGAGCAATCCAGCAAATCACTGAAAAGCCTTAATCACAAAGTGTGTGTACTCCAATCATAGCCGGTATGTAAGAAGTGCACGCAGTCACCGTGACGTCACCCATTGCTTTGTGGACTACCGGTTTGAAGCCTTGAGTTCGTCATATACAACCCAATGCTGAATCAGACTTTTTCAGGCAAACGAAACGGTTACAATTAACTTTCATGAACCGGAAAGACACTGTGAAAAGGTCATCGTTGTGAAACGAGAACACAGACAACTCGCGGACCAAACAAAAGCATTTGTTATCGTCTATTTAACTCTGTACGGGACCATCATTTACTAAATGAACCTCATGCTGTATTGCACAAGACTTGAAACTAACGATTGAGACCATAAACCCATGTTCACAATGTTCAGAGGTGATTAATTAAGAGAGAAGTAGAGTCATTTTCTCATAGACTTCTATACATTTAGAGGAGTCGCCCCCTGCTGGCCATTAAAAACAATGCAGTGTTTAAGGCTCTTCTGCAGAGGTTGCCGCCTGAGTGGAATACGTTCTCACATGTTCTGCTTCCACACAGCCATCCTCATCATGGTCTGCTTGTCCAGCTACCAGCATCAGCAGTGAGATATATCCGTGTTTAGAGACACCAGTTCTCCCTCAGAGCCACATTGCACTTTAGAAGAGGAATATTATCGCTTTGAGTTGTGCTAACTCTGCAGTGTTCTCACATTCGAGCACAACAACATGACCCCATGACAGATATCCAGCTGACATCCTGTTACATTAATAGAACGAGGGGTTTGTGATAAGACAGCTTTGAAGATACGGGAAAACACTGATCTGGTGACAGTTTCCAGAGTAGCAGACACAAAGAGCCATCCAGGGGAAGTTTAAACAGTCTCCGTAGCCTCTGCAGGGTCTTACACTTGATACAGGTTTGGTGTCTGGTGTCTTGAATCAAGACTTCAGTCATACCCGGTAATATTCCCTGATTAAACGATCTCACGAGGGGTTCGATCAGCCAGAGGGGAAGAGATTAGGCCGAGAGCGTAGAGAGCTGGTGTTTGGTGAGTACAGGCTCTGAGCTCGTCACTCGTGCTGCTGTGGATGTTGTAATTGTACTGTCTCACAGCACTGTGTTCATGTTAAATGTACAGGAGAATTGCTCAAATAGCCGTTCATACCCTTCAGCAAGCTGGATTTCCTATTCACGGTCCGTCCTGCAGGTTGTGTTGCGCTCACATGCAAACTGGAGCTGACGAGTGTGCACGCTAGCTGAGGTGGAGAACTTGTTTGATGGTTCACAAAGGATGTGTTGTTGTGTGCGCATGTAGAAGTGTGTGTATGTGTTGAATGATACTGTTCCTAAGTTCATTTAATGTACAAATGACTCAAAAAGATTTTTCGGGGACATTTTTAGAACTTAAGTACTTAAGTACTACTACTTCAAAACGTAAGTAGTAGTACTTTGATCTCCGGAGATGCGTTTCAATCGTTGGCAATCCATTGCAGCAAACACACATCATTCATAATTTAGCAAGTGCAAATTAGCCTTTATTGATTGTGTTTGTATACATCTTGGACGCGTTAGTAAATCAATATTTTTATACTGTTGTGAATAGTAGTGTGGAATGTGCCTAATTAGGTTCATTAAACGCGAGTAGCTAATTAGCTCTCGGAGAGAGATTCGTGTTGTGTTTGGAAGAAAAATCCGCTGCCTCTGGTTTTATTGGGATTGCTTTCTGGTAAACTCGATCCATTTCACCAAGGTAGTCGGACAGCTACTTGAAATATTGTCATGAATCCTTTTTTCTCCAGGTCAAATCAGAGGTTCTGGACAAAGGGATGTAGGATGATTAGCTTTGTATTCAACCAAATTACACTCGCTAGATTCATAGAGGAAGCAAAGTAACATTTTGTTAAACTTCCAATTCCTTCTATGAGCGCTACCCAATAGAAAAAGGTTTGACAGCGCCCACACGTTAGCAGCACTGCTTTGGATTGGAAGACCATGACAATGTGGTAGAAACATGAGACTATCCCACCCTTTCTCTGATATGGAAGGTATGCTGACTGGACTCCATCCGCCTTCATGACTCAAGTTGCAACACCTCTTTGAATGCAGCTCTGTAACGCGTGCCATTTTTGGTTTACTTTAATCACGTCGCGGTAAACCAGCTAAGGAGGCTCATGGGAACTACAAAAACCTCACACGTGAAACAACCGTATTTGTACCCCCCCCTTTGTTGGCGCCTCACAACAGCAGTATTATCAACATGGCTGTACCTCTGCAGCTTAAATAACACAAGCCAAATCATCACGGCTCGGATGGATTGTAAATAGTCGAGGCGGCGATAAATTTGTCACCGCTTGGACAGAGATAGGGCACATTACCTTCAGAGGAAGCATATTTCACCCTTCCCTGGGGCTGATGAAATGCGGAGCACAGGGGCAACACAGCATCTGTAAGTGAGGCCTTCTTTATGGCCTGATTAAGTCATCCGATGCTAGCTGTAGAGCCAGCCGGGCAGCTTTATTTCCCCTCCCACTGTGCCGCCGTAATCATCCAGGAGGACTGTGACGGTAAAACAGCATCGGAATAGCCCTTGTGATATGATGGGCACAGTCATTCCCCCTCTCTTTTTTATGTCGGCCATTATAACTTCTTATAAACTAATACTGCTGAGTAAGAGCCTTTTTCTTAAACAGTCACAGCCTCATTATGTAGATCCCTTTTTTGTTGATCTGCAGTGCTGCTTGGAATGCAATTTCCAACTATCATCTTTGTTATTTTTTTGGGAAAATGTGAATAATAATGACGTTTTACCGAGAAATCATTGATTTAATTACATGTCCCGATGGTTATAGCTTTTCTTTAATGGTGCTTTTAGTTTTTCAGGAAATTTATGGGAAATAAAGGCACTGATGGGACACTCCAGAACAGTTTAAAGTATCAACACTGATTGAAAACAGACCAGAAACAACTCATACACACAGATGTCACGCCTGCTTTTGATGGCACTTTTATGGGTTCTTATAAACAATCAAAAGTTATGTCTACAATCAATGTTTCTCACCAAAATGCATTGTGTGTACTGTGAGGTCACAAATGTGTTGAGAGGATTTCCTTCCTCATAAAAACATTTGTAAAGTAAATTATTGAACTACTTTAAACGACTGTAAAGTATTTAATTATTATTAAATATGTATTATTTATTCATCTACTACCTGTGTCTGCATCTGTTTATGTCACCGGGATGGAACGGGGCTAGTTCCAGTTATAGCTTCCCACAAAATATACATTCATAACATAATCTTACAATAAAGTACCTAAATGAATCATATAATCCAGCATGATTTGACAAAGCAGTCCAGATAAAAGCGGTGTAACTGCTCTTTATAAAGAAAGAGAGAGAAAGCTATGAACAACAATCTGAATTTTCACATGTGAAACTAACTTTTGTACATAGGTACCGGTAAATAATCACAGCTGTGTAGCATCAGTCAGGCTCCCTCCTACTTTATTGCTGCAGTACCTCAGGTGGTGTTTGTATCTCCGCCAGCAACTCTGATACCCCGATGCCCTCTTCCTGTTCTGTGTGGTAAAGCCGTTTTTACTCCAAATCTGAATGTAGTGCACACAATGAGGGATGACTCTCTTGTTTTAAAACTGATGGATCACATCGACTGTGATAATAATTCATCTGCGTTGAAATGCTACACGTAGAGCCTTAAATAAACACGTTTTCGGATCATTACCGTTGAAGGGGTGCACATTAAGAGTAAGCAGAAGCTGAAATGCTTGAGGAGTTCTCCGCAGCCATTCATCATCCTGCAGAGATGAGGAGGCATCATATTGCTATAATGCACCTTCCTCCTTATGAAAAGTAAAAAAAAATAAAAAATCAATTGTTTTTAAATGATACTGTGAGTCAATATCGCGTTCTCCCCTTGTACTGTAAACAGTATTTGTAATCAAACCAAGTGCACTTTACATGCCAGCGGGTTTTACAAAATAAATATATCCCTTGTTTAGTGTGTGTGTGTGTGTGTGTGTGTGTGTGTACAGGAGCACTTTGGCCCTCATTCTGTGTGTCCAGACTCACAGGCTCCGGACATGAAGGGGCCAGAGGCTCCATGAAGCAAAAATAGCAGATGAGTATTTACAGCATGTTCACCGTTAACCCTTTATTCAATGCTGTATGATCATTTACAGCCTTGTTTCCCGCATGATTATACTGTCTAACATAAATAATTATAATTATAATATATATTAGCGGTGTAACGGACCACGGTTGATCCTTGATCCGTACAGATCCCCCCCTCATGGTTCGGCACGCACGTGAACCGCGGATTAATTACACAGTTTACCTTCATCATCACAGTGTGAAATAAAGTTTTATCCGGAAATATTCAGTACAATATGTGATCAGGACATCGGCATTTATGCTTCTCTAGTCACCGATCTTTGTAAACAACATTGTAAACAACCAAAAACGTGTTCAATTTGAGAGGAGAACGAAGGTTCAGTTCTAATCAGGCTCTGTTCAGTGATAATGAGTATTGGACGAAGGTAAATTATAACGTTATCATGATGTGATCATGTGATCTCGTAAAATGTAGTGTTAGTGAGAAACTTTAATAAATCCAGCTGTTTGAAGAGATGTTTTCACAGCAACATAAATAGATATTAGAGATGAATTATGATCTGTTTGTCTCTAAACAGATCATAATTCATCATTAACACTACTAATGACAAGATTTGTTTGAATCTATAAAAATACAATCTTTTATTGCCATATTTGGGGGAAAAAAACACAAGTAAAGTAAAAGGAGAACATTTCGAATTTTGGAGTGGTTGAAATGATTTTTGGGACGGTGGCAAAAAGATTTAGCCTGGAGCCTTGTAGACCAGCTGCTATAATCAAACAACAATATGGATCATCAATGATCTACAATTAGTATCAGCGGCAAAACAAAACATGATCAGGGATCTCTGAAAGTTATGTTTGCTCTCTTTTTTTCTTTTGTGCTGATCCCATTTTTGATCTGATCGGTGATCCAAACAGTTTTATGATCCGTTGCACCTCTAATATATATATATATATACATATATATATATATATATACATATATATATATATATATATACATATATATACATATATATATATACATATATATACATATATATACATATATATATATATACATGTACCTACATGTACCTACATCTACATGTACCTTAAATCTATATTTACTGTTTAAGTGTGTGCTTGCATGAGTCCAAAGATGACCAAACTATTATTTCAGTATTGCTGGATCAGAGAGCTATTTACGTTCAGTTTAAAACAGTGAAGCGTCACAAATCTTTCCCCGCTGTACATTTTGGCAACAGAGAACAGATGGTGAGGCAGAGCCATCTGACAGACCTGTTTGTGTTTTTCAAATCATGAAATTCTATATAGCATGCCCCTTAATCATTTTATAACCACCCCCTCTCCCTCTCCCTCTCCCTCTCTCTCTCTCTCCAGCCTTGCTTATTATCGTCTCTGTATGAGCCAGACTTTATCTAATCCTCGTGCTTCTCTCCCCTCCTTGTTTTAGCCCTCAATGAGCTGCGCTGCTTTCCCTGGATACTTGAAATAAGGAGGAGGAGAATTTGGTTTGGTATGCAATAACTGACGATATTTTCACCCTGAGCCACTCGTAACGTTGGTGATGCGGCGAGGAGGTTTTAACAGCAGGGTGTGAGCGGAACAAAAGGCTTCAGACAAAACTCAACACCGTGTAGCGGGTTTTAACATGTTCTCATTCAATAGCGCTGCTCTTTGTTCGTACCTCGTTGCATTGTGTGTGTTTTCTGAGCGTATGAACACATTACATGTTTCATATGTCAGTGGAGGAATTTCTTTGAAATCACAGTTCACCCTCTCTAACTCTTCCCAGTGGTTTTAAAGCCACCGGCTGATTCTTGTGATTATTTTCCATTACGATTTCTTTAAAAACATCGGGGCCGTTAAATAAAGTTCTGTTCAATCATCTCTGCATATTGGCAGGTACATTTATTTACAAGTTTCTTGACGAATTTAATCAATTTTCTCTGCAGTTAATGTATCAGATATTGCAATTTATATTCCAGGTTCGGAGTCATGATTGTTTTCAGGTGACTCAAGTAACACTGCAGGAGATGGAAGAATGAAAACGTACACACTAAAGGTGGGATAGACGCTTATGAAATGAAAGTCTGCAATCGGCAGTGTAATATGTGGTGCTGGGGGTTCGTAGAATGAATATGTCGTGCACCTTTCTCCTCTCCTCCCTCCTCTGCAGCGGATCATGCAGCCAGCAGCCACTTTATTTGAGATGCACCGACGTTAAAGTGTGTGTTTCTATCGGTACTGCTGCTGACTGCACCGCTCTTCTGTTTATTCCAAACAAATGAAAAATGGAGAGCCAGAGGACTTATCCTGGCATAAGGGATTGCATGTGTGTTAAAGTAAATGTAAAACGTGGGAACAACTAGAACTACTGCCTCGTGGTTGTAAGCCTCCGCCAACCAGCCATGTTGCAGTTTGCAGCCATTTCTGTCCAAAATCACATCACTTCATTAAACATTAGTGTGAAGTTGTCATGATTAGCATATGAATTCTGGAGTTATGGCCCATTATTGTTGAGTCGAGGTGGAGGTTTGTGCAACATTTGAAGAGATTGGCATTGCTGTGATAAGGCCTTCACGAGAATGGACCAGACGGACGGACAGAAAGGAAAGCCAAAAACACACCGGCGCTGAAGTATGAAAATTGGTAATTGTTAGGGAGTAAAACAGTGGATCAGTTTATGCACGATATGACAATGTTTATATTCACTTTCATAAGATCTACTGTCCGTCTGTCCAGTTAGTGACAGTGTGATTTGTGTGGAGATGTGTCTGCCAACATACCTGTGTACAAGAGCTCACTGAAATATGGTCTGTGGCGTTTAATCCTTGGAGCACAACAAACCAAATTGTATTTTACAAACACAGCCAATCAAATCATAGTAATGATAGCTTGATGGACAGATAGCGGTCAAGGAAAATGTGTACTGACCCTTTCTAGCAGGAAAGCAGCAGTAGAAGCCCTAAGGGCTCCAGATTTGTACGCTTAGCCGTGCTTATTTCTTACCGATGCAAAGCCATGTTAATGTCTGTGGCCTCTGTTGCCATATCATGGAGAGCAGGAAATCTTTCCCCCATTGCCCCATTGCCTGCCCCCCCCCCCCCCCCCGGTTGGCGGTTTAATTTTGTCGTGGCGTCGGCAGATTACCGCTATCTCAGTGCCGCTCTCGTTGGAGAACGTGGCCCAGGCAGGCAGTGAGCGGGCAGCCGGCACATTGATAAGGACAGCTGCTCTCGGGAGATTTCCCAGGAGAGAGAGCGGTGAGACGGGGCCGGCAGAGAGGCGCGTTGGACGTCAGGTGAACACGCCAGGACCGCCGTCGTTGCAGCACAACCAGCTGGTATTCAAGTCCCCCTTATTATCTGATAGGCAGCTTACAAGCTGGGAGACCATCAACTTTTGTTGGGGGAATCAAAGGGCTCAGAGGGTTGCATTCTGATTGGATTCACTGGCCCACGCACAAAAAGATCAGCAAGCAGATTGATAAAAGAAAAATAAGTCCCCCCCCCCCCCCCTCTATGGATTTATTACAGAAAAACATTTAAAAAAAATAGTTCCCACTTTGGAGCAGAGTTTTTGAACTTCAAAAGGAAGACAACAGAGACAACGGAACAAAAAGGAACTGAAGACAATTCATCAACGCCAACATGAGGAAAGAGGACCAACAAAGTATTTAGTTCATCTATGCATTAAAAATGCATTCTTTAATGGGCTCACCAGGGAACAGTTTGTTCTACATGTATTTCAATGGGTTCACATTTGAAAACATTCCCTGAGGCTTAGCGGCTATGGCTCCACCATTTATCTTAAACTCTCATTTGCATCTTGTGTTCTTTGTTCATCTGAAACAAAAGGACTTGAAACAAAATGGCATTTCTCACCGTCCAGAAACTATACGCAGGCCTTTCTCTTCATTGTGAAAGCCAGGCAGCGGCACGGGCCTTCACTCGAGAGCACCGCCATTGCTCTTTCCCAGAATCCCACTGGGTTTCCTTGACAGATGTAGAGAGGGGAGTGACTTTAATGAGGACATGTCCCCACCCCCCACGCAACTGTTCAGAGGCACCTGAAACTCGACAGATTGTTTATGTGCCTGCATGTACTGTACAGAACCTGAACGTGAGAATGCACACTTTAAAAAAAAAAGCTTTCTTCGAAAAATTCATGAATTACAACCATCTGTTTATCAGTATTTTCTGATGTTTGCATGGCAGTGGGCAAAAGTGCTGATAAAACATCTCTCCTTGTACATCACAGGTTAGCCCTGACTTTTAGAAACAGTGAGGATGACAGATTTGTGTTGAGATAAGCTGCAGTGAAACGTACCATACCAGGAAACATGAAACGGAACTAGAAAAGTGCACTCAGTAGAGTACAGCTCTCCAGCACAGGTGTGCCTGCAATGGCCGCTGCTGTAAGGCTTTACTGAATGAATGCAAGCCACAACAACTGACCCTTCGCTAAGCCCCGCCCCCTGCTGTTACTCCGTCAAGCTGTCAGAGCTACCATGGAGCCCACATGCACTCCCTGCTTCTACCTTCAGTAGCTAGACGTGCTAACTCTAGTTAATGATGTGCTAACATACTCTGCTAATGTTAGAAATTAAACGCATATCTCCTTCCAACCTCTTTAGGCAACAAGTATCACTATCACACAATGTTTAACCACTAAACCAGCCTGAAAATACAGAAAATGTGAAACAGTTGTGTGAGAGTCTATGAAGTAGAGCCATACCTGGTCAGAGCAGTGTTGTTCACTCGCTCGTCTCACACAACGGACTATGCAGCTGTCTGCTCTGGCTCTGTGCATCCAAACTGCAGCTCGCTGTGTAACGCTTCGTGTTGAATTAACACCCCCTCTGAAAAGAAAGTGCCAGTCCAGCTGTGTGCTCAGCTCTGTTAGCTGTTAGCGCTGTTAGCCGTATTTACACCGCTAACTGTTAGCGCTTCAATCCAACTTCACATTCATCCTTTCTCTCCTGTCCAACGCCTCTTCCAGTATAAATCTAAATACAGTGAAAGTGAGCGATATAAACAGGAGCATTGCATTACATTTACAGTAAAAAAAAAACATACGTTAACCTGCAGTCTAAAAATAGATCTACTATCCTGTAATGAAGCACTAAATCAATGGGCCTAGAGACTGATGAACAGTGAGGAGAACGCAACGCGGCCCATAATGCACCAGAGTCATCCATACCTCACGCTGATGACCGGACATTCGTCGGCAGTACAGAAACTTGCAGGAATAATCTCCCTGCTGGTCGTATCACAGTGATGGATGACTGCTCATTAGTGTCAGCCACCCCTCGGAACGGATGGACATACATGATGAGCCTTTTTCATTCCCCCCAAAAAAAGAAAAAATGACAGTTGATGCTCTTATCTTACAGACTGGCGAATCGTGTTCCTCCTCATATTACTAAATACAGCGTGTGTTTTACATGCACCATCATGTTTCACGGTTCATAACAGCAGGCTGGTACAGTACTGTAGCAGAGGTTGCATGCCAAGACTAACAAGTGTGCCGTGCATGCATGTAGATCAGGATGTCCTGTGTATGTCTCAGTCGTTTCTCTGTTCAGTAATCCCTGATCTGTGGATGCTGAGGTTATTACAGCTTGTGGGTTGATATTTCCTCTCCCTGTGGTGCTTTTTTATCCCTGCACTCTCAGATCATTGGGCTTGATTGGTATTCATGTAGGCTTGCCGTCCTAATGCACAGGGGCTTCTGTGGACAATATATTGAGCGAGCTGATTATTTCACACTCTGCACTGTCAAGAGGAAATAATATACCTGCTATGTTTAAAAGCTTTCATTTCCCCAGTAATTTATGGTCCTTTAAGGTGTCTCTTTAGAAGTTCACTTTCACACTCATCTCTCTTGGGCATGGCGTGAAAAAAAACAAAAAACAAAAATGTATGTGACAGCATTTGCAAAAATCCTCTCAGCTGAGGACACACCGGTCTCAACCGTGGTCTGAATGGATCATAACCCCAGATCGTGTCTACTGGTGCAGGTTTGACATAATGCCAGAGGGGCCCGGTCCTTTCTACAGCTCATGTGTAGTATTGGTGCGATGCATCACTATCACAGACTCCAGTTCTTTTGGCAAGCGCCTGCCGGAGAGTAGTCAGGATGATCACTTGTGTTTTTCTACCATGGCAATAATGTGCAAACACCTGGGCATGTACCGTCATCTCTGGTTAACATCCCTTCGTGTGCATTCTTTACGTCGGGGGGGCCTCTGCAGGCCACAAAAATGACGCCTGATGAAACTGAGAGGAAAAAAAGGATTTCAAGACAATATCTTGCAACAGCAACGGACAAAGGGCCCTTCAAATTCAGATATTGTGTCCTCTTTAAGGTTAATGGAGGACAAAAAACACTTGCATTGACAAAATATCTGATCCTTCTGCCAGATATTCTAACCTTGATTTCTTCTGAATAATATATTGAATCTTACAAAGTGGTTAAAGTGCAGCTAACCTTGCCCTGGGTGTAACTAAAGAAGGCATTTGAAACATTACTAGTCTTCCAATCCTCTGCTTTCCAACATTTGTGAATGAATATTGAATCATCCTTCAAGGCTGGTATATTACATGCATGTCACAGGGAGACTATTTCAGTCCCCCCCCCCCCCCCCATTTGACACCGATCTGGGGCATTTTGTCGAGGGCAAGAGAGAGAATAGAGACATTAATGGGCGCTGTAATTGCATGGCAAGGCTGAAATAGAAAGATGAGTGAAAAAAGATAAAATCAGAAAAAAAAAGATGGTAAAGTGCTGCTGTAAAAGATACCCGAGAAGAACTGAGTACATCTCAGCACAAATGTTTGACAAAGTGCAGCCAGGACCACAGCCAATATTTTGGGAATAACAGAGTATGGGCTCTGTGCACGCTGTGGTTTACACTTTGTTTAAGTGTTGCACATTATCTAACAGATGTACCACAAACTTCAATTTGTTGGTGTGTGTGTGAGGATCGAGTGGTTTCAGAAATGTTGCATGCTATAGGGACAATAAGGAAAAACTTTACTTTTCCTCCAGATACTCACAGTTCAGATGAATCCTTGTGTCAGGACCTGCACAAATGATATCATCGGCCTGTCTTTTTATTCTTTTATCTCAATCGTCAAATACATACAGGTAAATTTAGCCCTTCCTAAGCATTTAGGAACTCCCAAATTCTACCAAAGTTGCTCCCAGTCCGTGTCTCGCTCCAGGACACTTTGACACCGGCAACTTATATCGTCACTCTGTCTGTAGGTCGATGGTGGGTGGGTCAGTCCACCACTTTGATCCAGATTGCAATATCTCACAACATATATCAACAACCACTAACAACCACTTGATATCTAAATATTACTATATTCACAGTCAGAACCAGAACCAAGACACCCCAGCACACCAGTGTTAGTGTGTTTACTTGCATGTCTTTAAGAGACAATGGCGAGCAAATTAAGTTGTTCGACTGTGGCGTGAAAAGTTTGACTAACCCGTCAACATCTCAAAAGAATGAAGAACCATTTGAACCAGAACAAGGAAGTATTGGGAGGCAAAGTAGTCCAGCATCTTTGAGCTGGATGGAAAAGCATATAATATGTACAACGCCTCCTTAAGTGACACAACTTCACTAGTTCAGGGTTCGACCAATCCCAATACATATAGATGCTGCTGCAACCTGACTCAACATAATTAACAACTTTTTACAGTTTTACAACAATACATCTGTGCAGAAAGAGAGCAGTTTCACAGAGAAACTTTTTTTTTTAAATATATATTTTCAACATTTTGTTCACCAAAAACAATGACAGTGTAAAGTTTGTCTTGGTTGGAGGAGATTTGTGGTAGTGAGGCTTTGATATCTGGTGCATTGACTCTCTGCTCTTCATTAACCGAATTAAACGCGCATGCTTTTGACATCTATATATATTTTTTTTTTCACATCAAAGACAGCTGGCTTCATGGCCCCTCCCATCTGTGGTCTGGGAGGAAAATTCTGACCCTGGTCATTTTCCACCTGTTATCTTTCAGATGTCTCCAATATGCTACAGTCAGCCTGAACCAGGGGATTGTCATGACACAAACAACCCGTATGAATCTATGATATGAATTGAATTCCTCTGAATTTACACCTTTAACATTTAAAATGTCTATTTAGCAGATCGATAAGGTGAGTGCATTGTGGTAAAGTGGGTTTGCTCCCCACTGCATCCCTGTCTATAGCCTGTGTTTATCTTTGGCTCTAACAGAGAATGATACAGTTGTGCAACAAATAAACAACAATACATATACCAGGGTATTCCAGCACAATGACTTGGTCTGGTGGGTCTACAGAAGCTTCCAAGTGTTACAATCAAGCTGCTCTGTGAAAGGCATTGTGCGACAGCGTTCGGGCGGTATCTCTGCAGGAACATGATTGGCAATTCAAAGCCTGTAAATACTTTGTGAGGAGTGGATCAGTGAAAGCAAAGCCCAGCCCTTGGATCAAAGCCTCACTAATCCCACCTGCTGATTGGCCCTGTAATGATAATATTTTGATTGGTCCTCAGAGAGCAATGGTCTGCCATTAGAGAAAGGGCTCCGAGGTTGACCTCCTATGGTACAACTTCAATATACTACGTCTCTTTTAACCTCGTTGTTGCAGGACCAATTTATTTTTTTTACATTTCTGCAGAAAATAACAATCGTGAGAAAAGTAGGGTTCCATCAATATAAAGTTTGAAACACAGACATAAATCGCTTAATAGAAGTCATCATTACTTGGAGTTTTGTGTCAATAGAATCCTTAATTTTAATAATTTCTACATTTTACAAATGTTCTCAAAATTTGTATTGTTTAGGACAGCAAAGCATTTGGTGGTGAAGTGTTAAATCACCACATTGGCTGAAAACACATGAAATTAATTTCATCTTGAGTTCGTCCGTTGAGAAAACATCAGCTCGTATCTATTAAGGAAGCTCACAAATGCATCACACACATGTAGTGAGGTGCAGAGCCCCGTTCCAACAAGTCCCCTTGAATTAGATTTTACTCTCGACTTAATCTCTTTATTCGTGTGGAGAGGCTTTTTTTTTTTTTTTTTGTCAAGGAGGTTGTGCATGATGTGGCTTAATCCGTGCGCCTGCATGGGCACAGGCAGACCTTTGATCAGCTCCTGTTTGATGAGAGATATCGACAGACCTCATCTGACACAGCGGACGCCCCCCCCCCCCCCCCCCCCTCCTCCTCCCCCTCCTGCTGCTGCACTTGTTGAGGTTGATGAGATTAAAAGAGGGGAAGATGGAAGCATCAAATGTCGGGAAACACGGAGGGGATAAAAATTGCAGTGGCAGCAGCAACTGGCTGGACCTTGACTTGATTTATGAGTACACTCCATTTATTTTTATTTCCTCTCTCTCTCTCTCTGGGTGTCCCCCCCCCTCTATCTCTCCCAGTCTCGCTGTGCATATACATGAGTAACACACAAACATACAGTAAATATGAGCACACACATGCACAGAAACACTTTCTGCAGGTTAATAACGATCTCCTGTGTGACTTTCTGAGAGGTCAAAGCGGACTCGGACGCAAAATGAGAGCTTGTAAGGCTGAATCCCAATGGTTCAGTGCCCCCCCCCCCCCCCCCTTGTGGCTGCGTGACATTTAGCGGACCAATAATGTGCTAATGATGCAGTATTTTCATTGAGCTGCCACCAATGGCAGGTGCAGCAGTTTTTTCCTCTTGTTTGCCCTCTGTAAAGAGTCAAACAATTAATGTCCAAGTTAACCCGAGACAAGAGGCGGCCGAGAAAGTGCTCACAGGATTTGACATACAGCCTGTTTTTCCTGTCACTGAGGTGCCAACGGGGCTGTCTGCAGTAGAAGCCACTGGTGGTGACGTGCATTAATCATCGGGGGTCCGAGTTCAGTTCCACTGAAAGCGAGTCCACGTGTGATTTTGAAGGTTGTGTGCTCGAGTTCTCAGGTAATTATAGAGCGATAGACGATTTTACTCTAACAAGTTGTATTAGTTGAGAAACCCCATGGAAACCCCACATACCGAGGGCTTTAGTCGGGTCTACTCTGAATACTGTAGAACAGGTCCACTGAGCAGAACTTTTCAGCTAATTACTCCGAACATCCCCCATGTCGCAGCTGACTCGTGTTAACAAAAATGGCGTGACACAACACTAACAAACTAATGAACTCAGTGCTATATGCTGAATCTATGAGCAGCAGGAGCAATGTCCACAGTGACAGAAAGAACCGCCACTTTTACTTCTTCAACAGAACACCAGTAGAGAAGGATGTCAGGATACATACGTACATACATGTCAACACATCACACGTATGCCATGATGCTGTGTATGTGTTAATGACTAAATAAACTTGCAATGAGTTATTTGAAACACACACACACACACACACACACACACACACACACACACACACACACACACACACACACACACACACACAGTAACTAGAGTGAGAGCAGAAACGCCCTCTGCTGAGAAAATAACCCTGCCCTGTGTGCTCTCCCCCACACACAGGAATGAAAGTGCATTTGAAAGCTATTTTTCCCCCCAATTTGCTTCAGTTTAAGCAGCTTGTCAACCACTGAATACCAAAGCCTGGCTGCCCCCTGACATTATTCATGGCCGCAGTGGACCAGGCTCACAGAGCAGAGGAATTAGAAATGACTGAAAGAAATGCAAAACAAAGAGCACTTGAGCCACGATCTGCGAGGGCTGGAGGCCTGGGCTCTAGTTTTTTTTTTTTTTTTACGTCCTCTTTTTCCTCTTTAAGCCAGGAGTTATATTATGGGTGCAATTTAATATCTGAGAGGAGGGAGGGATCTGGATTTTCATAATCTTATGATAAGGAAAGGGATTAAGAATAAAGAAGGGATTAATTTGCTTGATCTGCCAATATGGTGGACCAACAATTCCCCCCCCCCCCCCCCCAGGAAGGGAAATGTTCTCCTCCTTGTACAAACCTAAGTATAACCCAATTACTGTCCTCTGAAAAAACTTAATTTGGCCACATTATGATTTGATGGCTGGCCCTGACCCGGTGCTATTCTACTCCGTCCTGCCCACAATCTGTCACCTGTTGAAATGCCCTGCTCACACAATATGTTACAACCCATAATATGGAGACACTAGTGGATGTGCAGCACAGGAAGTCAGGATCTATTATTCATTGTCTGGATGAAGTAAATTACACATATTTGAGGTAATTACTGTACCACACATGTAATTATGTAAAGTGAGGCGATGCCTAGTACAAGCGATTGGTCCATCAGAGCTGACGGTGGCTGGCACTCATTCATTGCTGTGAGGCAGAGGGAAATGACATTATGATGGCCTGAATATGTTGAGGAATGACTCATGTTACGAGTGGAAGTGGAGGCCTGAATGCAAAAGGCTTTTAAATCCAGGAAAATGGAGGAAAAGAAAAGAAATCAAAGATGATCATTTCAAAAAAGTCGCTCTCAAACTCAAAAAATGGATTACTTACTAAAAATCCACTTTGCAAGGCAGTATGGTTTTATTAAATGCACTTTGTGTTGCATTTTATCGTCAGCCAATTATTATGACATCAGCGTTGAAAGATGTGTGTCATTACCGCATGAAGAAACCCTCAAGAGACTGTCTGCTCTATTATTTATGACAGAAACAGCAATTGATTGCTTGAAAGAAAAAGACAGTAAAGAGTCATGGACATCTCGGTCACCCACCGGCTTCTGAGGGAGCAATGGGAAGCCAGACGATTGGGTTTAGAGCTAAACCACTTCTTTTTTTTTTTTGTTATTTGGAGAAGGAAAATTCAGATGTTGGCTCAACCCTAGATTTAGATAAATGGAGATGAGGCAGGTCAAGCACGCAAAACAATCCCCAGTAAACACCCCAAACATATGCCGTTTGACTCCTCGATGTCTTCTTATTGGACCAATAGATCTTCTTCAAGGCAGACGTTGGACCTTGTGTCATACATGTTGAACACAGCCATTGTCAATGGTGCTAGCTAAATGGTTTCAAACTTCAGAGTCTCGTAGAGGTGAATAAGGCTACATCCATAACCCTATACCGTCCACACGGCGTTTCAGCATTGTTTTCTAAATGATCTCCGTCCAGACTAACACGCCTGAAAACGAATATCACATGACTCTTCACGTACACTGGGCATGCGGGTGGGTGCCGGTGTAAACAGGAAGTAGATTGGTAGCTTAGTTAAAAAAAATACGACAGAGTAATAAAGTAGTCTTTAAGAATGAAAGATCGTGTTTGATACTTAAGATCTTCTCTAAAATCTTCCTCTATGAACTCAAACAGACACATTTCGTGGAAAGTTTTAGAAGTTTTATTTTTTAGACTTAGTTACAACGCTGCGGGTCTTGCTCTATGTCTCTCTCACATATCAAATTTACTTTAAAATGAACACTTACACATAAAGGTTTACTAGATTATGGTACTCGTTTCCTCGGTTTCATTGTTTCTGTTCTCACTCGTAGCTCTGCTGGTGGCTGAAGTCTCTGTCCTACTGGAGAGCAATTACTGCTTTTGTTCCTTTACATTTTATCTCCGAACTTCACAATAGTTGTGCAGAACAAAATAAGCATTATGAAGGACGGGAAAGTCCTCTGTTTTGTGTCCATCACCCCCCCTAAAGCTGATAACCGTGACTTCAGACGTCCGCTCGCTAATCGCTCCAATAACAGCTGCTTCCTCCGCAGAAATGCAGACTTTAACAGCACAACTGCTGCTAGTAAAGACAACCAGGTCAGCAACGCCTGTAATCAGTTCTCCGTGTTAAATTAACCTGGTAGTCGATTGGTAATCAATGTTGTTGTTTATGATTTTCCGGGAAAGGGTCACGTGATAGCGGCGTGACGAATCAGGGAAGGACAGGTAGAGACTGCTAAGAACCAATCAAGTAGCGAACGCAGGTGTGGGCATCATCGTTTCTAAACTTATGTGTTTACGACCGTCCACACGAAGAGGCAACCCGGGCGTTTTCAAACTTCTCGAATGTAACTACGGTTCTATGAATCCTGGATGACCGCCAGAGGCAGTGCTTAACACTGGATATCTTCCGTCTCGCGCATGCGCAGGTCGAATATTTATACCAACAAAGTCACCTGTGACCTCGGATGACCCCGTCGTCTATAAGTTCTGGTGTCATCCTGAGTTCAGTCCTATGGAATCTTCTCGCGAGTTCACAGGATTCCGAGTGACCAAGAACTCTGGCGGTCATCCAGGATTCATAGAACCGTAGTTACATTCGTAACTTTCGTTCTATTTCATCCTTACTGACCGCCAGAGGCAGTGCTTAACACTGGATGACTTATACCAAAAGAGTCACGAGGAAGCACAGTAACTACCTCGTATAGCTCCGGCAGAGAAAATTGGCCAAAGAACCCTCCCCAGTGGGTGAGGGGTGCAGCACATATATCCTCCACAGGCACACCTCTCAGGGCTGCCCTTGGCGTGGAGACACTCTTGGTAGAGTGACCCTTCACACCGGATGGCCGAGCGCAGTCGCTCGCCTTCTATGTATAGGCAATGGCCTCCACTATCCAGTGGGATAGGTGCTGTTTTTTTAGAAGGAGCACAGCCCTTCTTAGGCTCACCATAACTGACAAAGAGCTGCTCCGACTGCCGTATGCAGGCGGTGGCTTCCACATAAGCTCTGAGGGCCCACACTGGGCACAGCAGTCTTGACCTCTCCTCTCCCGATGGGGGGGGGGGGGGGGGGGGGGGTCAACTTTGCCAGCTGGATAGGCTGGTTAATATGTGAACGTATCAACATCCTTGGGAGAAACACTGCATTAGGCCACAAAGTGACACCCAAGCCATCTGAGTTCCACCTCAGACATGATTCTTTCACTGACAGGGCATGCAGCCCGCCCCCACATTGAGCTGAATTGACGGCAAGGAGAAAAAATCTTTTGGCCAATAGCCATCTCGGCTCCGCCTGTGCCAGGGGTTCAAAAGGAGACAAGCATAAGGTGTCCAGTACCAAGGGTAGGTCCCATGCGGGGGAGACCGGCCCTTATCTAGGAGGGACTGTAGAAACTCAGTACAGCAGGCACGGGGAGCTGTACTGCGACCCTGTTCTGAGCTGCACACCAGTCAGAGAACAGCTTCCACCTGTTTTTGTACTGCAGGCAGGTAGATCGCGCGCTGGCATTCAGAATAGTCAGTCTGACTGGTTCTATGCAGCCACTCAGCATCCAGTCGGGCCCTCCCGTGACCCATAGTTGAAGGCGGCAGGGATTGGATTGCCAAATCCGACCTTCTAGTTGCGACAGGAGATCCCTCCTGTCGGGGGAAGAACTCTGACAAGCGTTTAGCAAAATCAGAGAGAATGGTGGAAAGGCATAAAGAAGATCCTCTGGCCATGTGTGAGCCAGGACATCTTGACCCAGAGGACTGGTCCTCTCCGTCAGGGAGACCCAGTGGGGGCAGTGGGTCGGCACGTCTGGATGCAGCCGCCACTCTCACGGTGGAGGCTTGTGACGGAACAGGAAAACCACAACCTGGTTCCGTTCTCCTGGTGGGTACATTACCCACAGGCTGGTCAGGTGAGGGGCCTCCCAAGTCAGAAGGGCACGGTGATCCCCGTAGCAACTTCTGCAGATCTGGTGCCCCATTGATAGTTTATGTGAAATCACAGCAGAGGTGTTGTCCAACCGGACAAGCACATGCTTTCCCTTCAAATATGGAAGGAAGTGCTTGAGCGCTAGCTCTAGAACCTTGACCTGCCCCTGCGGTCTTTGAGCAGACAACTGCCCCCAAGCTGTCTGTTCTGTCACACTGCACCCCGCCTTGAGAGGCAGGTATCTGTTGTGACAATCTCCCGGTGGAATGGAACCGAGCCCATGGGGACACTGTTTGCCAGATATGCACTCTCCCTCCATGGGGATAGAGTGAGTAGGCACTGTTTTGATAATATTATTGCCCTGTATCTGTGCCACTTGGCATCCAAGTGAGGGCTGTTGAGGCAGCTGTCACTTTACTCAATAGTCGGAGAAAAGGATGTAGGGCAACCGTCTGCCCCCTCGGAAGGGAGAGAGGTTGTGGGGGTTGTTGTCCACATGCTGGGGTGACAGACAGGCTCTCATAGGGCCACACTAATGAAGGTTATGCTCTGAGAAGGGCTCAGGTAGCTCCTCTCCATGTTCACCTTGAGGCCCACCGGGCCACGTGAGAGAAGGCGAGCAGTGTCCTGTGGCGCCTGAAGCCGGGATGGCGCCCAGGTCAGCCAGTCGTCTAAGTACGGCAGTATGTTCACGCCCTGTGATTGCAGGGGGAAAGGACAGCAGTAACACACCTTGTGAACACCCATGGGGAGATGGGAGAGTCCGAATGGAAGCACCCTGGACTGAAAGTGGCAGCCTTAAAAGGCGAAACGTAGAAACTGCCTGTGGTGATGCACCATGGGAACATGGGAATAGGCGTCGATAGACGTGAACCACTCTCCCTTGGAAATCTGCTGCTGGGAGGAAAACCCCGACAGCCGGCCTGGAGACATCTCCTGGCCCCCCTGCCTCTGGAGGCTTTTTGGGGGGGGCGGGGGGCGACGGTTAGTCCCCAAGTTCGGAGGTTGTCTGGGGGGGGGACGTAGGTAGGGTTGTATGGGTAGCGGCCCGGCCTCTCAGCAGGACGCTGAGGCCTGTGTCAGCTACTAGGGTAAGCTGGAGGCTGAAAAAAACGGCCTTGTGGGGCCAAAGTGGGACCCCTAGGTCTGCGGGGTGCAGGCATGTCCCTGCGAAGACCAGAGAACTGCTGCCTGGTTTGGCTAGCTTCAACAGTTCGCTGAAGCGCCTGTATAGCAGCTGACTCGAACAGCTCACCAGGTTCCACTGGGACAGTACAGAGGGTCCTCCTACATGTCTCAGATAGGGGTGACTGCGCCAGCCAAACCTGGCGCGAGTCTGGGCCAGGGTGGACATCATACATCCAAGTTCCCTCGACATGAGCGCAAATGCCTGCAATGAAGCATCACTGAGGCTGGAGGTGGAAGCGTCGAAGTAGCCTGCTGCAGAGAAGCTGCGAGGGCAAGTATGAGGTGGGAGAGGGAGTTGTCGATACGGTGCACAGCGCTGCTGTGTCATAAGCCCTGGATAGCAGGTCATCTTTGACCCGACGTTGGGTCGAGGGTACTTCGCATCAGGCCTCAGAGTCTCCTCAGGGGAAACTATGATGGACGCAATAGTCGGCTAAATGGCTGGCATACGTGCAAGGCCAAATTTTGCCACCTCCTGCATGGCCGTCAGGGTTCGCCATCTGATGTAAGGCGGGAGAGAGCCCTGGTGTCTCTCCAGCATGCATGCAACTCCCTCAGATATTCCTCGGAGGGAGGAACAGAAAAGGTGGTGAGGGCGGGAAGGCGCCTGAAGAAGGCACTCACAGGTGGAAGTTCCAGCTGCTGTGTATCCCACTGCAGGCGTGCCAGCGCCATACAAATGATCAGTGTAGGTTGGGCTGGATTCAGCTACCCTGACAGGGGGAGGTAGACCTCACGCATCAGGTGTTCCACTTCGGCCAGCCTAGCAGACCTTACTGCTCAAGGCGTGATGCCGCAGGTCCTGCCTGAGTTCTCCGAGAGGCCCTCCCTCAGATGCTCGAGGCTAAGGCAAGAGGTCAGGGCGTCCTCAGGCTGAAGAGGAGCTATACAGGTCCTACAGCCGGGAGAGTTTAACATGGCCGCGATTCTGGTGGAACCCTTGTCCCACTAGTTGATGCGGAATTCCAAATCAGTCTGAGCGGGAGTGCTCTGCTGAATGTTGAGAGAACAGGCAGGGGGCAGTCAGAGGAGAGTGATCTTTTCAGACACTCTCTTCACTTGGACAGTCGCTGTGGATATTGGTGACCCACCAGTTAGCCTGAGCGAGAGCACTCTGCCACTATGGAAACAGACCAAAAAACAGTCCTTACAGTGAGAGGGGAGCGAGGACACTCTCTTCACTAGGACAGTCGCTGCGGATATTGGTGTCCCACCAGTTAGCTTGAGCGAGAGCACTCTGCCACTGTGGAAACAGGCCAAAAAAACAGTCCCTACAGTGAGAGGGGAGCGAGGACACTCTCTTCACTACGATATTTGCTGCAGATATTGGTGACCCACCAGTTAGCCTGAGCGAGAGCACTCTGCCACTGTGGAAACAGACGAAACAGTCCTTACAGTGAGAGGGGAGCGAGGACACTCTTCACTAGGACCGTCGCTGTAAATAGTGGTGTCCCACCAGTTAGCCTGAGCGAGGACACTCGGCTAACTGTGATAGCCGTAATGTTACAAAATCAATGGACACAATCCCAGTATTAACTTAGTCTAGTTAGTGTCCCACCAGGTTAGCCTGAGTGAGGACACTGCCAGCTGCGACAGCCGTAATGTGTAAAAAGCATCAATGGGCACAACATCAATGTTGATTTAGTATAACTAGCATTCACCGAGTTAGCCTGAGCGAGAACACTCTGCTAACTGTGATAGTTGTAATGCTACAAAGTTGATGGACACAGTCCCAGTATCAGCTTTGTTTAGCTAGCGTCCCACTGAGTTAGCCTGACTTAGGTGGCCCTTATCAGACTGGTGACGACTGATGATAGGGGCGTCCACCAGTCCGGGGCTCGATGTCCGAATGGCGAACACACCGCTCCCTCTGAAGAGGGACAGCTTGTCACAGCCTTTGGAGGGCGAGAAATCCGCAACTCCGACCGGTGGTCACAAGGCTACAGCGACAAGCTCTAATATGTCTTGATCATAGACACATCTTTGTTTATGCTACCATGGTAGCTAACCTGCGTAGCGAGAAGATGAAAAAGGACTGAACTCAGGATGACACCGGAACTTATAGACGACGGGGGTTATCCGAGGTCACAGGTGACTTTGTTGGTATAAATATTCGACCTGCGCATGCGCGAGACGGAAGATATCCAGTGTTAAGCACTGCCTCTGGCGGTCAGTAAGGGTGAAATAGAACTCCGGCGTAGTGTGGCCGCTCAGTGTAAACGTAGCAAAAGATATTATGCGTTTTCAAATGGAAACGAAGTAGTGTGGACATGGCCTGAGACTGGATGTGCTATGCCAGGGAAATAATGAGATTAACACACCTATGTAGGTTATTGTGAGTGGACACAAATAATATATAATAATGTCTTTTATGTTTAAGCATGACAAACATTAGGTGAACTGCAACAGCTACCAAAGCTGGAGCAACTGGAAATGATGTCGGTGGTATGATTACATCACTAGCTATTTATTGGTGAGGGCAAAATAGCAAAGAGTTCCAAACAATAACCAGGTTTCCATTCATTTTTCAAGTGAATTTTAAGTAAACTTTTGGAAAAAAAAGAAATGCAAATTGGGTACGTTTCCTTCAATTTTTTTGGAGCGAATCAATCCAGAGTAGTTTTGTCAGAAGTTGGCGCCATCTACGAGAGAAGAATTCAGGAATTTGCTTGGTGGCCAAGTCTGAACTGTGACTTCATGTCAACTAATGTTTCATGTTGTCCGGGATGACGACAAGAGTTCTGCACATTATGGGAATGGTCCTTCCATAATCCATTTAGCACATCAACTCTTTTTCGACAAAGAAACAAAGCACCATACGCAAGCACAAACATCATTCTTTTGCAATCGAGGGCATTTCATCAAATCTGCCGTTTCAAATGCGTCACTTCAAAATGAGCACGAATAAATGTGAATGTAAAAACGAGTAATGTCACTGAATAATGAAGTGAAACAACATGGCTAATCAGTCTGACTACTACACCGGTCTTTGGCAAGTCAGCAAGTCATTTTCTTTAATAATGATTCCAGCTCCTTCCTCGGTGGGAGTACCCAAAATGTTCCACGCACCTCAGCAAAGATTTCAACGGGACACAACAGGAAAGGACTGAAAATAACTTATTTCCAACATCATTATGATCACCTCATGTCTCTGAAAACAAAAGGGTGTGGAAAACATTAATAAAACACACCAAGTTACAAAGCCGTGTTTCCTCCGGTATGTATAAGCCATTCAGTACAGAGAGAGAGAGGTTCATCTTAAAGCCTGCTGCTTTATGAGGTTTATAATGCGCCCTGATCTCTATCTGCAGTGGGGAGGGAAGATAGAGGTGATTAGAAGTTGATGCTCCCTCAGGCTTGGGATTATGGTAAATATATTGGTTTGTCTCTGGGGATCATTAAAAGCAGCTTCCTCATCCCCTCCAAGTGACTGCTTCTGGTACTGGACCCTTGGAGGCAAAAGCACAGCCAGCCACCACTGCTGTGTGCTTTTAGGGAAATAGAGTGTGACAGATGTCACAGGACAGATGTGGTGTTTTGAAGAAGAGCCTTTTGTGGTACGCCAAGTATGCTGTTCCAAAGGCGTCAAATATTCAGGGGAAAAGGACATGACAGACAGTTGAACAGAACTAGAAAATGAACTAGATTGTAATAATGTAAACTCCTCCTACCAGTCCATCTACCGCTTAATATAGCTCTCTTCAACAATTGATCCATCAGAGACCTTTCCCATGGGCGAAGCTTTTGTGTTGACTCAGCCAGCCTGCAGACTTTAAGCCACACCATTCAAAGCCAACATGTTAAAGCCCACTGAGATATACAGGGTCAATAAGCGGAGTCCCGCACTCGCTGCGACGGTGGTGGAGCCACGACTCCTCTGCACCTCTGGGAGGTCTAGGCTGAGGCTGTGGCAGCCTGCAAGCTTTAAAACACTTCTCACCTTTAACGGAGAAGCTGTTGGAAAAAGGCTTCGACATAAGATGGAGAACGGCTCCTTCATTCTGCTTAGCTGCTCACCTGACACACTTTTATATCTTAGTTGTATATTTTCACTTGAAATGTTGCCTAGTCTGAAATACTACACAGTGGATATGCTGCTCAGCTGTACAGAACTCTGCTGCACACGCACAGCTCCACAACGTTAGGTGGGTGGAGCGTCAGGGCGCAGGAGTTTATGTAAATGATACTGTTGTCATAAGACCCAGGCTGGAGCAATGTTTTCATCCCATAGACAAGAAGGTATCACATCCTATCACTCATGGATCTACACCAGAGCAGCTCATGTGCATACGTTATTCAGTTAAGAGTTTTCAGCACTTTTGCACCTAGAAACAGAAAAAAAATGATATATATATAGGAAACATATGGGAAGATTACAGGCAGCTGTGGGGTGTAAACAGGATAGAGACGCACAACCACAAAGCTTACATAACAGCAAACACGTCCTCACAAACACGGAGGCAGAGTTGAGAGAGAAAGATGAGGGATCATCTATCTTTTAACAGATGTTATGAGTATCAGTGTGTGACCCCCCCCCCCGCTCCTTCCTTGATGCATCACTGAGGCGAGCTTGTCATCTTTGTTTTGCCTCTTATTATTCTCAGGGAGAGTCCACAGATTTGCCTCAGGTGCATTTTTTTCACCCTCCGTTTCATTATTTGCTCAGATTAATACGAGCAATGGTATCAGCGGCGGCGTGGTCTGCTAAGCTGTGTCTAATAGGCTGGAGTCTAGACATGCCCATACCAATTATCCACTGTAAATAGAATCCACGCTTTGGCTCAAGGCTTTTGTTTATTCAATTCCATTCACTTCATGATTATAATTAAAGAAAATAAACACCTGCTGAGAAGGTGAAGGCTCAGGAATGTGCGGTGCACTGCATCAACATGTGTCATTCCTGCGACATGGAGGTGTGCACTCGTGTCTCCACTGTGATCAATGTGAGGCTACATTCATGGAGACGTTACACTGGAGAGAATATTAAAGGACGAGCCGAATACAGAAGACCGTCTATTCATGTCTCATTGTGTCTGAAGTGTTCTAATTCAGTAAATACATGACTAAAGAGAGGAAATAGTGTTTATTCCATGATGAATGTGTTGTGAGCATAGTTATTAATGTTCATGTTAATTATTAAAAAAAGACTTTACACAAAAAGTGTGGAGAATTCCAATTTTAGTTTGACTATTTCAATGATCCTTACCAAGTAGCTTTGGTTGCCAGATCTTAAGTTATGTGACAGTTCCAAAAAGGATTCATGTGTTTTATGATTTCATGTGGTTGTTATAGAGAAAAATGTATTGTGTCATTTAAATGTGAAGCCTTGTTCCAAGTTTCACTATAAAACAGACCTGACTACAGGTGTAATTGGATTACTTTATATACTTTTAAAGAGCAGTGTACATTAACCTTGACTTAACTTGTCCTCCTTTTAACTGGGAGCACTTCAATCACTATTTTTGACGAAACCCTTTTTAATGTTCACTGTTTGATCCAAGGACAGTCCCCCCCAGCGCTTCATCATATCTTCATCAGTTACAATTGAATTCCCCAAAATGTCAAATAGCAGACAGCCCCCTGGACATGGTGAGTGAGCTCGCAGGCTTCCTGAGAGAAGGGCTTGCTTTCACGGTGACGGTGCAGCTGGGAGTCGGACACACCTTCACCTCGTCAGCTTGTCCCGCTCGCCCACTGACGCACCGCGACATCTGCTTACGGCGCAGAAAGAAGTCCAAAGCTGCCCAGCCACCAAACCTGAAGTCATCACAGAGGCCGCGGTACATCGCAAGTGACACAAAGTCAGAAACTTAAATCTCAGTATGGACTGGGCTTAATATTTCATGAATCATTTCTTATTCATAACAACTCTCTATCCACAATTTCTCCCCCCCCCCCCCGACAGCTCTGCGGCTCCACAACAGAAGTCCTCGGTGTGCGTGACCTTGCGGCTACAGTTAAAGTTAGAAAGTGCAGAGCTTATTGAAAACCGTCACCAGAGGAAGCAGTTGTGACGGGGCTGTCCCGCAGTAAGCCATGCTCTGTTTAATAGCAGTCAGCCATGCATGAACTAATATACAATGCAGATTAGATAAGTGACTATCACTTCAATAGCCTGTGGGCTCCAGCATGGTGATGGGGGGGGGGGGGGCACTTTACCTTTTCCTAATACCAATTCCATCATATCCCGGCCTGAACATCTGTCAGTGACTGTATAACCTTTCAGAACACTTAACAGTTTCTATATCATTTCACTGCCAATCATGTGGTTGTCTTGTCTTTGTATTTAGTCGCTGCTCTGACTATTTCATGCATCTCTCTCTCTCTCTCTCTCAGCATCAGTTAAGTTGTTTCAGTGTTTGTGTGTGATGCCTCTGAGTAAAGCCGGTGGCTAAAGAGTGTAGGGGCCAGAGATCTCCACCATGACCACACATATCACTTTGCCGGTGCCTTCCTTCTACAGTGCAGCATGATTACACGCTCTACTTCAGCGAGCTCTTTCACGATGCAAAGAAATGCTCCAGATCGCTGCTTTTCAAATGTGCTGCTGCCTTCACAGCGTCCTCTCTCAAACTGCGTGGGCCGCTCACTTCTATCTATCGTGGTTGTGTCTTTCACTCTCTCTGTCAACATCGAAATGAAATCCTGAACTCTGAAACACCATGAAAATGATGCTCAGCACTGTATACGTTTCAGTTGCGTTGTGACCTCCACGTTTCAAAACGGGTAGATAGAAAAAAAATGAATGGTTTAATGGTCTCCTTTTGGTCTACTGTTGTGTACGGATTAGCAGCCAGCTTCCTCTGGTGGGAGTGTGGGGCAAGCAGGGGTGAAGCTGAGCTTTGGGTCCGGATGGGAGAGAAGTTAGTTCATGACTACAAAGGCACCAAAGAGCACCTGATTCCTCTTAATTCTCCTTAATTAAGAGGAATCAGGTGCCTGAGAGACAGAGAGAGACATGGACGGCTAAACAGAGGCCTCAGCAAACTTTTCTAAACTTTTCTCTTTAAAAGGGCTTCGCTACTGTCTTTTTTAATGTCGCTCAATCTGCAGTGGTTAGATTGTCCCCATCATTAAAGCTCCAGAGTGCACACGTCTACAACATGACTACTACAGATTCCTATCACATTTTAGAGATTATTGACACAAATACTCAAACACTCTTCTCCCTGTCGAGGCATTTCTTCACACGCTGTATTTCCAGACTATTAAAACTTTACGGCCCGTGTAAACCTCTGCTAACATCTGGTGGAAACGACTGTGGACTCAAGAGACAAATGCGTGAACATGCTCGTATGGCGCGAGCAGATTCACACAACATGTCGACAAATTGAAGACGTGGTTTGTTGCTGGAGCTTTAATCTTTGATGATTCTTTTCCAGATGAATATTTTACCAGAGCCAGACGAGCAGTTGACGATTACTGATTATGTTCACCTTTTCCAATTCAACAAAAACATTTTTCATCAATGTATCGAGCTGGCTAATGGGACATTTTCCACCTTGATGCGTGTCACAAATACAGACTGAAGAATGTCCCTCAATGCTCAGCCTGGATGCCTGGTTATGGAGAATAAATTGGTATATTTTCAACATCATTATCATGTTGTTCAGTTCACTGCACTAATGCTTTGTAGATAAAAGTGTTCTCATCCTGGAAGACATTGCAATTAGTGAAGAAATGTATCATGGGAAGAAAGGGGTAACTCAGAAACATCGTGAGATAATGATGATTACAATTTACTGGCATGCTAAAGAGGAAGCGTAACTACTGCACAGTCCCATGGCACATTCGTGGCAATGACACACTGACTTAAATAATTACCATAAATCATTTACCACGGTTGTGCCATTTTTCTTTCCCCTCCTAGTTACAGTGAATGTTTGAAATGTTTGAAATTCTTTCATAAAGCACAAAACAATTGCTCATGTCTTGTACTGTCTGAATGTAGGCAATTGGTCTTACATCGGGATCCTTTTCAACATTGTGGAGCTCACACTTTGGCCACTATTCAATTGAAAAATTGAACATTTTGTTTCTGATTGACTTAGTTCCTACACAACTTGACAAAAACATTTTGAAGTCAACCTGAAATTAAGCTCAAGTGCTCTTCACCGGGACATGGAGATTCAGTTTGACTGACAATGTCTCTAATTTGATTGGTGCAGCTGTGTTTTTGTATCAATTCGGTCCTAGTAGCCTCGAAGCAGTGCCAATGTTATTGGCTGTAGATATTACGTTACTCTGTGTCTCCGTACACAACTCTGTGTCATGGTGATTCAAATCCCAGCACAACCTATGGAGTGCTGAGGTCACAGAACTGTCAATCCCAACATTAGCAAGCAAGGCTTCCACTTTCCCAATGGCAGCTAATTAGCCTGGCTCGCTAGCTTTCACTCCCTGAGTGGCATACGAACTCGACCATTGGGTTCTCCCAAATGTTCAGTGTTGTAAAGGGACGGAGAGTATACAACCAATGCTGTCATGTTTGTTTGTCAGTCTGTAGCGCAACTCAGTAGTTGATCTCCTAGCAACACTGGCTCTCAAGGGATCCCAGTTCCAGTTTGACTTTAAGGACGTCGTCCCCTGTGGAAACACGTGTGTGTAATATCCTCATTTTTCTGTGGCCTATCAAATCTGTACCTATGCATGCAGGGATTCGTCCATCTTTAACCGCCATGTCTATATTTTAAAGTCTCCCATGACATTTTTTGACATGGCCTCTGACTGTCTCATAGTCGAATAGGATTGTTTAAAGTGATATAAACTACAGCACTGATCCTTCCCAGTATAGCTACACTGTGTTGAGCTGTAATGTATGTGGGTGTCCTACGGCCTTCATGACATTCTATTGCATTTCACGACACTCACATGCCAACACGTATATGACCTTCCACGTGTGGCCTTGGGAATAAGGTGCATATTTCTGCTCTCTTGGTCTGAGGACAAAGCTCGCAGCGATGCTCTTACAGCGGCAGTGTGACACAAGTCAAGCTCAAATGTTACATGCCCACAAGCAGCAATGGATTCAAATTCATATCAAAGCACCGTACCACATATCATATTTGTCCAAAAAAACATCTTGAGTCTCTGCTCCTGCAAACTATATTGTCGGAATCTGAGAAAATCTCCCAATAATACTATCGAAAGCTATTCATTGACATTGATTTGAGACATTGCTTGAGTTATATGTATAGAAATGTAGAATGATTCAATTTATTAAGTAATGGGTGAGAGTATCCAAAGGATTCCTGATGTTTTTACTATTTTGATAATCGATTAATTCCAGTGTTGTATCATATTGTGTGTCCGTAAGCTTTGTCATAGAAAACATGCTGTTGATGAATGTCTGTTGGTATGTTTGCTCTGCTGTCACTGCAAAGCCTTTAGCTTTATGTCACAGTGACTCAGAATCATTATACAATAAATACATTACCCCACAAGACAATGAAAAGGAGATGAATGTTGTTGGACCTTTGTCTAAAAGATCCAACAACACTATTCTCAATCCATTACTCTTTATTGCAAATTCAAATGAATGATACGCATGTCATAATGTTGTGTTGTATGTCATAATGTATACATAATATGTGAGCGATCTGAAGGCAAACACAAGCAACCCAAAGAATGGATTGCGGCCACTGATAACATGAATTGTGCATCACATGCAATTGGCCCCGTCTCAAAGTGCGAAACACGCCCACAAAGTTCTGAAACTGAGTGCATTTAGCTTTTTTTCACGTGTGATTGCAATTATCCATCTGGCAAAGTATAAATGTTGCCATAGCGCCAAGCACACGGCAGGCAGAGCAATGGCAGGGAGAACAAGAAATATGAACATTTCAGACTCAGAACTGCAGGTCCTGACCTCGAAACTTTAGGCAAGAAATGTAAACGCGACAAACGCCAGAGAAACGGTATTTCAGTGCTGTGTGGTGGCAGTGGTGTTTTCTAACGCTCACCTGTAAAAGACGATGGCATGATTTGAAGCGGAGGACAAAAGAAAAGAACCATATAATGCCGCAATGACCACTGGAAGTCTGGGCGTGACTTTTGAATTTCATTTAGTTACCACCAACCCTGAAGACACTAACAAGACTATATGGATTTGGATCCAATAGTGACAGATAGTCAGCCATAACTTTGAGTAGGTCATCTGTGACCTAAAGAGGGTTAGCCACTGTGAAAGTAGTACTAGTGTATAAAACACTGTAGAGGTGCTGCCAGTTTCATGATCCAGCCTTGAATTCTATCAGTCTGTGGAAACAGCCAGTGCTATAGGCTACTTTGTGAATTGAGGAACTGATAATTCTGTGGAACGTATGGGTGCCACTACAGTCATTTAGCAGACTCTTTATCCAAAGAGACTTCCAATTCAGATTCTAATACACCGTAGGCACAGCTACAGGAGAACATTTGGGGTTAAGTGTCTTGCTCAAGGACACAGCGACATGCAACTAGCAGAGCCACATCGGGGCTCGAACCACCGATCCTCTGATTGAAGGACGGCCCTGCTTTCCACTTAGCCACAGTCACCTCCACTTGCCACTTGCCATAGGCCGAGATTGCGCAGCACTTGAGGTGGAAAACACTATAGTGTGACGGTTCATCAACAAAGTGGGAAGTCCCCAAACTAAGTTTGCCACTCACAGTTCAGCTGGTGTCATGGTAATCGCATTTGTATTCTGGTGAGTGAAATATGATGTATGAGCATCTGCTTTCCAAATGAGTTTACACTGGAGTCGGGGCCCGATATCTCTGGGCAAAGGTAATCATTTCTTGTTCTGTCTTTTAAGCTGCGAGATGGAAGGAGATGCAGCTGAGGTGGGAGAGAGCCAGACGGATATTACGTTGACTTTTGAGGAATGGAAGGCAAACAAAAGGGTAACGGGGGAGGAAGGCGAACTCAATCTTCCATTTCAGAAAGTTTTTTTTTTTCTCCCCCCCTTTATATCTGTCATGGCTTCCATGTGCAGTGTCCTAATGACAGGAGGCTGGTGAAGAGTAGACTCTCCAATGGCATTTTTATTTACACATGTGGCATCACAGTACACGCCAGTCACAAAGCAACCACGCACACATGAGCGATGGATGCAGAGAAGCAAACTTGTGAAACTCACAATCATTGTATTATTAATGAATGGGCTATCATTAAAGAGTAACAGCACACGACTGTACTGTGCTGAAACACATGAATACTAACGTTGACATTGACATTTCCTACCGAATTCATAGAAATTGACATTTCATTGTTGAAAATTGCTCTCTGACTTCTCTCTGACTCAGCGATACTGACACCCAAACACATCCTTGTTCCCTCTCTCTCTCCATATCTCTCTCAATATATACAGTATATATATATATATATATACTGTATATATTAGCTTCAGAAAGTATTCAGCCTGCTGTTACTGTACACAAGCTGTACAGTGGGACACTGGGAGCAAATGACCCAACAGTCAGAGAGCAAAGTCGTAGTTTAGCTTGGTCGCTAACGGGAGAATAAATACACACATTACATTCAAAATATGTATTCGTACCTCTGACTCCTGTCTCATAACTATCTGCAAACCATTGCTCTGTTGTGGAACAGTTATAATAATATTAATAGCCTTGCCATCGTCCTGCGAGATAGAATTATTGTGATATACTACAGATATGGGGAAGGGGAAGGATATGTTACTGATGCATTTTGAGGTTGTCAAGGGTCCAGAAAGCCACATCTTTGTCAAATATTATATATGTTTCAGTCAGACTTTCAAAAGTTGGCTATTTGGTCAAACTCTGTAACCAAGCAACAAGGGCCTTTGTCAGGAGGGTGACCAACAACCAAGAGGCTCAGAGTTTCTCTGCAGACACGAGTAAACCTTCTACAAAGACAAGAATCACTGCAGCAATCCATCAATCTGGCCTTTATTCTGTTGGAGCCAGACAGAGACAAGTCTTGGAGGAAAAAGAAAGACAAAAAAAAAACACAAATAAAAAAGCATGCATGTGACGCTCTGTCTGGAGACCACAAAGTGGAGAAACAGATCTCTGGTCTGAGGAGAGAGGAAGTGAACTCTGTGGCCTCAATGCAAGTGCTATGTCTGGTAAATCGCCAAGGTAATAAGCATGGGGGGGGCGGGGGTATCATTTAGTGGAAATGCTAAACAAATCCTCAAAGGCAACTTGTTACGAAACCAAAATGACCTCAGATTCGACAATAACCTGAAGCGCACAGCCGGGGGAAAATACTGCAGTGATTTAGTCTCAACATCCTTCACCTAAACCCAGGGATCACAACTCCACTTTGACTGAGCTCGAGAGGATCTGCAAGTTCCCAACTCAAGAGATGCAAAGCTGGCAGCTGAAGCCAAGACGACTCAAAGCTGTTGCTTTGGTCATTTGCCAGCAGTGCTTCTCCACATTAGTGAATAAAGCGTTCAGACTATTGTGTTTGTATTTGAACAATAATACATAGAGCAAAAAAAGGAAAAAGACCACGGCAGATATTTCAGGGCCATGTAATTGCAAAACTAAAATGTTATTATTGCATCATTTGAATTGATTTAATATTTAGGGACCCATCTGACAGTACTGTAGCAAACCTCCAGAAGGAGTCTGCCACTGTCTGGTGCACGGTCCATATTTTATTGATGTTGTGGTGCTGCACTTTGCAGCAAATGCCCTGTGTGAGTTCTCTTGGACACACAAAGGCCTCAGTCTTCAGCTGACTGTTAAATATTGCATTGTGATGAGCCGCCTCTCATCCACCGCGGTCCACGGTTGTGGTTAACTCGTGATTTAATCTATTTGGCTGCCTTGGAGCTTGAATGGAGAGAAGGGAGCGGCGTGAGAAGTGGACTTTACCTGTTGTCTGACTGCTGCTGTGAGAGGTGCACACGCCTCAACTCTAACCCAGCAAATCTGAATCTTTCAACATCCTTTATTGCATCTGTTTAAGTGTTTAATGACGGAACACTTAAAAGTAATAGTTCAGCATTTTAGCATTTTCACTCACTCGCAGAGCAATAGAAGTCTCTGTTGGTTGCCTGGCAACTTCACTGTGAAAAGACTTCAGGAAGTCCCTGCTCCCGGCCATGATACAGAAAAAGAAAGAAATCCAGCACATATGCCTGTTAAACTGCTACCTGACACGTTGTTTAAGGTGTACCATCATACATCTCTTCCTGGTCTTTATGTAACGCTAACATAGGAGTGGGATCTATCTTCAGAGGTATTCTCACTACAGCATTCCATTAATGAGGTAAATACCAATTAAATGCAGCAGAAATGTACTTTGTTTAATCAAATGTGACGATGGTATTATGCTTGGAAAAAAAGAATGTGCCCTGTCCTTCACTGATGGATTGGGGTTTGGCTGAGGTGAGTTATAGTCCGAATCTTCTCTGCCAAGTTAATCCCTCTCCATACATGGGGATGAAGGGATAGTCAGAGCAGCAACATTTTAATTTGGAGATGGTACAGTAGCAACATTGTTTTAGTGTTTGTCAGAGCTTTACAGTAAAATCTTTCTCTTAAGCTTCGGGGCTGCACAACAAAGCTATTCCTTTTGATTTTGAATTACAGTAAAAGCCTGTGCTTTGAAGACGATTAAATGTTGTCGTGCTGACCTGACATGTCGCCCACTCACTTTATTTAAGGAACCTGGCACGGCTCTAGAGGTCTGTCAAGGCCACAGTTCAATTATACTTTGTATCTGAGCGTTTTGGAATCAAACGTCTGAGGCTGCATGTTTGCAACAATTTGGTTAATGCCCCATGTGTGTCATACTGACACGCCAACACGGGCTCTTAAGGAAGCCGTGAAGGATCATTGTGTCATAGCCTCCTTATTTCTCTGATGGCTCTCTCCTTACCTGACCTTCTGTATCTAGGTCAGCGCTTGACTGTGAAACATGGGTACGTCGAAGGCCCACACCTCGCCCCTACCCATCAGCCCCCAACGTCCAACATAATCCCCCCCCCACCTTTGATCATGATTTCCTCCTAATCCGGTTGAAAGTGTTTGGTGAAGGCAGCCAGAGGCAATATGTCTGCTCAAGGTAGGATACCGGTTTCCTCGCGTGGAGAAGCAGCCTTAAGTACCTCCATTCGTACACCGAAAATAACCCGAGCGACCAAAGTGAGAGTTAAGTCTCTGATTGGATGAATCAGCAGCACGGACTCGCCGAGTTCTTATTGATGTGAGGACGGGAGACACAGCTGGAGAGGCGGTGGAAGCTCGGGCTGCATCCTTTCTATTCAAACGTCATTAGAACTGATTAAAGTGACTTTGCAACACCACATCATCTGGTCGCATCAGATGAGTGGATTAGCAGAAGGGAGGTTTGTTTTTCTTTTCTTTTTTACTCCTCTGAGTTTTACATTGGCTGTGCTTTTTAATCCTCACATCATACATTTTGCTACACACACACACACATACACACACACACACACACACACACACACACATATCCCATAATCACATTCACCTGCCACCACCCACGAAGATGTGACCTTTTGTTCTCTGCTGGTTAAGCTGATAAAAGACAGTGGACATTGCCAATGACATAAGAAGTAATTTAAAAAGCTTCATGGAATAGGTGAGAAGATGGAAATACATTCCTGAATGTCCTAAACATTCCATTGTAAAAGGTGTATATCTTCAGCACAGGTGAGCAGTTTAGTTTGAGAAATGTACACATGTTCACAGCTGTTTTTCCCCCCATCTGGTTCCAGTCCTTTTCCTCATCAAGTATGTGTGGCTCTTTCTTATTCGTCTTTGAATTCTCTACAGAAGTGTGGAAGGTGCATTTCCCCTCCTTTGGTCCAGCTATTGGTCACTTTTACAGGCTTCTCAGTCTCCACGTATATTATGTCAACAAGTTCACTCACCTCACAGCATGGTCACTATTGACAGGTTGAATTAGTGCATGGCTGCTCAATCTACTAGCAATGGTGGCAATTATGTCAAGTATAATAGTATTTGAGCTAACTTAAACTAGAAAGCAGGAGGCCAAATCTTCAAAGAATTGATGGAAAATCTTTACAGAGCAGAGCAAATTTCACACGCACCTCCGTAAAGTAAATTCACATTTTGACAGCAAATGCCTGAAACTCCCTCCTAATCTAAAGTAAGTGCAGACATCACTGCTGAAGGTGTGTGGAAAAGAGTTCATAATGAAGCTTAGAAAAAGTCTCAGCTATTTACATCGGCTATTATTATACTGATTTTATCACCGAACTTGAATTTGCGGAATTTACCAAAAGTTGGACGGAATTTATAAAAAGTAGTGTTTCCCTAAAACTATGACGTTATTTTTGTGTTTCATTCACGGGCACGCTTCACACACACACACACACACACACACACACACACACACACACACACACACACACACAGAGTCATGGTGAAGAGGCCCTCTGAGACGGCTAGCATGGTTCACACTGCATGACTTTAGACCTGATTTTCCACTCGCCAATAACTCAGATCAGAGGCACAGACGCAGGCCAAGAGGCTCCCTGAAGCCTCACGTAGACGGATGAATATCTGACCCGTCAGAGAGCTACAAGCCACACAGAGCGCAACACAAGTGTCTACATTTAGAGCATTTAGAGCAAGAGGAAGGAACATTTTGTTTTATGACTGTATTAAATCACTTTCTGTGATTACAAAAAAATTGTGATTATGTAAAATTGTTACACCAACCTTATTGATCCATTGGCCCATTAAATGTTGAATATTTCCCGATGAATTGTTGAAATTGTATTCATTGGCCACATGATTAAACACAGAAATTGTAAAAAAATTAGCTTAAATCGTAAAACACACAATTTGGGAAGAAAACTTTCTGGAATCCAAATATCATACATAGTTTTTGTCCAGTAAATATTGTCTGTCACGCTGTTCATCACAGCTACAAAAGAAATGCTGTGGTCCAATGACCAATGTGTGGTGTGAAGGTTTCAGAACAGCCTCTTGGTCAAATCACTTGCACTTCTTGTTTGTGAGAGTCAAACATATTGATTATCAGTTCTATTTGCATATCCAACACGTAATTGAATCCGTACGCATAAACACAGAGCCCCACTCAGGCTTTAATGAACTGTCATATGTCTAATTTCTTTTCATCAGCTCTTACTGCTTACTGTCCCATGAGTCATCACCAGAAATCAACGTATCATTGTCAGCTGCTCTCACAATTAATGACAAATGAACACTAATGATATTTTCTTTGTAATAATCAGCTGTCTTGAATGTATTGACATTTTAGTGTTGTCTGGAGGGCCCTCTGTACACTGTGACATCTGATGAGGATGCACATTGACCCGTTTCAGCAGTGTGTTGTGACCGTCATGAAAGAGAATTTCTGTGTCCGTTGAATGAAGCTGAATGGGATTTATGCCGTGTTTCTATCGGACTGTGCTCTTTGCTTGATGTCCTCTCCCGTAGTATCTTTTCAGGACCTCACGACAAGCCAAGCCGATCAAAGGAAAAGTAGCCTTCAATAAAAACTCTGCAACACAGAAATTGAAATGCCTTTTGGTATTTATTCCGACAATAAGAATTTTGATCCAATACAGACTTATAAACACAAAGAATGAGTCTTTTTTTAAAATTAAATGTCATTATTTGTTTAATTTAATCCATTTAAAATAACTTTTTATATTCATCAATTTATTGATGTATTATTATTAAACATTCTGAATATCTCTGTGTATTCTGCTAGCACACACTGACCTCATCTCATTCTATACTTAAATAAATATAATGATACATTATTTAATGTTAATTGTTGGTTAAACTAGACTGCCCACTACTTCCATGTTTGCGATGGCCGCTGAAACTAAGCTGTGTCATGTGCTTGGACCCTGGTATGACTGCTGTATGATCTGGTGTTTGTTAAAATAAAGATATATATTTATGTATCAAGAACAAGTGGACTGATTTAACTCATGAGTTTTAAAGTAAAGGAAAGATGGGCAGTCTGACATTCAGCAAGAAACACCTTTTAGGGTGTCGCAATAATACCTGCGTGTTATCTCACACACAGTTTTCAAAATTGGATATCTGCCAAGACTGTACGTAGGTAAACCTTTCAGCTGACTGACAGGTGCTGGTAAAGGTTTCATTAAAGCAAATATGACCTCATGTCATTTAGATATTGTTCAATATTGTCTGTTATTTTCTGCTTCAAACATGAAAATATTGAAGCACTTTCCACCGCTGCTTATTGCTCAATAGATGTGTTGACAACCTATCAGCCCATTAACCGTTTTAAAGACTCACTAGGCAAAGGGCTTGTCTCCTCCCCCTTTTTGACACGACAGGCTGCGGTTATTCGTGCGATTGCCTCAAAACAGCGATTAGTGCACTCGTCAAGTGACACGACAGAGATGCAGTGGACAGCTCTGTAAAATAAGAATTCATTTAGGTTTCCTGCTGCGTCTCTGCAGCCGTAGCGCATCTCATTTCAACCTCTGTCAGAATGTACGGGGCACCGTTTTATCATTCTCTCATCATTCGCCGTGGACCACTTTGAATTCTCCTCTCCCCTCGCTGCACAATTAGAACGCAAAGAGGGTGATGTAATATTACTAGAATCCTTCTCAAGGACTTTCCCCCTGCCCTTACTTCCTCCTCATCCTCCACCCAGCCCCCCACAGAAGCCCTCCTGACGTATGTCAGTCTCTCCTGCATGATTCCTAAATGCAAAAGATTAGAACCAAGTGTGAAACAATATTCAGAGCCCCCCCCCCCCCCCCCCACCCCGTTACTGTATTCTAGCTGCAGGTTCCCAGGAACAGCTTCACTGGTGAGTCAGGTCAACCTCTTTTACCCAACTAGCCATCCTGTGACATTTCCCTGTGTTACTAATGAGACAGGCTTGGCGAGGAAGGCCTGTGCTGAGACCAGCAAACCTGGCAGAGTTTGGCCCCAGGGGCCTCTCACTGGGCCCCGATTTCAATCTACCCCTGTGAAACGCTCTGCTGCTGTTTTATCCATGAAGCTAAAAGTCAGCGCCGCGCTCGCCGCAGGTTACCTGCGCTGTGGTTAAAAATGAAAAACAGAAAAAAGATTCTGTTGAAGTGTAATTGGCGTTATCAAAAGACTAAGTTGGTACTGCAGCTCTTTTCATGTGAACTTTCCTCTCAAAATGTAACGTTTGAAGTCAGTGTCCTGACAGTGGCTGCTTATCTAGACCTATATATTCCCAAAAAATGTCTCCACATTTAAAGCCTTTTTATCGACACGCTTTCATTTTCTCCATTTCAAGACGAGCATTTGAATATCTGAGACATCTGACTGGTGTGACGGCTCTCGCATATTTCTGGATACGGGAGTGATCATAGTGGCTGTGTCCATCCGGGGGGGGAGAAAGAAGAAGCAGCTATCGTGAAGGTACAGGGCCTCGGGTCACCGACGTGTCTTTCATGCTTTAGCTAAACATTTCTCTCTCCTCACTGTGATCTCTACAGTACCGATAGGCACAATGCTGAAACACGAATGGACTTGGAACAGTGTGGGGTTGTCTCTCTCTTTGGTTCAAACACAGCAGCATACTTTGTCAAATACAGTGTAGCTGTCAGTACACGCTGTTATTTGTAATAATTGTACTTAGGCCTCAGAATGTAGAATTTTTAATTACATATGACACATTATTATTAGAAACCTCTGTGTGTCCTGAATGTAGGCCGGCTCAGTCGGATGGAAACATTTTCTGTCATAATCCAAGTCTCCATTTAGGACACCTACGTAATGTGAGCCTTTGGTTACATCAGCCTGGTTTCCACCACGTGTGTGTGTGTGTGTGTGTGTGTGTGATTCTGTCTTAAAAAATATACCCCCATTGTCAATGGCGGGTTTAAATGTGAATCCTATGATCTTGTGCATGATTGAAATAATTTCTAGTGATGAAGATCAGTGAAATAAAAACATATTGCTCTGTTACCATGCCATAACCTGTCTGCCGCCGATTCCGCTCAGTCTCCACAACATTTTTGTTCTGTCTAAAAACATTTCCGCACCCCGATGGTTCTGACATGGCCCGCTCAAGGCAACATATTTCCCTGGACACCGTGCAGCCACAGGGAGCCATTCAGAAGTTCCCTCTCTTTCACCTACGTGTGCCTACAGCTCTCTGTGTGATCAACTGGTTGTAATCCTGTGTTCTCTCTCTCTCTCTCTCAGACCAGTAAGAGTTGCCAGAGCTGATAGAAATACAGGTGGGTGGGTAGTGACCTCTACCATGCACTCAGACTATTCTACCACCCCGGAGGGGGGCATGTTTGCGGGAAGAAAAGAGAGAACAGCCAGTGGCACTCAGAGCAGCAGGAGACCGGAGTTGGAGCTGTGGATATAAAGGCCATAATTGATTTATTTTAGCGGCCCTTCTGTAAGTCTTTACATCTCATCTCACCTCACGGTTTTGTTGTGGACTTGTTTAATAGTGCAGTGGCCTGTGGCCCCTACGATTGTTAATATTTACAGAGGATGAATGTGTATGTGTGTGGTCAGTGGTTGCAGGGGGTATCACAGGGGCGGCAGGTTGGTATCAGATGTGGTTTATTTGTAACTAAGATGCTGCAGGTTCAAGTAAATGCTCTGTTTCTGGCAATGGTGAGCTGTCTTTACGTAGTTTAATCAGCTTAGCATTCCTATTCTGCAAATCTATCGCCATATTCTGCAAATTTATTACTTTTAATAGCGTGTATAACAGTGGTGGGCCGTCAGGGCCTGCAAATCCTTCTCTGCTGGCCTAAACAGAATCACAAAGTTATAGCTATTTTATATTTTTTCTTAAATACACTACATGTATTATAATTTATAAAAATATATTTTCTTATTTTCTCATAGCACAGCTACTGTCTTCCTCAGTTGGTCTGCTTCCAGTGCAGCTTGTTTTAAGTAGAGCTTTTATCCAATCAGATTTCACCTCTGTGTCTCTAGGGAAGAACAGAGGCCTGCAGACTCACAAGTGCATCCCTGTGCAGTTTAAGTGAATGGGGACGATATTGTTGATTGTCATAGAGTTCAACCAATCAGAGCTTTAGTTTGACATGTTGGGCGTATTCTTTGACGTGCCAGAGCCTGCTAGCTGGCCTAGCCATACGTGATTGGTCAGTGGGCTAGCCTGACATGTTGGGCGGTGACAATCCCAATATCTGCTGCCTTCCAAACACTTGTGGCGACTTTTTTTGTCAAAAGCTACTAGTGACAAATCTAGCAATTTGTTCTGGTGTTGTTTGAGACTTTTGTGGTGTTTTGACTCGTGAAAGCACGTACTTTCTGCACTGTCGTGAATGAGCCCCTCCGCCCCAAAGCACACACAGGTGCAGCAGTCCCAGCTGCAGTCAGAGCAGAGAGGAGACGCACTCTATCTCTAGGTGTTTGCTTCATTTTGACACGAAACAAATAATAACCGTAGCTGTGTTTCAGCTGCAGGACAGCAGTGAAGGCCCAGGTATAAAATGCACGGCCCGCCGCTGGTGTATAAGAATCTAATGGGATGTTTAAAGCTAAAGACCTACGTCTTAAATTAGCACATGACAGAAAAGAGAATTTCAGTCAGGGTTCAGCAATGTTTTTTCTTAAATGTTTCTAAGAATTGGTTTATAGTAGATTTTTATTTTTATTATTTAGTCCTTCCATTGGTTTCACAATATTTCCTTTATCTGCAGGTGGCGGTCACCCAGGATATGAAGCACAGCCCCAACAATGAAGGGTCGAAGAACACTGCAAGCAAGCATGCATAATAACAATGCTGAATTTAATTTAAAAATATATATATATATATATATATATATATATATATTGTTGGCACCTTTCCAATGTATACCAGCCTCCTCCGTCTCATCTGCATCGCCACATGATGGAGCGATTGTTCAGAAGGCAGATGCTTCCTCCTTAGAAAGCTGCGTCATGGGCGTTATCTCATAATTTTCACATCATTATCAAGTGGTTACCGCGTAGTTACCGTGTCATTACCGCTTCATTACCACGTCGTTACCACGTCGTTACCACATCGTTATCACGTTGTTTCCAAAGCAACCCATGTCATTTAACGGTTGCCGATGTCTGGACACCCAAATCCGATCTGCTCACTAGCCTTTAACAGTGCGGACAGTCTGCCTTAAAGATCTGATTTAAGAAACAAATCAGAATTGCCTGCAGTCTGAACGTAACCTTTATTGCATCTTTTAAACAAACCTAATCATTAAATGCCCACTGTTGTCTACCTGGTTTCTGCCTTTGTCTCTGGCTTCCAAAAGCTATATACTGTATATATTCTCTAAGTAGGGATTCATAATGTGTGATAGTCTTCATGTGTCACATTTTTATTGTGACCCCCCCCCCCCCCTCTTTAAAATCAATGAATATGTTAATGAAGAGTAGAGGAAGAGTGCTGTTGTATAGCAAACCACTCAAGACTTTCACATATTCTACATTTTACACTCCCTTGCTTAGAAAACACACCCAGTCATTTAAAAAATGTGAAAACGTATCCCTAATGTCCAACTACTTGCACTCTTGGCTCACTTCCCAGTCAGCTTTCTTTAATCATCTTTAATCATCTCCATGTATGCACATGTCAGATATTCAATTATTTAATAGCGTATGGAAATAGATGACAATTCAGTCTATAAATTCAGTTTGATTAGTAAGGCTGCTGGGGTTACAAATGATGATCAACTGCAGGGTTTCAATAAAGGAGCGAAGACAGTAAATGAGAGTGTAAATGCCTTCTCACTACTTTTGCATTATGTCTATCAGTAAAAAAACTCAAACGTTTCTTTGTACTATTTCAAAATTTGCAGTCCAAAAACTTTTTTTTTTGTCATCAAAGCCTTGTTGTATTACAGAGAGTCATCATGACTTCCCCCTTTGTTAAACTATGATCAGGCAATAATGTTTGATTTTCATCCTCTTCAAAACCCATGAAATGTTTTTTTGTCCTCTTTGTATATTTAAAATCAAGTGTGAATCTGAGCTTAAAAAAGTTTGTTCTCTGCCTCTGTAGTCCACTGTCTGATAACAAATGGATACCACTGCTTTTTAAAAATGTGTCATTCTGGATGCGACTGTCCCCCTAAACACCGGAGGCAACACATCACCTGAACAGCTCCGACTCGATGAAACACAGTTGTGGAGTTATCATGAAAGCCAGTTTGGATTACAGTGACCTTGAGGCCAAATAATTGCCCACCATGAGGCCTGTGTTTTACTTGCATGATAAATAGCTCATGCAGTAAATCGTGGGAACTCTTCTCACTCAAGACAGACAATGAGAGGAGGACCTTTTTAACCAGCATAAAAGCTCCAGTCAGCAGCGCCGTAATTGCTTTTCATACGGCAAATTTGCTTTTACTTTCCCTCAGTTAATGAAGATAAACCAGAACATTCTTCCCACAATCAGCAGTGCAGTAGACCTAAATGTCAGTGGCTCCTGGATTTCTTCATTCAATTTGAGCAAACACCCGGGAGAGAGAGAGAGGGTAGATGGCATGAATTGATTGACAGAGTTCCATTACAGGGGCTTATCAGACCTCTGTCTGCAATTATCCAGGTTCAATATGGCGGTGGTGGGATTTGATTTGTGCCACAAAGATGTGTGTGGAAAGGGGTACGGCTCCACATGGTGACCCCTCTATAATTCTCATTAGCATGTTCTGCCCTGCTAACAACCAGACAGCACTCACTGCCAGCGCATTGTTATGTCGGTGATTTCCTGGCTGGAAAGTATCAGTGGATGTTGGGTTTTTTCCCCACTTTTCAAGTGGATTTTGATATTTATATTTGACATTTGGCTCATGGTTTGTTGTCGTTATGCAACCTTTGGCTGTGAAAGTCAAAAGTTTGCTGCCTGGGTGGTTCGCAAACAACAGCCCATGAGCAGGGTTGCAGTCAACAGAGGCACAGAGGCCAAGTAAAACATCACAGATAAAATGCTTAGGCGAGATACTGCAAACCCATTTTTGTAGTTCACCCATTCTGGGTGTTGATGTTTTCATAATGCAGTTGTCCCCTGCAGCATTTGGGGATAGCCGTGACAATTGGTGCAATGAATGCCATGTTAGTTTAGAATATTAACATGATATTTGCTAATTAACACTAAACACAAACTACAGCTGAAGCTGATGGGAATGTCATCAGTTCTCTCACAACAACCAGGCACATATATTTATATGACAACAAAGCAGGTAGAATAACATAAAACCCAAATAACATGATTCAACAGGCCTCTGCACATTCCAACAAACACTGCGGCGCTAAAACACGCATTCCTCCACAGACTCAAGAGCACCATTCAAATATTATTCACATCAGAGGAAACAATATTAACCATATCATGAAAACGACACCATAGAAACATGAACACAGTAGTAACGCTACTGCAGATGTAAAACAAAATCAGTTAACTTACCAAAGCTGCTGTTCACTAAAGACAAAGTCCATCCTCCTTTATTTGTTAACAAAGAGTTCAATGACGCGGTTGTACAGAACATCGGTTCAGTTCCAGCCAGAAGTCCTTCTCCATTCATGGACGCCAGTGAAGACAGTCGAGCCTCCCCAGTTGTGTTTCTTGAATACGTTTTAATGTGTTTGAGGGCTGAAAATGTTTTGTTGAAGACACTCAACAATATCGTCCCCATTTACTTCAACTGCAAAAGGATTGTTTTACCTAGAGACAGCACAGGGGAGAAATCTGATTGGACTTCAGCTGTGCTGGAAGCAGGGCAACTGAGGAAGACAGTAGCTGTGCAATGAGATAATAAGCTAATGGGAAAAATAATTAGAATACATGTAGTGTATTTGTGAAAACTAATTCAATTATAAAATAGCTATAACTTTATGATTCTGTCAGTGTGCTGGCCCTGACGGCCCACCACTGATGAAAAGATTGGAAATTTGAGCAAGTTTAAGAATCATGGAAATTAATACAATTAATTTCCTAAAATAAAAGAATCTCCCTTTTTCATGTATGAATAAAAGGCTGAATGGTTAGTACACTTCTCTCTCTGGACACATAATATTTTGTATGGTCAGCTATAATACTAAAATAATAATAATAACTTTTGGTTTGAGTGAAAGCCAGGAAGTGAGTTCCAAAATGTCAACATCTGGCCCTGTATATTATCATTATTATCATTTTATGGCCATTTTGTGCTACAGACTAGTACAAACTTACTGTACCTTTTAATTATAATGGGGTTTGCATTTTAAAGTTTCATGCAGAAGAAGCAAAATCCATGAAACCACTTTTTCTCTGACTGCTTTCTGTACATCCTGCAGCCGAACCATTCAGGAAGAAAAGAAAAGAAAAAGATATTTGACTTCAGTTCTTTCTTTCTTTTCTTTTTTTCCTTCCTCCTTGCAGCCGGTGCACTTTTTCAGCAACATGTCCTGTGGTCAGCACAATTACAGCGGGCTGAGGCCAGTAGTGGCTTGATAGGCTGGGGGAAATAAATGCTTCCAGTCGCAGACGCAACCAATTGTTGAAGGACAGCGGTGCCTCGCAAATCACTCAGCGGGAGAGAGGGAGGGGGTGTTCTGATGCTGTTGGGTCAGCAGACAGGGGACGACACTGGACCACAGTGCGGCACTGATTCTGTTCTACCACAGCACAGCAAGTACGAGAGGAAATATTGGACAAAAAGACACACACCTGCACTCAAACAAACACACATCTGCAAAGTCACACGCTGCTATATTCAAGTACAGGCATTAACTCCTTCATTTATAAACTGACACTGCACATGCAATATCACATTAACACACACACACACACACACACACACACACACACACACACTCAGTTAAACAAACCAGCGCAGTGGGTATGTATTTATGCACGCAGTCACAACATGCCAAGGGGATGATCCAATAGCAACGCACTCGCATGCCACACACACACACACACACACACAAACACACACACACACACATACACACACACACACACACACACACACACACACACACACACACACACAGCGCAAAGATCATCTCTGGAGGCCTTTAAACAGAGAGGAAGAGAGAGAATATAAAATGTTAATTTTTTTTTTTTTTGTCTTGCTCCATAAAAATGCAGCCAGCACAGACAAAATGCATTTCCATAATGACGTTAGCGTCCCCTCGGCGGGCACTGCATGTGGAATGAGCCGCTGCTCCGGCGGCCTCTTTCATGAACTCTCGGGGGTTCGTCTGTCCACTCGGCGCTCGCTGGCCCCGACATTAAACGCAACACCTCCGAGCCAGACAGGTGGGCAACTTTATTCAACATTTATGATGTCTGTCCTTCCAAGTTTCAAAGACGACCGGCGGGCAAGTGTGCTACTTTTTAATGGTCGCTGAGTGCGTGTGAAATATCAGTAGAAGGGAAGAAGAAGGCACATAGAAAATATTATATTCCTAAAATATGTTAGAGGTGTATTACCGGTGTTTGTAACTTCATTAGCATCCAATCTGAAAATATCTACTGAAATGATGAAGACTGGAATATTTTGTTTTATGAGCGTTGGATGAAACTCAAACTGAGCTTCTCTCTCCTTTGTTTGCATCCTCTAATCTAAACAGACTTCCTTGCATACCCAAGGCGTCACAATGAATCTGCTTTCCGACCTAAGCAGCTGTCACTTACAAATGATAATGAATATATTATGAAAAACTGCCATTGCGCTGTGTTGTCTTTCCCTTTCTATCTCAGTAACTGCAAAGTACTTTGATTATATACATAGGCGACTGAGTTCAAGGTTGTCTCGTTTAGATCGGTGTTAAATTGAGCGGATTTGTTAAAACCGAAGGTAACCTGACACAGGCTCATGACTACTATAGATATGCTGCTTTTTCAATTTCTGCTTTACTGGAAAAGTCAATAGTGTTGCTGTTCTCAACAATAAAGTCACTTTCACCAGGCCTGCAGCTTCTTTTTTTCCACAGAATGGCGACTAATAATCTGAGGCTGTTGTGCTGCAGATTATACAGACACATGAGCAAAGTGAAATCTGATATTTCTCGATAATGGACACAACTGTGACCAATTTACTTTTAATATTTCTCCTGTTGCCCCAATACCTTGTGAAAATAATAATATAAAACTTTAACTTCATTACATTGGTCATATATTCATGATATTTGACCGCTGCGCTGACACTATCCCTACATTCTAATTGTAGTTTCACATGCCTCCTTTTCTATGTATTTTTTAAATTCATTCTATGTGCTAGACTTTAAATGTGTTAGGTTTGTAATGGCCGTTGCATCATTCCTTGCTATTCCCCCGTTCCTGTTCCACACATGGGAAATAAACGACTCGGCAGAGCTTCGCACTGAGGTGCAAAATTTGGCAGAAAAACTGGGGGGAAAAGAAGATGGGGATAAACCCCCGCTAATGAGCTGGCGAGAGATTTACATAGCGTGATGACTAAGGATCCTGGGTAATTACCCGCTTCCACCCCAAGATTTAATCTGTGATGAGTATAGGTCTGGTGGCAATGCCGGCCAATCAATCTCTGTCTCCGGAGGTCAACAGCAGCTATCTGTTTACTTCTACAGAGCCTCTAGAGATCACCGATGACTCTACGAATCATTCTTTCATTAGCCCTCAGAAGACCGACAGCATTAAAGCAGGTGTGCCTCATCTTTGTTAGTATGGATCATATTGAAGGGAGCTGCAGAAAACACCTGAAATAATCCATCATTCCAATGCAACGTGTGAAAAGTCATCAAAAGTGGGACACCTACCCACCTCTCCAAACAGTGTTTGTATTGTTCATAGCAGCAATTCTTGAGGATTACCAACATGTTAGCTGATTCGAGGCCCTATGTACATAGCCGTGGTAGCAGCCGCCACTGGAGCTTTGAGCTACAGTTAGCACAAGGCTAAACTATTAGAAACATTTTCTCTCCATCTCTGAAGCGCTTTGCCGACATCGACGAGTCACACGCTCTTTAAGACTCTCTTTTTGATGAGTCCGCCTCCTTTTCTTTGGGTTAGTTGCAGGGTAGGCAGTTGTTGCCAATGCTGGAGCAGCAACATTTCCTACAGGATATCGTGCCGTTAAGTCAGGCTTTCACCAAAGGGACGCGTGCACACACATCTCCATTTGTAGAATAGACAATAGGAAAGCCCTCTCTCTGAAATGATTGGCTAAAGTCTCCCGTCGTGGGCTACATTTTCCAAAGCCTGATAACAGAGCCGATGGAAGGTCTAATTTCAATATGCTGAACAGTGATTATGGATATTTTGCCCACCCCCTCCCGCGTTAAAAAAACTGCCTACCTCAGCTTTAAGATTAATTTGCAACAAAGGTTGAAAAATGACTTGGAATCAACAACTTGTGAAATCCACAAACTAGGTAATGCTTCCTAAAAGCAGGATTTCACTTCAGAGGCTAAACACGCAGGCGACTTCCAAAACCAGTGACATTACTTAAGCCATTCAAGGACTTCACTTCATTTCAAGTGAAAGCATGTCAGATTGGATTGATTGAAATGATATAATGCTTGCCCTGGGTGCTACACAACTGTCATGGAAATAGGTTGACAGCTGGGGCAGATACTTTGTCGGACTTATACAAACGGATTTATCTGCGGTGCCTCGCCCGTGATTGTATTAAAATATGTATCACAGTTTTGTGTTGCAGCGGAGGAATTCACATTGTCTTAAAGCGTGACAATGGTGGCAGACAATTGACACTTTTGAAGGCACATACATCGCCTGCAGATGTGCATGTGTGGTTGCGCAAGGATTTTCTCGTCGGAGTTCAACTCAAGGGCAGAACTTAAAGTTCTAAGAAGTCCTCAGCGCTGTGATCGTGTCTTGAAAGAAGAGGCAGACGATAACTCGTGTTCAAATGAATATTAATGCAATCTAGAACGAGAGCCTACAGTATTTCTCCTGAATTACTTATGTATCAATAACTAGAACAGGCGACACTGCTTTAAGGACATTAATCACCGCTGATCACAATCAGCAGGGATGGTGAGGTTAACCCACAACTGTTTCCTCTAAATAAAGATTATTAACAGTCACATCACTCAGCGGGCTGCTGCTGTTTAGTCCAAACAAACCGTTCTCTCAGCAATCCGGCTTGTTGTTCTGTGTTCTGTTCACCTGACTGATTTCAATATAGATTTCTCAAGAATACAAACTGTTGAGAGGCTCTTACATAAGTGGCCCGGTAATCTTTATGCTTGGTTAAAGGTACACAACAAACCCATATTTTCCACCATGCTTACTGACATTCACATGGCCAAACAATTCCATCCCTGCTGGCCAACGGTCACTGAAATGTCCCAAAAGATCCCCCTGCACCACATCAGGTAACGGCACACACACACGGCGTATCGAGTAGTCAGACAATTCCTGACAACAGTGCTTGCCGTAGAGGTAACAATTACTTCGGTTGTTCGGCAGTCAATCTCTGTCAAGGGAGTGCTCTGGCATCCCTCTTCAGGGGGGGGGCCCATGCTGTGCCTGTGAATCCGCCTCACATTTGTAAATCATACAGCTAGTGCTGCCTAATTCAAAGTGTAATAAAAGGGAGCAAGTTAACTGAGAGCATACGGATCATTCGCATGCTGAGGAGACGGCAAACATTGCATTCAGTGTGCACTCCTCCTCTTTCTTGAGGAGAGAAACATGAAAACAGGCGCGATATCGCCTCCTCTGCTCCGTGTGACTGCGTGAATTCTTGCTTCGCAGGGGTGATAAAAGACCCACACGCGATTACAATTTCGCTACATAGCTACACGTCCGTGCAACCCGTGGTGATCTTCGAGTCAGTCGGTTCTCCCTGCAATCCCAACATCCCCCCCTGCATGTCTACTGTACATCCATCCGTTCTCTGACCTCTGCTGTAAATCTCCGTGCCCAATACTGACACCAGGTGGTGTAGGCAGGCCACTTGGTGATGAGAGAGAAATAAAACAACAGACTTTATGGCTCTGGAGGATGCAGCAGTCAGGCTTAGTAAGCCTTGCTCTTGATTGGAGTAAGTCACATTTACTGACCACTGATCGCCCACTCCATCAGCTGCAGTACATAAAGGCCATTAATCCAATGCAGCTCCACACAGGCCATCCTGGCAGTAACACAAGCCCAACACACCTACTCTAGCACACATGGGAGGAAGTACCAGCTGTTGAACGTAAATTCAAATATTAAAACTGCTCATTAGATTGTAACCATGGTCCAAATCAGTTTCATTGTTAAAGGATTTTATTATGACTTGGCTCTTATCTACATAGTTTTGGCCATTTTTGGCTACGATAATGTTGTACTCACGAAAGTAATAGCTAAGATCTGGGAACACGGAGACATCTCTACAATGAGGCAAAAACACTATCAGATAGCTTGTATATATAAACCAGTATAATAATAATTTAGGTGATGATCTAAACTCAAATGTTTTCTTTGTCATATATTGAGTAAAATGACTATCTTTGGCTTTTGTAGCGATGGTTAGTTAAAATAAGGAATTTGAGGACGTTACCTTGGGCTGCTGGAAATTATAATTTCACTATTGTAAAAAAATTTTAAACCAATGAGTAATACAGAAAAGAGCAGCTGTAAAAGCCCAAACCTGAAATTGTTAGTAATAATTCCAATTCAAGGCCAATCTTATAATTCATATGTCATTAGTTGTTTTTCTCTATTAAGAAGGAAAATCATACAGTTGTAATAAAATAATGTGTTGTATTTTGTCTCAATGAGAACTGTTTACTTTTTTTGTTGGCCTGTTGCTTTAAGGAGGCAGTGCACACATTTAGAAACACTAAGCCAAGGGTCAACCTCCGTGTGATGGAGGGCCACTGTGAGGCTGAACACATGAGCTGACAATGAAGGCTGTGCCACCACCCAGACACGCCGTGACCTGGAGGTCCTGTGTGCGAGACCGGAGAGTCGTGGATATATAGTGCGTGACAGTCAAAGACTCAGACAACCAAAGAGCCGGTAACTCATCCATCAAGGCGACAAACGGCATCTTCAAGAATTGATGGCTGCAGCAACCTTGGAGCCCGCGTAAAAGCCTGACAAACACACATGATGTATGTACGCGGCGTTAGCACGAGACCTACGTCAGCCGGAAACGGAACACACAGCAGTGACCTCTGCTGGTGTCAGGACGACACATAGTCTGGGTGACGCTGGTCAACAAGTAGAACTGTAAGTGGCCTGTGTTGTTTCAGTCTTTGTAATTTTGTCTGAATATATATCGTAGCTTGGCACAGGAAAAGTTAGGTTCAATTTTCCTTGTATTGGTGACTGTACTGTCTGCCGCTTTGTATGGATTTGTGTGTGTGTGTGTGTGTGTGTGTGTGTGGCTGTGACGGAACTGTCTGTACCACTGCATGTGCAACAGCAAAAACCAGAAACATGAGACTGATCCCATCACCGGTCATGGCCGATCAGCTGCCGACCGGCCGGTTTTGATTGGCGGTTGATCGTTCGGTGCATCTCTAGTGATTTGTCAGTATTTTTTCTACGAGTCTGATTCCATCCCATAAACGTTCTTACAACCATTGATCATATTTTGGGAAAAATATTTCCGCACACTAAAAAAAGAGAGGGAGAGAAACACGTTTCATTGAGCACTGAAATGGAGCCACAGGTTGTTTGAGCCCACACATCATCATTGTGATGGGCATCACCGTCATAACAAAAATGGATTTGGTTTAAGTTATTAAAATGTCGTCATGCAACTTTTAATTTCAGCAATTAAATGTTGAAACCTTATATTGCCACTTTGAAATGATCTGGTTCCTTAAATGGTTCCTTGGGATTATGATACTTTGTGGGATGGTAAAAACCCTTTATACATTATAGTGAAATATTGGTCAACTTTATGATCACTCGGTTGATTTGGGAACAAACTAAAATGAAAAAAGAGTTTATTAGTACGAAACGACTCTAGAGGTAACCCTGTAGTCAAACTATGCCCTGTGACAGATGAATTTGAAATGAATTCATGACATCAGACGATAATCTAACATGCAAGACAACCAATGCAACACATATTCCACTCACTGTGTCCAAACAAAATAGTAGAATCCCTGAGTGTAAAATATATACACACACACACACACACGCTGCCTTAAAGTGTTCATAATCCAGGGCTGCTTTGAACTGGCCGTCCCGCAGGCTTCTTCCTCAACAGATTTCCCAAAGCAGGAAGGAGCTGGGAGATGGAAGGTGGAGTACAAGCTAAGTGAAACCTGAGTTAGCTCCAAGAGGACATGAAGACATGGAGTTATCAACGTCGGCGCTCCGAGGTTATGATGGGATTTTCAGGAAGTGGACAATATTCTCGACTCGGTTGAGGCCTGCGTCCTTGACAAGTACGCTTAATTAAAGCGCCGATCAGCTGTTGACTGCTTCCTCTCCCTCATCAATGAAGCAATTGAACCTGCATGCTGGAGCACCGGCCTCCTCATGTTAACTCCTCTCCTCTGAGCTGCATTGCAGGCTCATCCTGGTTTAGTTCCCCACTTATTCACAGTGATATAATAAAGGTATGGGTACGTTTGACACAAAGAGGGATGACATTCAACACTCGCTGTGCACAGCTGGCTGTCTCAACTAAATAATTTGGCTTAAACAGCGGGCAGTCCATGTCTCATCGATGGACCAAATGCATAAGTGTCATTACTCATAACCATTTTTTAATCTAGCTTATTGATTACACATCTTGGCGAGATTTCGACGACGCGAGAAAAGTTTCTTCGTGTACAAAAAAAAGTGTTTGGTGCTGTCAGTCTCCCATTCCGCTGTTGATCTCGGTGTCATTCATCCAAACTCCTCAAGAACAGGTAATGGCGTGATTACATGAACAATGATTGGCAGCCTAAATAACATCATATTTCTGGAGAACCTTTCAGAAGGGTGTACATTTGCATAAGCAACGTGGATTAATGCGGCAGCCGAGCAGCTGCTCCCACCAGGAGGCCAGCGCGATAACAACTTTCAGTAATTTGGCGTAATCAGTAAAACTTTCTGTTTTCGGGTTAAATTTGTAAGAATGTGAGAAGAGGGAGGTGGTGGAGACGGGAAGGTGAACTCAAGACACTGATACCAATTCACACCCACTAGATAAAACAAAACTAACTGTTAAAAGGAAACCCACGAAACCGTCATTTGGATATCAATTACTCACCCCGTGAATTCTTCGGGAAAACTTCACGAAGAATACAAAAGCTGAGATCATTCTCACACTTCCCAAACACATGCATTTTTACTTATACTGCACGGGTTGTGTGAGAGTTTGTGAACAGATGTTTAGATGCAGTTCTGCTGTTGTTAAAGGCAGCCAACATTACCTACCGACTTACTTGAAGGCCCGACCACACTGAAAGCAATAATTGATGCTCCTATGGTGCACTGCAGGCATGTGATTAGAGATGAACCAGCAGTGTTCAGGAAAAGGTAACATACTATTATATTACAGATGCCCCTTAATACCTCATCTTTTACATTTTTGACATGAATGAAAGTTGAACTAGATAACGTGAAATTGGCATCCAACAATCCACTATTGACATCAAGTTACAAACGGAATTTACATCAAGTAGCAGCTGATGTGACCTACCGCCAGCTACGTTTGGTAATAGTGTCTTTGATAAAATATCGTCGTCTGGGGGGAAAATTCACAGCTTTTTATTCCTTTGAACTCTTTCCAAACAGGTAGGCTACTGCTGCCGAGTCCTCATTTGACGCTCCAAAAATCAAAAACAAGGTCAAAGTAGGAGCGTCAAAGCAGTTCGATGAGCGCCGTTACACTATTGGAGCGTGTTCGGCCTTTTAAAACAATAGCTGTGAGTTTTCCTTTCACAAAACATAGCAGTGTGTGTGCCTATTGAATGAGACGAGATGGCTTTTAAAAACGTTAAAGGAACTCATGATGATTATTTTCGCACCTCACAGCATGCTGTTTGTTTTAAAGTTATAGTTTTACATCATATGTCTCAATGCTAATACAAATCTGACTTGTTATGGATAATCTCTATCACATCTCATGTCTGTTTTGCTCTTTATAGTATGGGGTGATACTGTGAACCATATGATATTGGCATCTCCTATTTTTTCTGATGTGACATTAAAGCAGTTTTATCACTTAACTGACCTCCTAACAGATGTTTCCTGTATTGAACTGCTAAATGTTTGTTGTGATTTATAGAAAGCTGGTCGATTGGAGACTCAAAGCTTTGGTAACAGCCGACTGAAAAAAGCAAACACAAACACTCCAGCTGGACATTTCTCCAGCTCCCCGGAGAACCTCCCCGAACAGAAAGGTGAACTTGAATAGATTTTTTTAGCTCTGCAGTATTTCTCCACCAGAAACTTGACACGACCAGGGAAAATGCTTTTGTTGCTAAAGAACAATTCCGACCACTGTCAATAGAATATGCCCAATCCAATCCGTCTGGACAGTTTGGTCAAAAAGAAAACACGAAAGGAACCAATTCACACAAAGTCACCCTTGAGTCATGTTTAGTGTGTCCCACTTGACATCAGATGCAATTCAGAAACTGCAAAGTTGAGAAATGTTTTTTTACTTTCTTGGAGCTCTGATTTAAAGAGCTGTTTTATGCATTTACCCCGAGTAGGATGTTTTTCTCACTTTTAGACATTTGTGAGAGCAGCATTAGAACAGGCGAAGAATGGGCGGTTGTGACAGGCGAGCTTTCTGAAATGCCTCCTGTGTGTGTGTGTGTGTGTGCGCTCAGGGCAGCTCACATCACACTTTTTGAAAGAACCTTCGACTGAAACCTCAACCCTCCAGCCTACAAGAGCATTAGACCTGTAAAATGTCTGACACATCTCTATTTGACAGTTTCTTCCTTTCTCTTGGCATTTCTAATTTGAACCAACTGAAGCAGGTGTCACTCTCCGCCAATCCGGACTCTCAGCCCGGCTTTTCATTACAGGCTCTCGGATTGCACTGAGGTGTGAGATAAATTGGTTATGTCTAAAGTCAAATTATATCCAGGTCTTTGCAATTCAATTCACTTATCGAAAAGTGTAGGGGGGGGGGATTGCTAAAAGAGGAATGTTCCGAGTCACGGCTTTCGCTAAAAGATGGATTCACAAAGAGGAAGACTCGCGCCAGATTGCCTGACAATTTCTGGTCTGGACATGAGCCAAGAGTTCTCTCAGAACAACACACCCTGTTATTTTACCTCACAAGTGATGTCATCACTTCAGTCAAGAGTTGGGGACCAAAAAATGATCTTACGTAATCAATCAATGGGAAGAATGGGGTTGAAATGGGAAAGTTGATATCTGTATGGCAGACATCTACCATACAGATATTTCACAGATTTATAGTCATTTTAAATCCTGCAGTCAAATTGTTACTGAAGTTAAAGTACAAGGTATTGTCATCAAAGCCTGATATAAATATATGGTAGGCTTATGTCATTTGTCTATAATTATTAAAGCAGTAATGTGCTCAATACGTTAATGTTGCAGGTAAAGGCAGAGCTTTTTTTCCGAGGTCGACCCACCATCGCCTCATAAAGCCTTGTGGGAAACACTGACTGCCATTCATAATGTTTGACAGAAACAGGAATGGCTTCCACATAGAAAAGTCAAGTCCCCCTCAGCAAGTATGTGACAACTCTGGAGCTGCTGTTGAATGGCAGGAAACCTGCAGGCCCAAGTGGAGTGGCTCCCTAATTTACTGGCTGTGCTATTCAAGCACTTACGGCGCTTTGGCTAAACCCAGGCACCCATCTGCACGGTTTGACTGTATTACGCCGGAGTTCTTGGAGCTCCATCATAGGTAGAGTTGTCTTTTCATCCGGTAACCCAGATTAGATTTGAATAAACCTATTACTCTTTGTTCTATTTTAAGACATCAGAAGTGGTGCTGCGTTCCACTGATTCCACTGGTCATTGTGAATTCCATTGTGGAAACATAAAGGAATATTCTGAGAGCCCAATATGGTGATAAGTCCAGTTAAAAAAAAAAAAAAACTGTAATTGAATTGAAAATGAAGTTGACTTTAATATGAACTGATGATAGTTGTGGTGATTGAAGATTCCTTTTATACTCTTGCCACAGGAGTAGCATCCTCAATATGTGTGGTGGCCGAATGAGATAATGAAAGGAAAGAAAGAATATTCTCAGGCGTCGTGGAGAAGCAATCTTGGATTTGGTTTACTTAAGGTGGACTGACCTTTTAGGGGGTCAGCTATTCTCATTATTAATAACAAAAAGGCTCATTGTAACTGAATAATAATAATAACAATGTCATACTTTTCCTTCTCCCTGCTGCAGGAGAGCCCAGTGAACACCACACTGTACTGTACAGCTGATGTTTTACTTATGTGTGCCTTTCAGTCACGGAGGCGACTGTCTCTAGGGCGCAAGAGGAGGAAAGCTGACTCTGAACTTATTCATATCCCACCATGACTCATGACCCGCTCACGCTCTCTGCCTTCAATGAGTTGTGGGGCTGAGCGGTCCCTAAAAGAATTTAGTAAATGATGAAGTCATGCCTGGGGGTGGAGGGGGACAGGACAGAGCTTCAGCGGTGAGACGGGGGGGTTGGACTTTCAGCAGTGGAATGCTCTCTGCTCAGCTCACCACAAGCTCCACCTCTAGACTGTCATCTATTGTCAGGGCCGGGGCAGCCTATTGACAGGGCCATTGATTTCTTGATTAATGCACCTCTCCGCCATTGGCATTTACCGCTGCCGACATCATTTTAATGTGTGCATGATCAATAGCTCCGTCAACGCGGAGAATATCCCGCCGTCAAGCTACGGGGGATCGGTGCCTGAGTGCACCGGAGTGTGGGTTTGTTTAATTCCTTGAATGTGAGGAAGGAAGGCATTTCTCAGGAATAAGGTCAGGAGTGATAGCTACAGCTCGTTCCATCTTTCACATTGCCTGCAGATGTAGGAAATAGGAATGGGTCATGATTTTCACATTTTGAATATTCATTAAATCAGAAAAAATTGAGGTCTTATGCTGAATATGTCTATTTACGAGCCATGGCAGTGGATCTGCCTCTTGTTATTTCTCATATATTTTCAAGTAATTTACGCTAGTTAAGGAAAACATAAGTGTGTGACCCCCCCCCCCCCCCCCCTCACGTGTACACTTGGTTGTGCCCCTTTCAGCTCGGCTGAGAGGTTGTGTCCTGCCGACATGAGGAGAGAGCGGAGCGTCGTCTTCAGTTTGACAAATATTAGCTAAACAATTCAGATCAAAACACATTAAGAGCCGTATTGATCACACAGACAGGAGACATCCTTATTAGACGGCCCAGTAAGCATAAAGAAGTCCATTGAAAGCGCTGCAGTGTCCATATACACCACGCAGACATGTATGGGGCTTCATGAATGAACGAAAGAATTATCTTCATTCACATTGTGCTTTTTATAGCACAGCCTTCTTTCAGACACATTGCAAACACACACTGAAAACATTTAAATATTAATAAATAAGGTCTTTATCATCGAGCTATATCAATAGCTATTTACAGACTGAGTGGGCTAAAATGCACAAGAAGCATTATTCATATTCTCCTTTAATTCTTTAATAATTCACTGCGTGTTTACAGACCCTTAGGCAAACTAGTTAAAACACGCAATATTTAAGATTAGTATAAACGATGGAACAGTGGCAAAGAGGCAACCAAATTTGGGCTTTCACAGCAGAACATTTTCATCGGGGGAGCATGCCCCCCTTAAATAAGTAACGAGATAAATAGGTAAGGTTGGTCAAGCAGGTAACTGAACTACTGCCCTCCACAAGGCTCCAACACTTCCTAGTGAACTCCAGCTGCATCCTGTGTGTGAGCACCGCTCACATTAAAACAATGCAGAAAGAGAAAAAACAAGTTCTGTAGTTAAGTTGTAGTGTTCCTTAACTTGCTTAACTGCTTAGCTTGTTTTAGGACTTCTTACGAGAATACTGTTGTCATATTTTCATTGTGCTTATTGCTCTTTCAGCCTCGGTAAACGCACTATGCCATTTGGAATCTCCATCATAAATATCCCAAATGATGGTGGCTGGGTGTGTGCAACAATATAAGGAGATGCAAGATTACCGTTCTGACATTCACTGCTTGGTAATCTCCTTTTGGAACAGTTATGAGATTTCCTCTGATGGGTTCGAGGAGCAAGTTAATATGATGTGGCGTAAATGCTAGCATCAACATAATCTGAATAAAAAGAGATGACCTTGCCACCACACTGATGTGTGATGGCCATTTTAAATCAGTTTCACAGGAGGAATATCTGTATCTGGTCTTCAGCTGCTCGATCGACTTGAATGTCACTGATTACCAAAGTTTTTGCATCCCAAATGTCCTAATAATCTTTTATTAAGATTCATAAAAAAGTTTGAAATGCCTCAGAAGAGTATAGCAATATTACAAGTCTAATAAGATGAAAAGTTAAGGGGTCACCCAATTCATTACAAATCCTCCTGATGGCATGTCTGTATCCATCCAGGTGTTCAAACACAAAAGTCAACCTGCCTACCACGATCTACAGTACTGTACAGAACAAATGTCCTGCATTTTAACATTGATTTTGATAAGAAGATCCAGACTGATCCATCCATCCATTCTCTAAATCACATGTCATGTCCAGGGTCAAGGGGGGCTGGAGTCCGGTCCCAGCTTGAACTGGGCAGGGTCCAGCTTGGACAGGTTGTCAGTATATCACAGGACTAACACAGAAAGTGACAACTCAAACATTTAGAGCGTCCATTTCACCTGACACACATCTTTAGACTTGGTTTCATATGGAACATGCAGAGCCATGATGTCACCCTCCTTAAAATCACTGCTCAAAATAGATTCCCAACCCGAGCAACCCATTTACCTCATGTGCCGTAAATCCAATAACAAATGCTCTATACATCAATTTCAACACGAAGAAATAGATCCATATCTCGGCTTTCCCGGTCAGACGACCTGTTTGTTTGTGCTTAAATCAAAGACTGGACGTTTAAAACCCGATCTTGAACAGAGATCCATATTCTCTCGCACAGAGATGCTTATCATAGCGCCATACATCACGGGCAACATGCTAGCCAGCGATAGCCCGGCCCGAGCTCGGAGCCGGGCCGCTGGCTTGACAAATGAGCGACTAAGGAGTTTGAATGTGCAGATGAACGATTCTGATGATTGCCCAGGACTGTAGTAAAACACGATGTCAACTCTAATGCTGTTACTATTTCCTCGGTCTGCCAAGTGGAATGCTCCTTGGCTTGTCTGAGTGCTCGCCTTCCGTTTCTAAAGGAACAGCTGGACGCTGGTTTAATTTGTTCGAGTCAACAAAAAGTTCTGTGTGTGAGCGGAGACGCCACATACAGGGCGTTTTAACAAAATGCTTGCCCTAATGCAGGTTAAAATACCGTTTCCATGGAAACAACACTTAACCATTCAAAAAAATATACTGGAGGACTGAATTGTAAGGCACAGGGTGTATCTGTAAGCATTTGTGTTTTTATGCATAAATATAGAGCTGGAGTGCTGAAATGCAGGCAGGGTAGACAGACACTTTGCTTATATTTCCTATCCTGAGGCCTCACTTGAACTCGAATATTTGAATTCTATTTAACTTGTAATATTTTTTTACAGGTACAAACAAAGCACCTGTAATATCTGTGTGCATTGGTGTGCTTGTGTGTGCTGTAGTTTGTTTCGTAGTCGTACATTTAAACGCTGCCATCCATCAGGATCACATTTGAAAACAGTTTCCAGGCTGATTCAAATTGTCCTATGATTTATATTAAAGTGACAAACCAAAGCGGACAGGGAGCACAGCAATACAAGAGATTCATATATAATTCCCTAATTGCCCCCATGTTATTTGCTGTGTGGCATTGCTCTGGCTTGTGTCGATGCTGAAATCCCACACAGCACATGCTGCGATGCCCAATGCCACACAGATATTAGTTCACTTCTGTCAGCCTTTGATTCCAGGCAATATGGCTTTTTCAGCCTCCCGTGAGGTTTCATTCGACTCCAAATATCGGTTGTTAAAGGCATCGATGAAACTCACTTTTTGTTCATTTAAATCCGACTCCTTTTCTGCACTTAATCCCAAGTGTGCATGTGGTTCTAGCCTTGCATGTAGATTTTAAAGATGAGCAGCTGAAAAAGAAGGTCTTTATGCAGGCAGCCTATGGTGGGAAGCCAGCTCGGCTGCCATTCGTAGAAAGCTTTTGAAGCCAAAAAAGAGCGGCTCCCTTGAAACAGTCGGGGTTGTTGGTGGAGGCCGGTGCCCGAAGCCCCTTCCTCTGAACGGCTCTCATGTCTGGCTTCCAGAGGAGAGGAGGGCTGGTGCAAAGCTTCCAGGTGACAGCTACCACCAGACGTCCCATTTCTATTTATTTGTTTTCTCCATCCTGTGGAAGTGGCTGACTTTTTCATTCAGCATGGGAAATATTGCTGCACTATATTCATAAATATTATGAACAGAAAGGTGTCTTGAAGCAGAAGTAGGACAGTAGCACCAGCCACTGTGGCAAGTGGACAAAAAAAGTTAAACTTCAAACTTGAATATATTAGTACATTCATTATTAGATTGAACACATGTTGGTGTTACTATAACTCCGTTATGCTAGTGAGAGGCATGCTGTCTCTGAGCAGCATGCATGGGAATGAATTACAACACAGTAAGTGTCTGATTTAGTCAATTCTTCCAAATGTTGTTCAGGTTGTTCCTCCATGGCTCATTTTGGACGGGCAGTTGTGACAAACTGTGAACTTGATGTCTTCTTTACTCCCGCCGACGCCTGTGTGTGTGTGTGTGTGTGTGTGTGTGTGTGTGTGTGTGTGATGTTAATGACCGTGTCGCTGCGTGTGCTGACGTAAAAATATAACATGGTGGCGGCACATGTGACTTAATGCGACCAGCAGAAAAGGGCATTCATCACAGTACTGAGGATTTTGTATACATACTGTAACTCCTGTAAGGAGTCGGTTTATCACCAGTAACACTGTGTGTAGGACCTTTGAATGTGATGGAGCACTAAGTTAGTGCTAGATAAGACTAAGATATCTTTTGGCTCAGTTTAATTACGCCATCACCCCAAACAGGTGGATTACAATCCCTGTATTTCTTTTAATCAAGCATCCTTGACTAACATGTCCTTCTTCATGTCTTTTTATGCTCTGCAGGACAGAGGCAGAGATGAGAAAAGATTGGAGGGTTTGCAACACGGATGAAGATGTTTTTAAAGGATGGTCTGACAACAACAGGTGCAGATGCCAGAAGCCAATAAAGTCAAAGCTGTGAGACTGCCACATGCAGCTCCAGATATGTTCACTCTCCTCAACACAAGACAGCAGGTCTTGCTTGCTTCCCCACCATTGCAACATCCCGGATCACACCACAACCACAAGCACACGCTGCATGCACAGTATGAGTACAATTGTCCGTTATCCCCGTAGTCTGACAGCTAGGACTCAGTCTGACCTATTTCTTGAAGGCTTAGGCAGACCTTATTTTTTCATTTAGCAGTTTCACACTTCCATGTTTCAGGTTTGTGCACTGTGTCTGCTCCCTATTCTTATCACCACTTCCCCTGTTTTCATGTGATTTTTTTTAGCAAGAATCTAAATAGATTCAAATCTTTTTTTAGAAGAGCGTGTCTATGTCAACCAAAAGAAATCCCACAAACACAAGCAAAAGTAGCTTTGTGAGAAGTCTAGAGTGAAACTGCTCATTGAGAACACACGTTTGCATCAAGGCAGTCATCATGGAAGAGTCACTTTTTAAATCTGAACTGGCTTTTCAATCCTTCCCATCTTTTCCACCGCCAAAAAGAATAAAAAACGTGCATGTTGCACAAATTGTGCAGCATCAGTGACTGGGCCCCCGTTATGGTGGAGATTCACGTTGGTGAGGAGGAAGCTCCTTCTCCCCTTTATGCCTAAGAATAATATTCACTTCAGAATGTAGACATCGTTCCTTTAAAAGTTGAGACAGCATTACATCATGTGCAGAGGTGACACAGGAGCGTTGCAGTGCCGTAATGCTCCTCTCTATGGCCATGTATAGGTGTATGTTTCTCATTAAGAGAGATTAATCAGAGGAGATGACGCATCCCAAGGTTACCTGCCCTGTCACTGTCAGCAAACGTAACAAGCCATCCTCTTCCAGTAAGTCTTCACTCATGCGTGCATGTGTTTCTGTGAACACTTGTTGTATCAACTATATGGCAGTCACAGCTGCACGCAGCTGTCTCTTGTCTCCTGCTCATTAAACCGCTTCCTTTCGCTTTCGCTAATAAGACGGGACGGATGCTTAAAACTAATCCTACAAGTAATTTACATAATGCAAAGGACAGCGTAGGTGGAAGGCAATCTGCTATCTACCTGGCTGTGGAAGAGGCGCTGCGGTTTCTTATTGTGCCTGCATCCTCTGGTTGCTACAGTTTTCTCATGTGAACTGGAAGCGAGTTGCTCCAAGGTGTGGATGTGAGTGTGAATGCGAATGTTCGTGTTAGACCCGTGATTAACGGCTGACCTGACTGGGGGTTTGTGTTCCCTTCCTTCCACGCAGTGCACGCTGGGGTAAGCCGACCCTGGAAAGAAGAAGTGGGTGTTAAAAAATGGATGGATGCAGTGAAAATGCAGCGGGGTCGACGAGCATCCGGCCAGACGTCCGTCTGTGCTTGTGTCTGGTTGTCCTGGCATGTCTTTGAGTAAACACAAAGGGCACACAAACTCCACACAGAATGGACAAACCTTGAGTTAACCTTCTGATGTGATGTGTTTGTAGTCTGCAAAAAAATAATTACACACCTTGTCAAACTGAGGAGCCGCATGAATGCATGGATTGGCTGCTGTTTAGCTTCTACTCATGTGTGTATTAACTTTACTTTCCATTCATTATGTAACCTCAGAATCGAGGTTTATTTTCATTGCCTGCAATTGACGGCCTCCAGAATGTGCTGAAGAACTCTATTTTAAATGAATTGAAGGATTTTATTTTAAATATACACTAACCTTTTAATACAAATATTTTTGATGAAAATAATTGATCATATTTAACATCACCTTAATGACGGACGCAAATTTGTTGTAGTGTGTTCTTGGTTATTCTCTGTTGTCAATTCAACCAATAAGAAAAGAACCAACAAGGAGCAAAATGACATAACTATATTAGAATTTGATATAACTTTATTGATTTGTGTGTATAACAGGTGCCGCCACACACCGAGCTCCTCCTCTCGATGCTCACAGTGGCACTCTGGCTACACTCCAACACACAGTGAATTCTGCTGCTGTCAGTGGCTGTCTATAGGAGCAGATCTTGAGGTTGGGAAGGATCCATAGTTTCCATTAAGAGTAATTTCTTGTCTGATCATTTGCTGAGTAAACATCCGATCCTTCCAAATAGCCCATTATGAACAAAGACAATGCCAAACTGTGTAAAAATCAATTCATCAAAATAGGTGAATGTAAAGCTCATTTTTTTGTTGCTGGCAGCAAAGATGCATAGTATGGCTTTTATTATTAAAATGCTTATTAGCAATATTCCTAGTTATACCATTCCATTTTGTTTTAGTGGACTACTGTCAGACAGATGACAGAGGGACATACCAGACGTAAGTACATTCATAGAGTTAGGATCTCAAACTTGCAAAAGATAAAGTGCAGCATTGCGTTATAGTGTTTGAAATACGAGCTTATAAATGAAATGTTATCACCAGCTGCCACTGAATGAACAAACATTATGTATTTAGGAACACCTGGGGGGCTTTCAGCACGTGTTGTTGTTTGGAACTAGGGGAGGCATCCTGCTGGTTGGGCTCTGACTATGCCCCCCCGATACCCGGTCCAGAGCTAACGGTTCTGCTATCGGTACTTCAGAAGTTACGGAGTGAGATCTCATCTCAAACCTCCTCTCTCTGTCTCTGTGTGTGTCTTTGCACGATGGGTGAATTTAGGCTTTACTCTGACACACAGACCGACATCATGGCAGAGAGAAGAAAAAGATCAAAAGTGTGATTACATTTTACTCCAGTAGATGCTGAGAATTCTCGTTGTATCAAATGCAATACAACCCTCAAAAGTAAGGGAGGAAACACCAGCAGTGTATCACAACATTTAGCCAACATGCAGAACAGAAATGTGCAGAAATGTTTGTCGAGCAGCCGTCCGTCCTCGAGCCGTCCCCGAGTTTGATCATAAGAACAGGCTAATTAATGGAAGCTAATAGCTCAGCTAATTGTTGAGCTGCGCCTGAATTTAATGATTTTGGAACTTCTTGTAGATTGTCGGGCTGAGGCTGCAGCAAAAACCGTTAAGAGTATTGATAAGGAACCGAACCGATAAGCAGTATTGATAATAGCACTACTATCGATACAATCCTAACGATACCATGTCTAACTCTGACCATACCAGTGGCCGCTGCCAGTATGTCACCATTATCATCGTACCCATGGCTAAAGCTGTGATGTTCAGCTTTGTGAGGCATTGTTTGTCCATACTGAGATAGTACAAACAAGCGCTGCCAAATGTGATCATTTAGCATTTTGTAAAGCTTCTACAACTTCATCGTGGGTAAACGTAGCCGCCCAACCTTGTGTTTACTTTTGCTTGGTTCCTTTTTTGTGGTAGTGACAGGGAGGTTCGTTTTTTACTAAATAGAGCATTTTTGATGGACTTCAGAGCAGTTGAAATGATTTTTGGGAAGATGGCAAAAAAAAAAAAAAAAAAAAGTCTGGAGCCTTGTAGACCAGCTGCTATAATCAAACAACAAAGGGATCTGTATCTGCCAATATGGATCATCAATGATCAGTAATTATCGGCAGCAAAAAAGCCGTGATCAGAGATCTCTAAAAGTTCGAACCCTTTTTTCTTTTGTGCTGATCTTTCGAAAGTGTAGCTCTATCCAGTCACAAGCTAACCTTACTAAATGCAGGAAACTCTCAACTGCAGTGAGACATACCACTCTGTTTAAAACACTCCCCACTTGTAATAAAGAGTAAAAGATTCAGGGCTTTTTTAAAACATAGTGAGCTTAATTAAGCCCCATAAGACCACCCCTGATAGTATGAGAAAAATACGACAGTATGAGAGAAGTTAAGTTTTTTTGTAAACATGTTCTAGTAGAAACCCAAAATACACGTATGAACCTGGAATTGAGCAAATCATGTCTCCTTTAAATAAATAAAAAATCTCCAAATCCCCTGGTGGCAGGTTTGAGTGTGTGATGTTTCAACCATAACAGCAGTATTTCTTGTTTCCTTTGATGTTGTTCTTGCCCTCTCCAGCACCTCTCTGATGGCACACTGTGCACAAACTTTTGATGCGACTTCATTCTCCAGAAAGAAACCATTTGATGTTTTGATTATGATGGTGGTAAATGGTCTCGGGAGCCGCATTAACAATCTCCTGTAACTGCCGAGTTCTGATTGGTACAGAACTGAGTGGAAAACAAGCACTGTGTGTCGACCTTCTGCCACATGTACAGTTTACTGGTCTGCTTGCTGGAAAAGGTGTGTCACTGCGTGTGAACCACTGCTCAGAAATCCAATACATGTGTTCATTTTTATTACATTTTTACCGTTTTAGTATTACATCTAGTATTACATTTTACACTGTGGCTCAGAAAGTAGAGCGGGTCGTCCCTCAGTCAGAAGATTGACTACAGATTGATTGTGACTTCCCTCAATCAGAAGATTGGCGGTTCGATCCCCAGCTCCTCTAGTCCATGTACATGCTGTGTCCTTGGTTAAGACACTTAACCCCAAATTGCTCCCAAAGGCTGTGCCATCGGTGTATGAATGGGTGTGAATGGGTGAATGACGTAGTGTAAAAAGCGCTTTGAGTGGTCGGAAGACTAGATAATCGCTATACAAGGTCATCCATTCACCGATCGCACAAGTTCTCCCTTTCCACCTGTTTTTTTTAAACATGATCTTAGCATGATAGCATATCAGTTCCTTATCTATGAGGACTATGCAAGCACCAACTTCTACTGTGTTGATAAATCAGTCAATCATTTGAGTAATGATCATAAACAAGTTATAGTGACTTGCTGAAATGTGTTGAGAAAAACAATTGTTTCTCACATGCTTAATTATACTAAATAAATTGGATGTGCAAACGATATTAAAATTCACCTGCTGAGAATATTGCTTTAAGAAAAAGAAAAAAATCACACAAGATTATTGTCCCAAAAAATGCTCATTGGAGGGATTCACATACAAATATCTATGGACTGGAGACGCATATGTAGCAACACCTAGAAGTGGCCGGCTGCTCTTTGTGGATGCAGTCAGTGGCAGTCTTGTGCATTCTGTTGGATTATAATTTTTAAGATCGGAGCGGAGATTTGTGGTGTTTGTATCTTTAATCGCGATTTATTTAATCTCACAGTTTACAATCACTTCTCTGGCTCTTCTTTCTCATTTGGTTTTAAACTAAAGAATCGCCAAATAGGCGTATTTGCGTTCTCTTTGCTGACGAGTTAGAGCTACCTCGGGCTGTGCCGAATAGCTTAAAGCTTCATTCATCGCGTTGGCATTCAGATTACAAACCTACGGAAACATTGCGTGCGATAATAGTTCACCGTCCTCCACCTTCCTTCGTCTCTCTCAAACACACACACAGCTCTGTGTTCTCTTCTCTGTAATTATCTCAGTCCAAAAGTCCAAAAGTCAATACTAAATATTTGTTTTAATCCATATTTGTTGGCATTTAGACTTTCAAAAATCCCGAAATCTAAACACTGATTGTTTTGATGTCAATGCCAAAGGATTCTGCAGTCAATTATTCAGTAGGTGTGTGTGTGTCATCACAGTTTCATTGAACTCACAACATTAATTGTCACATCCTGACAGCAGTGAGTGAGTTATTTACATTAACATGACATTAGTCAATTTGAGTCTATTTATACACCAAACTGTAGAATTCCTAAAAACAGATTATCCTTCTTACAACGCAGCCGACTTCTATAAAGCTGTGGTCGGCTCCTACCATTAATGTCACAGCTGATTGGTTGCCAGCTATTTGGCCTAATGGCTGCGTGACATGGTTTATACCCGTTAATTATAGTGAGATTATTGCCTGCCTCGGCTGTTCTGGAGAAAGCCAGGGGTGTGGACGAGCGCTGTCAGCTCTTTTTGCCTCGAGTCTCTGAATCGCAGCATCATTGGTTGTTAAGTGTAACATATGGAAGGCCTCTCCCCGTGCGTGCACTTCTCCCAGTAGAGCTACTCTCAGAAGCTCAAGACTGCGGCCGCCCGTCATCACGAATTGTGTTCCTTTGTCTCTGATAAACACAGGAAGGGTTTTCCACACACAGCAGCATGGGCTGGTGAAAAAACAACACTTTGGTCGGTTAAACGGTCGGTAATAGAGCTCCTTCTTAATTACAAGAAAGTTAGGTTCAGGTACAGATCCTTCTGGTTTCAAGCACTGCACAACATCCGTGGGTATTAGTGAATTAAGTTGTTGTGTGTTTAATCATTCAGAAAGTTCCTGTGTAGACAATAAAAGCCAGATGAATTGGCCTTATTTCCATTTCATAGACATTGTTAGGGTTAGATGTTTTCAGGGGAGACCCAGACCGCTGGACTTTCCAGTCGCACCAAAAATGAACTGGATCCGGTTAACAATCAAAAAGTATTTAATAAACAAGAGAAGCTAGAACAGTTGCAAACTGAATTACTCTATCGATAACAATATGTCCCCAGGGCAGAGTTCTCACAAGGCCCACTAAATAGCCCAGCCCAGCTGGTAAACTACCCAGAGTGGTAACGGCGCGAACTCTGGCAAAAACCCTCTGGAACTAAGCCTATATTTAAAAGTCTCTGTCCGAAAGTTTAAATGTCCAGTATCAGCCTCTGTGATTGGCCGAAATTCAATAGCCCCTCCTGGCTTGGGGCAGTTATCATCTCAGTGTTTGGTTGAAGTCGTCCGGACTCCTCCTCAGGTCTTGGTGGTCAGTTGTCCATCCCTCTGTTCTCTGCTGCACCTCTGTAAAGACTCACTCAAAATGTTCCCTTTCTGACCCTCAAAACTATTCATACAGTGTTTTAATACCTTTAGTGACTATACTTCTATGGTTTAATACATTCAATGAGTAAAATACTGTAACATAATATCCTCTACAAGTAAGAATATTGTAAACATAATACATTCCATAAGTAAATATTTTGTGACTTTTTAACCTATTTTGACATTATTATTATTGTGACACTTCTACTCACCACTAGGGGTGTTATTTAATCCTACTTATAATATTTCTAATACTGAAATCCTTAACAACATTATATTGCAATTGAACCTTGGCGGAGACAAGGGGGGGGAAGCTAGATGTGACACTCCCAGTGGCCGGCGCGCACCTGCAGAAAAAAACGCCGGCAGAGGCCTTGTATGTATTCAAGGTCGATTCTCCTCCTTGGGGACCATCAGTAACAACCTTTCAGAAGCACTGATTGGAAGGAGAGGCGCTCTGCATATCAACAGGAAGTAGCATCCCCAGAGGTTGTCGGAAAAAAAGGTGTGAAGAGGAGCTGACGAAGGGAGGTGGTGGGAAATGAATGAGACGAGAGGGAAGACGCAAAAAAAGGGAGAAAGAAAAGAAAAAAAACACAGATGAGGTGCAGCCACAGAGGAGAGGTGATTTAGATACATTTCAGCTAAAATAAGTTTAACAGGAGATCAGGGAGGGGGGTTGTAAGTAAACTGATGACATCTATATCAACCAATGACGCACCAGAATCTTTAACTGGTCGCACTGTTATTAATCTTGATGAACCAAAACTCCTTCAGATGCGTGTAAGGGTTGTGTTAATGCTCTCTAAAAGATAAAAAAAATGCTACATATATATTAATAATTAAGGAAATACTTCGGCAAAGGTTTACATGAACGTTTGTGCTAAAGCACAGTACTGGAAGGGTTCAAAGGTTCGTGATATTTGAAGCCATTTTCCATTTAACCATTTTCTTCTCCGGTACATCCGTATGCATGATTTTAATGAAAATGCTCTGATATTTCTTTGTATTTGCTCCACCAACAGTGGCCGTTTGATCACTGTGCTCTCTCCACTGATTTAATGCTGTACCTCAAACACAACTCTGAGCCCTGCTTTTCATAGTTCAGAAAACACCCTCCTAGATGTCATAAGATATGTTCGTCTGAAGCTTTCTAAGGCATTGAAAAGGGGAAGAGCAAAGAGCTGCGACGCAGCCTTTAGCTCAGCAGTCAAAAAAATGAAGAAAATATATATATATAGAGAGATGTAACCTAATGAAGACATCCGCAGCCAGAGACCGACACCGCTGTGCTGTGTCACAGCAAACGGGTGAAATATCACCTCAGCAGGAGAAAAGTGAATCAAACAACGCACACAGCAAACCTAAAGAAGAAAGAGTTCGGAGGGTATTGGTTCATCTATCAACACCATCTCTCTCTTCGAGGCAGGGAAGGCAGGGAAACCATCAGTCACATTTTTAAACAATAGTCTCTCCGTCTTTGTCATCCGGCGCCGGCTTTGCCTCAAATGTCTAGAGAGGAATCTGCAGATTTTTGGGGTCAGTCTTAGAAAAGGGCTGGACAGGCTGTCTTGGAGATTTTAACTTCAAGAAACCGGTCCCTCGGTGCCCCAACCCCCTGCGGTGTGATGTTAAATCTGGAGAACTGAGGGAACTGGAAAGAGAACGTCAAGGTATTGATGGTGCAGAGGCTCGCTAGAATGCATTGATTGGGAGAGTGTGAAGACGTCCATGTGAAAAGAGCCTTCTCTGAAAGTGCCATGAGTCATCCAGGTTATCTTATTGCTGTCTGTCTGTGCAAACACTTCTGTGGGTCTGTGGCGGAGCAGGAGGGCGAACGCTATACAGCCAACTCCTTTACGGTGTAGTGAGAGAATGCCCAGCTATTCCCACACACAGCCACCAGCTTCATTTCACTTGACACAGAAAAGAGGTGGTAACTCTGTCTCCCTCAGGACTATGAGCTTCTTCTGCATTCTATGTAAACAGGGCTGGAACACAGTGATGCACGCAGTAAAACCTACAGCGTTTACATTCAGGATACATCAAATTATGCATAAGACTGAATCATTTTCCAAAACAGTCAATAACAAGATTTGCTGGTAAATAAAACACAATATAACCATGAGCCAAACAAAAAACAAAAAGTCAAAGTTGGAGGTTTGGAATAGGGGAACGACTCATCGTGTGGCTTCGGGCCCTGATCTGACTGTAAAGCAGATACATCGGAGTCATACTAAGAGGGTCACCCAACCTGTTTGCGGAAGCTTCTAGCAACAGACAGCAACAACTGGCTCCAATCTTTGGGTATTAATCCCAATATTTACCCAGCACATGATTGTAAAATGTGACCAGGGTCCTCTTGACACTTTCAGAATACAGCTCCAATAAGATAAATAAAAAACAAATTACAGTTGTACGGCAGCCCTTTAGCTTTGTGCTTTGTGACGACAACTAGCAACAAGTATTGTTGAGGCGTTGGAGGGACTGAGCACAGCTGACACAGAACATATCAAATACATGGTGAAGTGCTACTGTATAAACTGTGTGTATTCTTGGCAATCAACAGACAGCCTAGTTAGTATATACAGTGTGATTACATGTATTTCAACTGGAATGTTTAGTGCAGTTATAATATATTTTACAGATATATTATAGGTTTTTTTGTAGATGAAACCTTGAGGCAGCTAAGGTTACAAATCCTCCACAGGCACCAAGTTAAAAAGACATCCACTGCTCTGCCTCGGCCCCACTGGACAATGCGAGGGGGGCGGCTGACAGCCCAGAATTAATTGACATGCCTCCGAGAGGTTGTTCTCTAATAACATATTGATCGACCGGGCCTGATATGCAAAGCATCTGCCAGCGAGTGTCGCTGGCGAGGTGAGACAAATGCCCTCGGAATACCTTCGACCGAGCCGTGTTGATTAAAGGAGGTATTAGAGCCCATGATCACACAGAACCAGCGTGTCAGGTGTTCCACATCGAACCGCGTCAGAACCTGTCCTCGTTAGCTGATCACACTGAAAGCTGTGACACACTCACATTCAATTTTCATAAATTACAAGAATCCATTGACAGGTTCAAGAATCCAATTATTATTTGTATTTTTTGTTTTGCCACTGTGCTCCTGGATCAGGATACAATGTTAGCTTTGCTGCAAAAAGTGTAAAGAAATCTTACAAATTCTGCAAATCCTAAAGCTGCAGTAGTAGAGGAGTGAAAATACAGACGTTTAATCAACTGAACTCAAAGGGTGAAATACTTTGTTATTCTGCATGTGTAAGAGTAGAGAGGGAAGTTATTATGTGTGAAGGACATGTTTTAACCACTTTTTGTGTTGGACTGGCTCTCTGTGTGCGTTCCTTGCTGACAGAAGGTACAGAAAAAAGCCATTGATGAAACTATACTCAGTAGTAATGGTAGCAAATATTATCAAAAATAGTTTTCCTTTAAATGGGGCTGCTCTGACATTACATTGATGTTATAGATTAAAACTGTATGTCCTCACGATTCAAATACATTTGCAGGACTAAAATCAAAAATATGATTTGAATCCAAACTACATTTGTTTGGTTTTTTTCTTGTTGTTGTTGTTGTTGTGCTGTAGCCTCATATTTCTTAGAGAAAAACTGAAATACTGTATGTGGTCCATGAAAACCGGTATTGACAGGGACATTCCTTACAAGAACATGGTCCACCGGAAAAGGTCAAACATGACACTCCACTTTCAATGAGACCGAGGTCGCTGTGGGTGGCAGATTGTTTTGGTAAACTCGGCTCAACTTTACCCTCTCCAAACAAAATGTAGAATATACAGCAGCAGACTAGAGCTGCAACCGTGTGCAAATAAGCGAGCAACAAGACGATTTATTACAGATTTAATTCTGGTGTGAAACCAGGTGTGATTCACTTGGTTTGCGTGTTGTTGATTGGTAACAAGAGTTGATGATGCGACGTCATCTAGAGAGCTCCTCGAGTACGATGAAGGATGTCGCTCCAGGCAGAGGGAACAGGTACTTCACAGACGGACTAGGAAGTACCCGAAGACAGAAATGTTCCGCCACATTAGCCTACATTTAGTGGCCAGGAATCGTCACGACTACCTGCTACTGAAGCAGCTGTTTCCTCTGCTTGGAGAGGCCGAAGCGTGTTGTCTGCAGCTGTCTGAGTATAATTTGTATTTGGGGAGATGACGGTGACTAGAATTAGCATTCCGTGTTTTCTCCTGTACTAACTCGTTCAGTAAATAAAATAAGACTATTAGAGATATTAATACGTCGTTCTTTACTTAGTCCAAGCTCCCACGTGGTGAGCGATAGAAAACGTCCAAACGCGACAAGGAGAGATACCTTTGAGAAGACCTAGTTTGTGTGTGCTTTACATATTTGAAATGACCTTTTTTGATTCCATATCAAAGCCAAATATGTTCAGTTCCATAAACATTAACTTAGGACAGAGAACATCACTCTTAGAAAATGAAAAGATTGGCTTAATAGCTCAGATGTGTGGTGTAATAAGGGAGGGAGAAAGGGAGGTCGGCGGTTCAATCCCCAGACTGGCACGACACATCTGGTTGTGTGAAGTGAAAAGCAGCACTTGCCCCTCACCATCATTACCACCACTGAGGTGCCCTTGAGCAAGGCCCTAAACCCCAACAGGTCCAGTGGAGCTGCTCCAGTAAGACTGTGTCCGTACTGGGCAGCTGCCAGGTGTGAATGTTATCACGGCTTTCCTGAACAACAGGCTTCCTCTCAGCGAAACTTCTCTGAAGAAATAAAGGTAAAAAAAAAATAAAGTGCTTGTGATACATCAAGCATGACACTAAAAATAAAAATACAGTAATTTTTAAAACCTCTCTGTCTTATTTAATGTGTATTTCACAAACTGCTCTTGGGAGCCGTACAACGTATGCAAATCAATACTGAGGTTTACCACTACCTAATATATTTACACAATCATTTATACAAATATAACAGTACATAAACAAGCAGCAAAACTGTGCATTAACTGAAGAAAGATGGCTAAAACTGGAAAATGTAACTTGTTTTGGTCAACAAAGTCCTTTAAACACAAGGGATGGACCAGCAAGCACAACATGATAAAAACATCTCATTTAACCAGTCAATACTTTCCACAGACTTGTCTATCTTCTTGCAAAGTCGGTTGGAAGTGATTCGTTCATCAAGCTTTTGCTAACTGCACTAAATTACCCACAATTCAAATGGTCATGCTTCAGGTTCTTGGTTTCTATGGCTATGATGACAACCTGCTGTTGCTGGCTGGGACACAAAGCCCACTAATTAAAAGTCTGTCCGGTCTGCACTCCTCCCTTTGCAGACAGCTCTCATTGGATAGGAGAGCTCACAGCCCTCTGTTTTGCATTTTGATGTCTTCATCATTGTAATTGCTGGTTAAGTCACCCTGCATTATTGATGAGCCCATACGGTAAAAACAAAGCAAACAATATGCATGCTAAACAAATGCCCTCCAGTGCACAACCCTCACGCAAGCCTTCCCCGTCTAATACTTTTTACTTGTGGGGTCTCATGCTTATGCACACAAGCAGTCGCCCTCGGGTGTTTCATCGTTTGTGACTGGAGAAATGCCTGAAGGAGGGTACAGGGAGGCAATTATGCACTGTGTCTGTGATTGTGTGTGTTTCTGCTCTCTTTTGTGGCCTGTCCACAATGGCACATGTTGTACTTAATGTCTTTATATGTGAAGTGAATGTATCTGAATACAGTACATCGGGTCTTAAAACACAACTTTTGGTTATTTGCCTGAAATAACTGACTCCCTCTTGAATACAGCTGCAGGAAAAGAGGCAGCTCAGGGTCTAAAAGCAACATTTTTGTCGGATAATTCACGTACTTCTCCCTCGTTACTCGCAGCTAACACGTGGACGTTAAAAGTGGATGTATGGCCAGAAAGTCCCCCCCCCCCCCCCCCCAATAACAATAGCAGGTTCACCAAAAGTCTTCCTGCATCTGAATAGTGTAGCAGTGTTTAGGTTTCAGAGGAAACATCTGCGGTGGTCTAAATGCTGGAATAATATTCTGGTGGACACACTCATCATATACACAAACAATACTGATGTGGACCACAACTGCTGCGGCAAAACTGACACTATATTTGTGTCAGCGTTGCAATGGATTCGAGACCCCCGACGTAAGTTACTTGTCATGCATCATGTTGGGCTCTTGTCTGCAAAGTCAAATTTTTACAAGTCATAAAAAGTGACAGCACAGCTCAGCAAACAGCATGAGCGGCTCTTATTTATGCGGAACAGTGGATTAGAGCTGACTGATAATTGTTTATGCCCTCGGCAGTGGTGAATATGTGTATTTCAGGAAAATTCACCAAAGCCGCGGCTACAAAGGGAAGAAGGAGTGCAAGCTAGCGTGCAGAAGTGGGTGGTAAGTTTAGAGACGCGTGTGACACAGGCTGCTTGGTAAACACGCTGTGCTACCTTCTCCCAACCTCGGCTTGGCAGACATCAAGCATGGGTGTGATAGCGCTGACACAGAGGAGCCTCAGCTATGTGAACCACAACAACATGCCACTGGTCCCTTCCATCAGAGATATCAATATTGGTTACTACCAATAATCAAAGGTAACGCAAAGCATGCAACTGTTTGTTGTTACGTGTTAATGAGTCTGTCAGAGAAATTATTTGAGAAATTTTGTCTTCAACTTATTTCTCATTTTCCATTTTTGCGTGCCTTTGAAGTAAAGCAACACAATAAAAGCTACAATATCTGAAATGTACCTTTTTTCTCAGTTAACTCAATGGCCTGACTGGAGAGCTGTGACAGGTTTGTGAAATGGCAGATACGGCTGTTTGCAGTTTGCTACTCGTTCGTTCAGGGAGGAAAGCTTATTGGAGAAAATTAACATCAAAGAATGTTTTTGGATGTGTCAAAGCAAAGAATTAGCTCTGCAAACAGCATTTACTATTTGAATCCATTCATCATTTGGGAGTACATCATGTTATTCTTGTTTGCTTAGCATCCTAATAGCTAACAACAACAGGTCACAATGTGTCTGCTAAATAGTGAGTTCATGGAAGCTATTTGATGGGCTCATTCACTACCATCCCTGGATTCAATCATCTTGCATTCTGCATCAATAATAAATGGTTTCATTTGTTGTATTAGTAGTTTCAACAGGACAAGGAAAGGTCAACACACATTGTGCCTCTCATAGCTATGCAAAGGTAGTGATACCAATTAGTATCCCACTCATCTACAGTGGTGAATACCTGATGCATATTTTACAAACAGAACAAATGTCCATGTCCTTATTCTTGTTATTATGGTCTGATGGGAATACATTTGTTTATTGGTATTGAGTATCTTTGTCACAATTACCTTATCGTTCCATTTCCATTTCTTTTCTATGGCTGCTTACATTTGTTACCGTTATTGTCAATGTAAAGCCCTTATTTACTACATGTGTGGCTTTACTGACATCTACTGTAGTTTAATAAAGATGCTAAACCCCTGTAGGAGGGTCCACGGACACGGAAATTTCAGAACTAATATATCATATTCAAAATAGAGCCTTACAGCTACTTTGCACTTCGTGGATGCTTCGGCACTCATACTATGTTTCGTCTATTTCCTTCCTTTGTATTTCTGCCAACACAACAGCTAATAAAGTGTTTTGCTCTTTGCACACAGCGGAACATTCTGGATTATGTGTCGTCTCTCTGCTGTTTCAGAGAGCAGCTTATATGATGAGTCACTTTTGAGACAAAGGATGCAGAACACACCATGCATGTGCTAAGCTTTGCTCTTTTTTTCGTGTTACGATGTAAGAGAAGCAATATAATGTAAAATTGTAATTGAAATATGTCCACAAATATGCAACGCATCAATACGTGCAATGTATAAGCCTCTTTATAAATACTCCGTGGCACCTCTCTCTGTCTGCACAATGTTGTACACGGGCTGATATCAAATATTGAAAAATGACAACTTCTAGTGTTGATGTAACCGTATCTGCTTTTCTATCAATAGCCTGGTCTCGGATCAACCTCAAAGGTCACGGGTTGACTCCAAACGTCTCGGTCCCGGTAGGCTTTATTCGTAGCTTTAGACCCGGCCTCCAGGAAACTGAACACTGAGCCCCACCGCTGATCAATGCCTTTTCAGCGTGCCCCCACCCTGCACAGAAACCACATGTGGGCGGCCAACTGCTCGCCCCCAATCCATATCTCTCTGTTTATGTATTTACAGCAAATGAAACATTCAGACGGAGAGACGGCCGACATCGATTGGCTTGTGGGTTCACTATTTTGAGTGACATTTCATAAATGGAGCCGCCTCGTGAAATAGTAATGAGCCAATGGCGATTAGCATTCAACTTTAATATGGCGTGATTGATTGGATATTCAAATTTCACTCGGCCAAGGTTAAGTCTCGAAGACAAGCGTATGAAAATCCCACAAACAATACAGAAACTATTGGAGCTTTTGCCTTTTATGCAGTTTATTGGTCAATAAAAGCCCTGCTATAAACGGGCTGGAGCCTCCCTGCCGATGGATCATTGTAAAGAGAGGTGTGTGGTAATGAACCGAGGTCCGCTTTCTTTGCGAGCCGCTGTGTCTATTTGGTACTTGAGGTGGGAAACACAAACAACCTTTTTGCTTAGTGGAGATAGTATTCCCCTCTGAGTACAACGCTTTAGTTGAAGAAACATCTGGACGTAAATACATCTGTAAAATAGGACATATTTACTTCTCTGAAGAAAGCAGGATTATGTGCATTGGTGGGTGCCTTGGTCATATCATACCCATGTTCATAATGCCTTGCCTAGGGTGCACATGTGGCTTTAAAAAGCCAAGGACACGGTGTCGGTAGTACACGCTTAGTATTCCAGCCCTGCATGCAGAGGGAGATTGCACCTGTACAAGCTGTTAGGTGACGTCTGTGTCACTTGGATGACCAGTATCTGTAGCCAAGCATTTCCTTGAGGTATGGAATTGGTTGTCTCGGGAAAATCTGATTAGTCACCGCTGACAATGCAGAGACAAGGAAATTACTTTCTTGTGCATATCATTAAGGAAAAATCAATATGATGAATGTGGTGGGGGCCCGGGCTATTTATTGTGGCTGAACTAAGGGCAAGGCAGTGGCCTCTTGTTATTCCTTTAATTTGTTCTTCGCAGAGGGCTCAGGGTGCATCCTGCCATTTTCCTCCCCTTATATGACTGTAAACGTCACCGGCTAACTCCAACCTATGTCTTCATTACCTCAAAATGAATTGGCTCATGAGGAAATGCAAGTGGTACTTCAAGGTGAGACCGCCTCACACTTGTCTGCTTAATGTTCTCATTATCTGCAGGGGATTTGAATTAAATTCTCGCACCACAATGTTGCAAGACATACAAACAAGAAGTGGAACCAGCCGCTCACCTCTGTTTTTTCGTGGTGCTTAAAAAAAACTCCGCATTTTCCATCCACGCTATGTCTGTTCAGGATTAACCGTTCTCCCAATGAGCGAGGGTGGTCTGGAAATAGAGCTGCTGAGTGGGATTCACTATCCTGAAATCCACATTGTGGAAGTCTCCATACGCTCTCCAACGGCATCTCATGACTGCACTTCCTCTCTCCTTGTTTAAGGAGAGGTCGGGCTAGCTCCATGATATAAATATCTTCAAGTTTTTTTTCAAATGAGAATTGGTCTTGGAGTTTACTCTAACTCAATTTTACAATGTCTTTGATCCACTGCAGGTACAATACATTTGCAGAGACTCTGTTATTATTGGCATTGAAAGTGAGATTTTGAGTAACATGTCAAAGCTCACTATGATCATCTTCCAATTGCATGTTTTCAAGTTTCCGATGCTCGCCTCAGTGGGAAAGCACTTGATGTGACCAATATACACTTTTTTTGTGTTTTTCATTAGTGTGTACAATACAACAGCTTTTGGCTATGAATAGAAAATAGATATATAGAAATAGAATGTCATCCAGCTGTTTTCTGTTAATAGGCCACTGTTCATGAATAGAAATAGATATAGATACATAGGAAATAGCTGTTTGATTCCCCACATTCTTAGTTCATTTCATTCTATGGAGAAGCTTGTATAAAATACAGGCAGAGGTACTATACATCACCTTGTAAGATTAAGATGATATCATAGACATGCAGGAAACCGTCAGCAAGACGACTGACTATAATAGAGAGCTTGTTCTTGGAAAAGGGAAAGAGTTCATCCTAAAGATTAATTGGTTTGAGAGAAAGGCACCATGTTTCTGGTTCAATGTGTGACATTTAGAGCCAACAAGGGAGTGAACTTCATTATCAAGATTTATGAAAATGACCCTTCCCATTATTAATTCCATCCTAAAAAGTAAATTGAATTAAATGGTGCATTATTCTCTCTAATTACGATGTCTTTTAAAAAAAGAGACTGATGCTGAATAAAAGAGATGCAGAACACAAAGCCCTCTCACCTGACCAAATGGAAAATGAATCGGCTTTGTACTGGAAACTCTTTGTTGCTGGAGTAACGCCACATAATTGAAGAAGGAAGCTCGGACTATAGTTTTTTTTCTCAGCACAGTCTTGTTTGTCTCTGTAAAGCCAGCTCTGGCCATTAGTAACACAGGGGAGATAAGGAGTTATTGAACCATTATTGATTGCACACTGGGAGAGTCTAGTGATTTATATATATTGTCCTTTTCCAAGGTAAGCAACCAATAAGTATCAGAATGGCTGAATTCTATAGTTTTGTGTTTGTAACTATGACAGTTTATCAATTCCTTACTTTTGGAGGAAGTCATCAGCAGTGGGCCGAAGAAGAGGGCCAAACAATAAACTCAAAAAGCTACCATCTGCCTGTTTTGTGTTGGACTACTAGCATGTGCACAAGCACACGCATGTACAGTACGTGTATGAGCACGCGAGTGATGCAAAACACATTCATATCAAATGTAGAGGCGGTATTGCAAATGTGTAGTCCACTCAAGCTCTATAACATTCCGCAGGTTAACGTCATTCCAAACACTAATGGACAGTTGGTGGTGGCGACTCGTCAAGAAATGTAGCAGCAATGTGCGAGCTAAAGGAGGTAAAGAAGCCCACTTGCTAATGTAAACATGAATATAAACAATGTAATCCTCAGAATATTACAAAAAAATTGCCTTTTCAAATGTTTAATGAGGAAGGAAAAAAATGCAAGCAAGTATAACTGTTTACGAAAAAGCTCCAAACAACCTTTAAAGGTTTGTTAGCACATTCATGTTTAAGCGTGTTCCCCTTTAGTGAGAGTGAATGCTAGCTCTTCTACAGACATTCGTTAGTAGGTGTTACAGCATCAAAGTGAAGCTGGAGAAAAGAAATGTACGCAGTCTGTAGCTACACATGACGCCATTGGTCCAGCATTGTTAAGTGTGACTGAACAATGCCTGATATTGAGGCCTGTGAATACTGCTGGGGGGTACAGTATCGTGGAATATTGGCCATTGCAGAAAAAGATCGGGGAAAAACACAAGTTTAATAATGAGCAGAAAGAAAAAGGTTGAGAATGTTTACAATTGACCTAATAGTCACTAAAATGCTCTTGTAAATGCTCTTGAATGACATGGCCTTAAAAATTGCACACACACTATAGGACCGTTCGACCATCATCAGCCATTAGTAAGCTGCAACCAGCCACTGTCTTATTTTGATAGAATATACATTATGGTGACTGCAATTAAAACCTAGTTAGATTGTGTTCTGGAGATAGAGTGTGAATGATAATATTTTAGAATGTCAAAACCCCAAGCTAGCATTATTTTCTGTCAGACCCTATTCAGTGGAAGAAGCCAAACTTAACTTTGATTCATTTTGGGCCACATTTGCCTTAATTTGCCATCTGTGCTTATTTAGAAAGGGGTATCTGGACTCAGATGAGAGCGTCCACAAATCTTCCTCAAAGTCCTGCTTTCAAAGTCCTGGAAGGCCCAGAGAGGACGGACATGTGGGGGGTTTCATGTGCGAGCGGTTTCCCTTCACACAAAAGCCAGCAGGCTTTCTCTCGTGGCTTGCTTTCCCTCTCTGACTCAACTGTTGTTTAATCACTAATCATTCATCCATTTTTCACCACACATTTTCACCAGCAACATTTGTATGCATCGTTTAGCAATGACATATAACCAGCAGCTAAAAAGGCAGACCTTTTCTTTTTTTAAAGTGAATGAAAATAGAAGATCTCTTTTAATCACATTATCACATTTACCTCCAACACACACAAACAGAAGCACTGACAAAAGGTCTGCGCTGATGAAATCGACTGGTTTCTATTTCTGAGTTTCAAGGTGAGCACTGTCGTGGAGACATCAGGTGTCTTATTACTTGGCTTAACAGGCTCCCTTATTAAGGATTCTGGTTGGACGCATCTTCTCTGAGAATCCTAATTAGTGTGACTTTAACAAAAGACAGAGGATTGTGCCATCTGCCTCACAAAACGAGGATTCCTCACTCACTAATTAAAAACACCTAGGAGAGCAGTTAGGAAGTCATACCTGGTTAGGTTGGCACGGTTAGGGAGTTCTAATGAACATGAACATTTGTAAAACTGCTATAAGTTCCTCTTTTACAATGCCAGGTATTGTTTCTTTAAGAAAACATATGTGTGTGACAAAAACACATCCTCCTGTCAGGTTGTTAGACACTTGAAATAGATCCCAGAATACTACAATACATCCAATACATCGCATTTCAAATATGTCACAGCTGAAACATCAATTACACAAGCTCAACACTGGGGTACGTTTACCGGTTACATCTTTTAGTGGTAATACGTCACCGTCCCAGCCACTCGTAGCTAAATAACGACAGGAGCGAGTATAAAAGTCTTCTTATGCAATGAACTGGCCCCGAAATGATTTCACTGAGTGAGGAGCAAATCAAATGTCTGCAAGTCCTTAATTGATAGCTGAGGCAAAAAACTGTTCCACTTGAAAAGATAATTTGTTAGAAATGAATTTGTCACAGAGTGTTTAGTCCTCTGTGCATGTCAAGATAAGGGGAAGCAAAGAGGGTCAGTCACTATCGGGCCACAACGGCGTCCCATTTCACGCCAATTCTACCTGTATCTAATAGGATGAGAGGAAGGGAACCAGTCCATATTTTGTTGACAATCAAGTAACACATGGGCATGTGCAACAAGTGCATCGACTATAAACCGAATGGATTTACATATTGCCATAACTATTATCATATTATAATAGCTGTCATGTTGAAAAGCACTTTTCTTTGAGCTATCTTTTATACTGGCTTAAAGCTGTCCAGCGCACACACACACACAGACAAATATATCATCTCTACCATACACTGCGAATGCCCTCCAGACACAGGTTTCATTTGAGCACATTCATTACCTTTTAATTGCCTCTAAATTGCAATGTGACCCATCACATCAATAACACTATCTTTGTAACAGGATAAATGAACCTCAGCGGGGTTTACACTGTGTACGCACATGTGTCCGTGTTTGTGTGTTTGTGTGTGTGCGTTGGCGTTTCACGTGGAGCCGCTTGAATTGTGGAGAAAAGGGGACACATGGTTGTGTGCCGGGTGCAAACAGTCGCTGATGCTCCGTGCCCTCAGCTGGAGTAGTCAACTGGTTTTGAAAAGGAGCGGCGATTAAGGCGATGAAGGTGAATCAAAACGTGTTTCGATTGAATCCCTTCTGATTACACACTGTTGTGCCCTACCTAAGCTGGCCAGCAATGCTGATCTGAGACATTCCCCCTGACCTTCAGCCTGCTGGCTTAAACCCTGATACAAGAACATTTGATTAAAAACAGCATTACCAATCACCAGGAATCTACCGATATTATATTCGGTATATTCTTACCATAATGCCAGAGAAGATGATATGTCGAAACTGAGTAGAGTCGTACTCCTGAAAATAAACAAACAGCTCTCTCTGGGTGGTGGAGGGAGCTGTGTCGCAAGATGATAATTCCACATAAGCCGGTCTCTGATATACAAGTTCACCTGTATGTGAACTCTTTCAGTACAAAACAGCTGGGATGCTTCAAATTGCTAAGACTTTTTAAGATATTTGAGCTTGTTGATGTTGGACAGGGAATCAGGAGTAGTAGTAGTAGTAGTAGTGTCGGTAGTGCCACTGCTACTACTGTTACAACTACTGCAAAAACTATTGATTTAGGTAGACCATTAAAACTGCTGTCCTACTACTACCAACTAGGGGTGGGGCTGAACCCAAAATCCATGGTTCGGTATGTACCACGAACATACCGTGGCCTTCAGGTGCATTCACAAGTAGTAGGTGTTACCACTCGGATGCTTTAATCAACACACCCAAACATGCCTTTGACAGAAAATACCAATACCTCTATCAATATCATCTCACCTGCACCAATCAGACAAAACAAGAAAGATATGCTGCTGCATTTAAAATTGCATGAAGCCTCTTTGCAGTAGACTGCACAGAACACACTCATATGTACCATATTGTTGGTCTGGGACATGCGATGGTATTGAGCCACGCTTTGACTTTGCTGTTTAAGAGATTTCCCTCAGATTCTGTGACTCATCATTTCTTGTGGGAGGAGAGTTGTTCGTGCCCAACAGCAGAATGTAATTTGGGCAACAGAGTGAATTCTTATGGTTTCAATTACTGGGATCGGGACCATCCTCTCTGAGGCAATGTATCATAAATTGTTTCTATCATGAGAGCAGTTCACTCATTACCTCAAAGCATCATAGAATACAGTTGGAGATATGGCCAACAGTTGCCTTAACACACAAACAGCCCCTGTGCCAAACCAGATCTAGTCATTCACAGTTTAGAGAGACATAACAAAATTCTCTTTGCTGAAGAAAGCATTGATAGTTAATGATCCAAAAAGTCACGGGAAACATGAAATATGTTCGAGCAGCATCCATTCCCATGCAGGTAACTTCTGTTGCTACAGCCAAACGTGGCGCTGGGTTTACGGTCCCTCAAGCATTCCCTCAAATCAAGCTCCTGCAGCGTCCCACATCAGACATCCACTTTGAACTCTGGCCATGTTGGTCATTACAGCGCCGCAGACCTGTGCTGTGAGCTGCATACCTGCATCCTCATTACCTTTGAGCATTGCTAGCCACAGAATTAATTAAAGTCTAATATAGCCTCGTCTGGAGAATGTGGCGGTCTGAGGTGTTGCTAACAGCAAATCAAGGCCGGAGCACCTTTCCCGGATCTGAGAAAATGACTCTTAACTGTGAGGCACAATTAAGTGGCAGAGCGGCGTTACGTCTGCAGGGAAATCTTCAGTGAAGCTACACTTTCCCACTCAGTCTGTCCGCGCTCATATCTCAGCGTTCGTCACAGCGGCGACAGGCAGTTGTTCGGGTTAGGCGTTCTGAGGGATTGCCTCTGTGTAAAGATGCTGGCACCATGATGTAACGCTCCACAAACTGTAACCACAATAGCACTCTGTGACTTTATGGTTTGTGTATTTGAAATTTAGTTTTGATTTTGCAACTCTGGTGTTAAGAACTAATTGTTGTGAGGCTCTCAACTTCCCAGATATCACCTGTCCAGCGTTGTGTGCAGCAATATAAAATCCTTCTAGCTGGACTATCTTTTATTGAAGCCAAATATTCTGTGGCCCTGGTTCAGTATCCAGATCATCGTCTGTTTGTTACAAACAAAGTGATACCCGTCACTTCCTGGGAACTTGAGGCTGTTTTCAGGCGAAGACCTACCAGAGATTTAAATCGGTGATACATCTGTCAATAACAGTCTCTGTTTTTAAAGATTTGTTAAAATAAGTAATCAAATAGGATTTGTTAAAAGGAAATGAAAAACAGACCGAATTACACAAAGCCAAATTCAGTCCAGCAGAACCTCAGACTGGAGCAGCTGGGGACGTGCATGGCAGAGGTACTGATTATTTTTCCCTGAGTAGAATTATTTATCCAAAAATCGCCACTGAAGATAAGGTTCAATCTTAATGCACACAACACCACAACCCAAAAGGCTCATATTTCTTAAACATTTACAAGTTATTATAAAGTTATGAAGGCCAGCTGCTGTATATACATTGTGGTGCACTCACTCGTTGTTGATTGCTGCTCACATACGGCTGATTGCACACAGCTGCTGGCGGGTAAGCAAGTTATTTTATTTCTATTAACTGTGTACTGAAAAGGGGACACTTTTGGGTAATGCTGTAATAAGACAATATCTCGGGAGAACCAGGCTGTGCAGCAAGCACCCTCTAGCTTCTGTCATCTCAACTCAAACGTCTTTCCATCCTCTGTGGAACGTTTGATCAAGGAACGGACGTCAATAAGATAATCACAAATCAATGTATCATATTGATTTGTAACTGCAAAGGGTGACAAATTTTCTTTTTGATGAAGCAGTTAGTTTACGATTAAACTGACTACTTCACTTGTTCTTTGTGTGGATTGCTTACATTAAACTACAGGATTCGATTTCTCATTTCTCAATCCTAAATTCAGAGTTAAAACATTGAAAATAAAAGTCAACAATGATGTCCCTATTCCACACAACACAAACGTTGTACTATCCTGTAAGTATAGGTCTACTGTTTTTGCAATGAGTATACAAAGAGTCAACATACCTTGTTTTATTCTAAGAAATGATACAATAGGTGCACCGTCAGACGTGGATCAAGCTGTAACATTTTTAATTTTTTTATTTTAGATCATTTTAGATCTCTTACTAACATGTGGAATTTATTTATAATCTTTGTACCTATGAGTCGCTCTTCCACTCTTTTGCGTGAAACCCTGCGGGAACATAGTTTTGTCAGTTTTCAAGTGTGAACACACAACATACTCTAAACATGCTTCGAATTAGTATGTCGTGTGGATTTGTCCCACAGCTCAGATCTTACAGCTACAGGAGTTGAGAAATTTGTTATTTTCTAATAGTGCTTTCATAAATGGGGGAAAAAAACTGGTTGGTTGAAGCACTGTATGCTCTTGCCAGAATTATCAGACACTACTGTGAATTAGTTGGCCTTAAATGATTAACCTCATGCTAATATGTAACTTCCCAAAATTACATCCAAGACCTGCAATATCCAGATGGCTCATACGGATAAAAACAAATGTGCGAACACATTTATTTAATGAAAGATAATACCACTGTCTGAATTTTACAGAGAGCCAAGTACCTTGAAATCAAAGCATCAACAGCCACACGCTGAAACCACATGACATAGGTCACATACATTTCCAGTCCAAGTCCTTCAACTGGCTCACGCTCTCCTACAGCAGCTGATTAGAAGTTTAAGGAAGGACTTTGTCTGAAAGCCACAGCCCTGTTATCCATGACGTAGTGGACTCATCAAAGCCCTCCGAGCTCTTTGAAGGTACCTTGTTCAGCTCATCCCAAACTCTTTGCAAGATACAGCGCTGACAACAAGATACAAATATTTCAATCACCTCCCTCCCCTATGAAACAGTGCAGGCATCATGTAGGTATTTAGGTATTTAGATCAATAATAAACAGCTGAAAAGTGTTATACATGAGTAGAATACTCTGAACATTCACTTCTGTCTTTAAAATGATGTGTGACTGTGTGTGAATACGGTGCTAGTTGGCTTGATGGAAAACGAGTAATTTGGGCCGCTTCCTTCTGGGATTACTTCACAGAAAATGTAGAGAATTGTAGCTCGGAGACACTTTCTGCCCCATGTGGAGGTGTTGATTACCTTCGCACTCCTGTTAGTATGTAATTCATTTTTGTCAGGCCCTCAGGTATTAACTAGATTGTCTAATATTTCCATCTTTACTGCTTCAGCCTCTTGCACACTTAATCACTGCGGGCAGTACTCCCTTTCTATATCCAGCCGCTCTTATAATTCCTCTGAAATCACAATTTGACTGCCTTTGCCTCTGCCTGAACTATGTTTAGCTATAGTTCACTGGTTATTTATGGTTACTTACAAGATAGCAGACCCCCCCCCCCCCCCCCCCCCCCCGCACTTACATCGACACCATGACTAAGTAGGCAGCTAAATATTCGATTCATCTAGCATTCTTCTCATCATCTAAGTCTGGGGGAGAAAAAAATGCAGTGCCGGAATCAGGAATCATCCATGATCCAGGAAGAGTGATAAAAAGGAGGCTATATATAGATGATGAATTACTATCCCAGGGAAAAACAGCTTTTTGAATATTTCATGGGACAGACTTTCACTTTTCTGGTGGAGAGAAAGAAGAATTCCCTACATTAGTCAAGAAAATTTCAAATATAGATCAGTGAATTACTTTATCGCCCTTGTAATGTGCCTTCTATCGATCCAGTAACTCAGTAGAGATGTAGTCCGAGTCACACACACACACACACACACACACACACACACACACACACACACACACACACACACACACACACACACACACACACACACAGTGTACCTTCTTCTTTTACGTATCCCTGCATGTCCCTCAAACTGAAGTAAAGACTTCACTTTGTGGATTGAAATGGCAGCGAGTTTTGTGGCAAAACATCAAAAGCAAACAGGTGTTCAGAAATCTGCTGCCGCTTGGCTCAGGGCCTAATTTGCATAACACGCAGCATTACCATTTTCACTGAATATTCAGCCCTTTTTTTTTGCAAGCACCCGCTCGGTCGGTCTTGTTAAGTCATTCAAATGAAATTGTAAAAAATACAGAACGGTGGTGCGTCCAAGCCAGTGCAGTGTCCTACATGTAGGCAGCATATGGTTTTGGGAATACCGCTCATTCAAGTGCTTGATTGATTGTTGCGCCATTGCCACGCGGCTGTCAATCACACTTTTGCTCCACTGAACGAGACCACCAGACTCAAAACAATTGCAGATATTAATATTCATGACGGGCCCATGATTTCCACTACCGCACTGACTGCTGGGTTCCATGTGAATGTCAGGATAACTTACAGTTTGACTTTGTTGTACTGCGAGCTACTCCTATTACAGTTGCTTGCTGTTATTCATGCTATTGTAATTTATCATTATTTTTACTGCACCGCCGGTGGCAGCAATTGCCGATGGTAACCTATGTTATTTGTCAAAACATGTTAGACTCATGTTTTGTCATGTTTTTTTCAAAATATATTCCAAAATATTGCCGCCTGTTTGAAATACCAGATGGAAGGGTGGAGGGAATAGTTGCTTGTTGGATATTACACAGGAACACACGCCTGATGGAAATTCCAGTCCGGTATAGTTGCCTGCCAGTGCACACAGCATGGCATGAGGCAACCTGTGACAGCAAAAAACAAAAAAAAAAAAAAGCCCTCTGTCAGCTCCCATGATTACACAGTACTGCAATTATGCATCCCTCTGAACTGTGTAATGCTTTCTCTGCAGCCTTGTTAAAGCCCAATACAAGTCACAATAAAGAAGAGTTGACGCAGGAGGAGCCTCCTCTCCTTCACTGGTGTGTCGGTCGGTGGAAGGCGCAATTCACCAGGTGGGCAACAGCTGGAGGAGGCTGTTTGATTAAAACAGCTCCCGACTTCCACCGAACACTGCCGTCTCTCCGTGAATATCTGGCCAGACCGCTCTATGCGCGGGCGGCCAACATATGGGCCACGCGCTGGCTCGTATGATGCAGCATGAGGTAACCTGTTAATGCCCACTCCCCAGTCATTCTGGGGGAATAAGGGTAACGCCGTCTTGCGCTGCATTTTCTACGTACGAAATGAGGTGATGATAGACTATGATAATCTGCAATTTCATAAACAACATCAAGGCCCCCAAAAGGCTGCATTTCTTGCCAGTCGGTGATTAACATTCACTCAAGAGGCATTTACCATTATCCATAACAGGAGGTATTGCACTCCAAGCACCACGGAAGCCAAACGTGTCTCCATTCTTCTTTAGATTTAACTCAGCAGAAACAAAACTGGAAAATTACAATAAAATTACAATATTTTCAAATTGTTATATCAAAGCAAACACCAAAAAAAATTATGAAGTCAATTTCAATAGCTACCCAGTTTATTATCAATTACTACACTATTGTGGGTATCATATGAATCTATAAGTCTTAAAATAGGGCCTTGATGGATGATAAAAAACTATTCAGAAATGGTTTTACAGTGTATTGAGAAGGAAGCTATGAATATGCTGACCAGATGTCTCGGTTGGTCCTCGATTGTCCTGGTTTCAAGCTGGGTGTCCCGGGCCCCGCCAAATATCTGTAACACTAAAATGTCCCGGCTTTCATCAATCACAAATTGTCCCCGTTTTCAAAACGATTAAAGTAATGATAATAATAATATTGTGCCATTATACATAGACGTTTATCGTGTTCAGTCCCACTCGTTATTCTCTAACCCTCTATGAAAGCGTAAAGAAAGCCCCACGCGTCTGAATGCTGATTTGTCTGTATCTGTGTCAGTACACTAATGGCTAGCTGTCATGCCCAAGAGAAAGTCGTTCTTTTCTAAAGAGCTCTGGGAGGCTTACTCCTTTCTTCGTAAAGCACCCGGCAACAATATGCGGCGTTCTGCAGCCGCAAGAGTACATTCTCGGTCGCATGCAGTGGAAATAATGAAATACAAGATCATGTTACGACAGCCAGATAGCAATTTGGAAAAGTTGGCGGAGAATGTGTCACAGCCATTTAGGCAGCACTGACAAATACCTTGTGTTTTCTTTTAAAGATATCTGACAATCAACACAACCCTGTAAACCAATACAGTCCCTGTGTTTACTACTGATATTATATAGGTTACAATAAACTATATTTTGGTAGATTTTGGGTGCCAAAATATAATTTGTTATCTGCTGAGGCGCTGTCCATGGTGCTGAAAGGTGCGCTCGGTAGGGGTGTTTAGTGCTGAAATAATTGGCCCCCATCCTGATGATAACGGTTCTTAATAGTTCTGGTTTCAGGGGTTTGACAATATGGTCACCCTAGCCTATAAATCAACACTGTTCCCTTAATGAGAAGTTCTTCATTGTACAGTTATGTCAAAACAGCAGCTTTTGAAATGATGTAACAGGCAGGATACAAACACAAATAAATCAGAGATAGTTTGTGATGGCAGTGACTCTACTCTGTTCACTGCCTTTAGCTACTTTACCTTATCGCTGGCCAGCAAAAAAAAAAAAGCAAAAGCATTTGGAAGGAAAAGTACTGTCGCCTCGAATGGTTGACATGGGAATTGCCGCAAGAGCCATAGAGACAAATGTTATCCATCACATTGATTAAATTCCCCTTAGCTGGTGTCCTTGGCCAAGTAACGGCCGTGGCGCTAACAGCAGACCCGTGGAGAGTTGGTGGATTAATTAGAATCGTACCAAACGGCCAGTCTTGTAGAAGTCAATCTGTTACTAGTTACATCGCCACCTTTCCTCCTGTGCCTCCCGTGTCCAGTGATTGTTTTAATGCCTTAATGTGATAAATTGTCTCTTTCTGTAGAACACTGGACCCGTCTATGTCTCATGAAATGTGTTTTTAAGATATTGGTATGATAGGTTTATGGATGTTTAGTTTGTGAAGAAAAATTCTGACTTTGTCCATGTGGAGAGCTTGCTAGTGGAAAAAGTCTATTGGAGCTTCAGCTATTTGTAGATAGCAGTAAGTAGGCCAACATCTATGTAAGTCTCTGCAAAGCCCCCTCCTGCCACATTCACTCTGGCTTTCCATTCAATATCAAGATATTATTTAGCTAGCCTATCAACTAAAACGACAGCAAAACCATCGAGTGCAATCATGAACGATTCAATGCACCGTGCAGAGGGAGGTTAATGGAACCGTGTTTTTTCTTCTGTAGCAGAAGCATCAAATCTGGCCAGAAATTGGCCTACCTTTGAAAACAAGTAAGCTTTGAGTCATTGTTGTTGTTGATCTACAATCCTAAGAAAGTATTATGGTCATTTTGTTCAATTATGTACTGGAACCACATTTATTGCCCTTTTGAGCTATAATTTTCTTCCATTATCTATGTACCTTGGAGAGGTTTGCTGAGCATGCAGCCTCATTTCAGTGTTGCACACAAACTATCTTAGTTACACACATTCAACCTGCACAAGCACAGTCTTCTACTCTTAGCCACTAACAAGCTAACAGGAGTTAGCTGCCTAGCTCTAAAGCACGTCAAAGATATGTAATGGTAGGGGGAACTGATATGCACCGATTCACTCAGATATTCTAGCCAATTCCCATCTGAACTGACTAAACTGTTATAATAACTATTACATTACAAAAATGATACCAACCAATATTTCCAAAGACTGACCTTTTGATGTATATAACAGGGAGTTTCTATTATTCAAAGTTCTGCTACTACACACAGGAGAGCTTGGGCACAGGTCCTGTGGTGACATGCAATCAGCTGCTGTTAATTAATCTTATTCATATTCTCTGGAAGGGTTCAAAGAAAAGATTTCCTTTACACGATTAGTCTTCACTGGGTGTGCCAACTCTACGCTAGTATTCCAAAGGCACATCTTATCACAACCCCAATCTCCATCTGAAGTGCCCTCAGGTTACGTTCATAATGAATTAGCTCACATCAAAGCGATACCACATGACAAGCCTTTTAAGATTAAATGTTCTTTTAATTCTCTGATTACAAACAATTTACTCCATTGGGACACTGTTACAAAAATGATAGCGATACTATTTGTCACTGAAAGGAAATCATATGAAAACAACACATTTGAGTGGAATGAAAGACGAAGATGAGAGCTGAGACAGTGCACTCTCACATGCCTGTGGTTCAAAGAATTTAATCAAAAATTTTACAGCTACCATTTAAAGCAGGCAGCAGAGTTCCAGCAAACGACAGCACACGACGTGTTCATAGGTTTTAAACACATTCCAAATGGCTTCAGAAGACGGCTTTGTGGCTGCGTTTCTGCATGTTAGTACCTTAAGTACACGTCTTAAACATCTCAGTGGAGTCGAAGACAAACAAGGACACCAAGGTCGGCATCAAATAAGATACCAGAGCCAGAAACCCCCCTGCCTTGATTTATGATCGTTAAAGGAAAGGATTTGTAGAAAATCATGGGCTAACCGCCCTTTGGAAAAGGCTAATGGTATTAGCTGCCTATGAGAAACAAATGCAGGTGGAGGCTAACATGACATGCCAGTGTTGTCCTCAGAAGATGGATCACTTAGCTGTCTAATCAGTGATTTGGTATGAGCCTTGAATATTTGTCAGAGTTGGTTATACCACGAGTCACTTGGGCGGTCGCATCAGTTGTTGCAGGCATTCAGTGAGATTGATTCATTTTAAAGGGAGAATTGGGCTCCACCAGTCACCTAATATTGATCGATGGGACAGTTTGGGGAAAGCCGAAGAAAAGAACCCAGACAGATTATTATGGATGAATATTTTTCTGATGCTGCCGTCATTGCAGACCAACGACTGAGGCACTTACACGCGTACATTTTAAGAACAAAAACTTACTCTGGATTTGCTAAGTACCATATAAAAGGCCCTGTCTCCTTTAGCTATTCTCCTCCCTCCTTGTCATTAACCTGCCAATCAGAGTTAGGGAGTGGCTTGGGATCCAATCAATCAAGCTGATTGGGAGTGTCAGGAAGTAGCTGCTTTAAGCAGCCAGAGGTTGCGCCTGTTGCAAACACCATTTAACCGACACAGCATCTTTAGGCAGCATGATAATTAGGGCAAAGTCCTTGCTCATCTCCTCTCTTAAGCTTCTCACTCAATATAACTTAAACTGCAAATGGCACAGACTCTGGTGCTACTATTATGGGTTTCAAATGCCAACACTGATGCTGTACTTTTTCAAATATTTAATAAATAGTCTTCTTCGATACAACATGATGTTCATTTAGTAAATGATGGTCCCTTTTACAGTAAAATAGCCATTAAACTTTGTATGCTTTAGGGCGGGGTTACTGTGATTGACAGGTTGACCGCTACCAGAGCCGTATACGGCGTCTCTACGTCACTCCTCCACATTGCAAATATGGTAACTTCTGTTCATTGGTGGCGAAAAAAACAACATGGCGACGGCCGTATTCCAAAAGGGAGACGGGGAAATCACCGACCTCGAGGCTTCATAACGGCAGTCCACAAATCAATGGGTGACGTCAAGATGACTACGCCCACTTCTTATATACAGTCTATGCATGACACCAGATTTGATCAAAATGCAGCACAGTGACGATGACATGACAGCCATTTCATATACCAGGTATAATATATTGCTGCACTGCTGATGTGCATTGAAATCGCGATGAACCCGTTCATATGAGTCAGCCGTCACCATGTCACACTAAAGAATCCAGTCTTTTTTTATGTATGCATTACCCCCAAAAGCCCAAAAAGACCATTATTAATATTATTATTATTATGAGGTATTCTCAGACAGATAGCACTGTTTGTAGAGGGTGTGTGTGTGTGCTGTCCCGGGTACTGAAACACAGTGCAGGACATCGATAAAACAGACGAGCAAATTTGTTTTTTTGGTTTATGGCAGTTATTTATTTGATGTGATGATTGCATATTTTGTAGCCGTGGGATGCTTTCTGCATCAAGACGTAATGGCAGTGGGTTTATTTTTTTACTCCAATACAACCTGCCACGAGAGAGAAAACTAAATCCATTTCTCTTACTGACTGGATGACCGAGTGAAGGGTGAGAGGCAACTGATGAAGGCGGTTCTCTCCCTCTCTCTTTGAATATTGTTGAATATTTGCATGACTTCAGTGGGACACTTGAAAAACTTTCTCTGAAACACCTCAATGTTTCCGTGCACGACAGACTGCATCACATGGAATCTAATAATGCACCAATATAGCCTGATGCAAATGCACTTTACCACCACAGATACTTGTATACTACACATATAGCCTGTATCCCAAGAAAGGGGAAACACTATAGTTCAAACACTAAGTTTAAATTATTTTATCAATTGATGTTTTTTATAATATCAGGCATGCAATGTGCATGAATACTACTAATACAAAAAAATACATAGGCCTATATTCAAAACAAAGTCTGCATTTAAAGCACTTTTTTTTCTCGGCAGACTCCCCAGCAGGCTACTTTTTCCCACTGGCTGGCTACTTCATGCTGCAGTAGCTGATCGTTGAAAATGGTCGACCTGACACCAATTCCACACAGAATCATTAAGCATAGGTGTACAATACACTGCATGAAAGCAGCCTGTGAGCCATGATAGATAAAAACATTAAAAAAAAAACATTAAATGTCCAGATCAATCATGTTACACGCATACGCGACTGAAACTCACATGTTGTTGTTTCTGGGGAGCTCAGGCTCTCCTGTAATTGGAGCACTGGTTCAAGCAGGCCCAACCATCGTATTGACACAAGTAGTAACAGACAAAGTATGCCAGCAGTAAAGCTGTAACTAATAACGTATGTTAAAAAACAAAATAACCTAAAAAACAATTTAGCTTAAAAATGTAGGCTTTCGCTTCTCTGCTGTTTATTTTAGCAAATAGTATGATGTGAGTTGGGCATGCTCAATGTAAGCAGCAAATGTTACATGGCAAACCTGGGTAGATCAGTCTGAGCATGTAAACCATTAATATTCACAAAGGACGGCTGCTCCAATGGCCACAGGGATTTGCACAATAAATGACATCCTCATTGAATGCATCAGCCTTGGTATTACTATTGCATTACTTATGTACAGTATATGGGTTTAATGGTCACATCACTTCATATTCCTGTCCAGTTTTCATGTTTGAAATATCTACGTCTTTGATTTGAAAGTCATAAATAAATACCACCAAACCACAAAATGGGTTCATAGATGAAAACAATGCAGAATGTTTTTAAGTGCTGTCTTAAGCACTGGAGCTTGATTTCTTCTCTTATCACGGTTAGGCTGTAAATGGTTTAATACTTTCAACAATAATATAACAAGTTATGAGCAGAGCTTACAGCCAGAGAGAGCAAGTTTGCATTGATTACCAGAGTGGCCAGCTTGAGTAGAGAATATGACCCGAGCCCCTACCATCTCTCCATCACTCCTCGCTCCCCTCTCGGCTGAGCCAGTGCTGTCTGTCTCCCGGAGCTGTCAATAGAGCCTGATGGGCCTTTTAGACACTTATCAATATTTAACCAGCCTCCCCCATTGACTCAGCAATTACTGCCTAATTGATTTGAGATTGATTATCATCAGCACCATAATGGCAGTGTCGGTCAGCTGCAAGTGCTGATAGAAATCCTTGTTGTAAATTAAATGTTCTTTTTATGTTGCCAGTTTGTGAAGTAGTGGAGTGTGTTTGTGTGTGTGTAAAGAACGAAAAGTGACTGTACCATGTCATGGTAGAAACTCCCAGACTTCTCGGCTGCTCCCAGGAACAAATCCTCTCGCTTCAGTGAAAAGAAGGGTGCAGCTTTCAGCTCAGACCGGTGTGTACACACTCTGATGTGTTGTCCATGTCTTCCTTGGCCAGACTGAAACAAAGACGCACATTTACATCAGAAAAGTTAGTAAGTGAGGCTGTCATTGTGAAGCAAAACACACTTTTGTGGCCTTAAATTCTAAATCTGAACAATATTAACCTAAACAGTTTGAGTTGATATGGCTCATGTTTGTGCTTTTTTTAATAATAATTTGTATAAGTCTATTTTGCTAGCAAACTAACCATAGCACCTGATCAGCTGACCATCACTTTTGTCTAATAAACACATTCTAGGTTTCGTAAGCATTGACTACAACAATTGCTGCAAGTTTGTGTCGCAGGCTTTCAGTTAGAAATCTAGTCTAAACCTAGACTGAGATTAATCAAGTGATGCCCCATGAGTCATTTTCTCAGACTAGACAAAGCCCCCTCCAGAGTGAAATGTATTGAAATGAATGAATGAAATCGTTTAAAACAAATAATGGAAGGGGTTGCATTTTGAAAACTAGATTGAGCATCAGAAACCACTTCTGTGTATCAATAACTGAAGTGGACGAGTCATCCTTTGCTTGATATGGAGGATGGGATGTCCCGCTGTCTGCTCCAAATATATGATTGATAAACATACAAGCATTTTCTGCTCACATCATTACAGTGTGGAGTGATCCCACGATCAACTGAAATCAAATGATTGGGCTATTTCACATCCTTTTACAGAAACGCAAAGCTGCATCTTTTCACTTGTTCACTTGTAAGGGCTGCGAAAGAGCTCTTTCTTTTTAAGCCAAAATACTGTATAGTTGATGCCAGTAACACTAATTAAAGCTTTTTACACTGTGTGTGTGTGTGTGTGTGTGTGTGTGTGTGTGTGTGTGTATGTGTGTGTGTGTGTGTGTGTGTGTGTGTGTGTGAGTAGCCATCAAATTCATTCCACTCTGTCCAACACTTTGGATATGTCTCTCATGTTACTTTTGAAATATTTTGAGACGTCATGACTGCTAACATTTGTCATTTCAGCAAAAATGGCTTTCACTTCCCAAATCCTTTGTGAAACGCTGCGGAAGTGTAGAATGAATCAATAGGCTGTGCAAGAAATTGGTATCTCATTGATTTTTGGTGCAGAAGCCACTGATGGTGGCACTTTTAGTTAATTTTCTTCGGTCAGAATCACTCTCGAGAAAGATCGGGCAATATTAAACTATATTTATAGACTAGATTGATTAACAATGATAATAATTGATAATGAAAAAAACTGTCGCAATTGCATCACTAAATTAACTGTCCCTTTTAATTTATAGGTATTAGGTTAACGTTAATATTGCGCTCCACCACTCTTCCAAAACGGCACTGTACCTGACACATCCTGATGTTGGCCGACTTCAAGGCAAACGCTGTAACACACTCTCACTCATGTGTAAACACACTTCTGTGCTCTCATGTACCTGGATGAAAAATGTAAGACAAAATGTTTCAAATATTCAATATTTCTCTTACTGTGTGAACTTAATGGACAATACAGAACCATTTTCACCAAACATAAAAATCTCTTAGAACTTGTTGCTAATTCAACTGAAGAGTTTCACCTGGTAAGCCAGCTGGTGTCATGAAACCATCTTTAAAGTCCTTCCTTTTAGCCGATGCTCTCCATCTAAAACCTTTATTCAGAGGAGACTGCCACTGCAAGCAATGAGCCAAACCCAAAGTGAAGCATTATTTATATGGGCCAATATAAATTAGCTCACTAACCAGCTAACAGTTTACAGTGTAACTACATAAAGCAAGTTCAAAGATATCAAATTCAACTCAACAAAATAAGCAATTAACAGCAAAGTGGGCCCGGGCACTGCCACTGAAATGTTTCTCTATTTAGCTGCACATTTCATGGTATTTTGGCTGACAGTGTAACGTTAGCTACAACTGTACATTTAAACCAACACCCACAAAAGCAGTCATGTTTCGCGCTCTAAGCTAATTGACGAATTCACGGATAACGTTAATAAGCACCAATTAAAACCTTTTAACTACTAGGCCTATTTTTAGCCCCCTGCTCGAAAATTGCATACTCCTACTCTTTTGAGTACACTACCCAAACTACAAGGTCTATTTTAATAATTGTGATGCTAGAATACTGGTAACACTTGTGAGATGTGTTGAATTGTGTAAATATTTTGTATATGTTACTGGTTAATATAGTAAAATAAGACATTACACAGCTGAAATTGAAAATGTTCAGCTTCGCCTGGAAAAAATGCACTTTCATTGATAAAAGGTTATTGAAATAATGCAGCTTGATCCCTAAAACTTTCCCAAGTCATAGCATAACTGATCAGTAGTTATTAAAAAAAGGTTAATGTGGAATAAAGTGGAATAAAGTTAAGAATAAGAGGTTTTAGTACAAAGCGGTCAGGCGAGGTCATCATTTTCGAACCGGCTGTTGCAGCTCTTACATTGTACTTTTATACACTATATAACTATATATTTCACTTTCTTTATCACTCATATGATTCAATACATCCAAATACAGATAATAGGAATCATATTCATATTCATAACATCATCAGAGCCAGTTTTGGCTGTCATCTGTAGGATTTTCTCATTTCATGTGTGTGTAGGTGGCTGGATCTCAGCCTATCCTTGGTCGATTTCAAAAAACAACCCCTCCTTCGACGCGTCAGAGTCTAAGGAAGACCTCTGTCGAGTTTGGTGGTGATCGGCTAAAGTTTTCTGCAATAAAGTTGCCAGAAATTACGCGTGTACCCCGGCGGAAATTTCCGGTCGCAGGCAGTCTGACCACTCGCCCAAGCCTGCTTGACCGCTCTTATTCTGGAAAGAAGTCGGAAGTCAACAGTATGCAGTTGGCAACAATGACTACAGCTTTGGAACGGAAATTCTGCGACGTTATTATCCATATTTTTCATAAAACTTGGGCGCATACCTACGATTTTTTTTGGCGGAGTTCAGCATGAAGGTACGTTTGATCACTCACAACTGTTTAGTGTTTATACGGATCGGAAAACAGAAGTTAGTTACGTGTTCCGCCACGTGTGCTAATGCTATTACATGCATTGCATGACTTGGTAGCCGCTAGCATTAGGGTACAAACATTGATTTGCGGTACTCATAACGCCGATTTCTGGCCCGGATTTGGTGCTTTTATGCCACGATATTTTTTTGCTTATATGAGTAGCCTATAGTTGTGCTTGGAGTGTGTAAGAAGTGACTTATATGATCTTGTTGTCCATACGTTGCTGTTTCATCCAAAAAAAAAAAAGTAGCCACGTACATGCTACTGGCTAATAATTATGCTATTTTCCGCATTTGATTTGAGGGGTTCTGAGCCCGAGCGCCCCCCAATTGGGGGGCGCTCGTAGCCAGAAGGAGGTAAAATGGTCATAACTTTCTTCCATGCAAAAAGTGCAACTCAACCAAAACTGCTAATCAATTACTTACATGTGTAACGTCGTGTTTATTCATGTTTAGCTAGAGAGAGAGAGAGAGAGAGAGAGAGATATGCAGCGGAGAGAAGAGCGTATGGTGCGTTCAAAGCACAGGTTATAATGAGTTATTATTAGCAGTGCGTACATTTACTCTGCTCCTGCTACTTTGTACCTCTACTCAACATTTCTGCGATAAATCTTGCACTTTTTACTCCACTATACTGTAGTCAGGCCTACTAATTACTAGTAAATAAAATACAGTATGATACAGTGTTTAACAACCATTTTTTAAAGTGGTTGGATTTAACTCCATTTCGTCCAGCTGGCTCACTGCATCAATAATTCACCCATGTAATATATATTAAGTAACTCTCTAAAAGGGGCCAGAATGAGTTCCTCTGTGTGTCAGTCTGGAACAAACATGCATGTAATCTGGTCATAATTACTTACACCTGTGCTTTGCTGTGTGGAAAAAACGCCAGCCAGCAACAGCAAAATAAATGTATACAATTATAATTATATTATATAATTAATTCTATATAATTATAATATTAATATTAGCTAGAAAATGTTCACTGATGAATCATTTTGTAGTTATCATGATGTTATTAGCTGTTATCATAAGCTGCTCAATGACTAAATGCATTAATATATGAATATATAATACAGTCTAAACGCTAATGAAAACACTGGAATGGACATTTAAAAAAAAAAAATTAGGAAGTCAAATATATTTACCAATCTTAAATCAATTAAACAAGTAAAATTGAAGACATTCCACCAAAGAGCTCAAATTATAAGACAAAACAAGAACCTGGCAGTTCTCCAAAGCCTTACTGTGCTCATGGGGCTTAGTTCTTTGGATGCATTATGCAGAATGAGAGCATCATATTTACCCAGAGCCACAGGGCAAGAGGTTAGGGCTAAAGTAAGTGCTATCCATTGCTCCCCTTTGAACACGACAGCTCAGTAGAAGTGAGGACCAATGCAGGTCATTAGCCCGCTGAAATACCTTCAGCTTAATTTATTTCTGAAGTGATTATGACTGCACGATAGGCTAATTAGGAGCTCTGCTTAACATTTTACAGAGACTGTTTGTAAAGCATTAACTTCCACTGATGAAATACAGACTCCTTGATGTGTGCTCGCCTGTGTGTTTGACAGAAGACCTTCCCTTGGCCACATGAAAATTCAAACACTGCATTTATGTTTTATTAGAACGATGAGCAGTCAAAGTGTGCATGTCTCAATTGCTGTGAAAAGACTATTGGGTGTGTGCATACGGGCAATTGCGAGGCCTCTTCCAGATAAAAAAAAAATAGACCATCAAGTCAAAATCTGAAATGTTCCATCCAACAGTGCCAGACAGGAACGTTTTTTTTTTACGTCATGTTATTTTTTAGTCTCATATTTTGTCTCTAACCTTTTCTGCTTAACCTATCTGCTTACACTGATTTGATTTTTGTCCATTCTGCCATCCCCCTCGTCCTCCGTCTTTTCCTTCCATCCTCCTACTGTCCTTCACTTATCCGTTCTTTAAAAGTCATCTCGGGTTAGCTGGAATGTCACATTGCTCAAGCATCAGAAACCACTTCTGTGTATCAATAACTGAAGTGGACGAGTCATCCTTTGCTTGATATGGAGGATGGGATGTCCCGCTGTCTGCTCCAAATATATGATTGATAAACATACAAGCATTTTCTGCTCACATCATTACAGTGTGGAGTGATCCCACGATCAACTGAAATCAAATGATTGGGCTATTTCACATCCTTTTACAGAAACGCAAAGCTGCATCTTTTCACTTGTTCACTTGTAAGGGCTGCGAAAGAGCTCTTTCTTTTTAAGCCAAAATACTGTATAGTTGATGCCAGTAACACTAATTAAAGCTTTTTACACTGTGTGTGTGTGTGTGTGTGTGTGTGTGTGTGTGTGTGTGTGTGTGTATGTGTGTGTGTGTGTGTGTGTGTGTGTGTGTGTGAGTAGCCATCAAATTCATTCCACTCTGTCCAACACTTTGGATATGTCTCTCATGTTACTTTTGAAATATTTTGAGACGTCATGACTGCTAACATTTGTCATTTCAGCAAAAATGGCTTTCACTTCCCAAATCCTTTGTGAAACGCTGCGGAAGTGTAGAATGAATCAATAGGCTGTGCAAGAAATTGGTATCTCATTGATTTTTGGTGCAGAAGCCACTGATGGTGGCACTTTTAGTTAATTTTCTTCGGTCAGAATCACTCTCGAGAAAGATCGGGCAATATTAAACTATATTTATAGACTAGATTGATTAACAATGATAATAATTGATAATGAAAAAAACTGTCGCAATTGCATCACTAAATTAACTGTCCCTTTTAATTTATAGGTATTAGGTTAACGTTAATATTGCGCTCCACCACTCTTCCAAAACGGCACTGTACCTGACACATCCTGATGTTGGCCGACTTCAAGGCAAACGCTGTAACACACTCTCACTCATGTGTAAACACACTTCTGTGCTCTCATGTACCTGGATGAAAAATGTAAGACAAAATGTTTCAAATATTCAATATTTCTCTTACTGTGTGAACTTAATGGACAATACAGAACCATTTTCACCAAACATAAAAATCTCTTAGAACTTGTTGCTAATTCAACTGAAGAGTTTCACCTGGTAAGCCAGCTGGTGTCATGAAACCATCTTTAAAGTCCTTCCTTTTAGCCGATGCTCTCCATCTAAAACCTTTATTCAGAGGAGACTGCCACTGCAAGCAATGAGCCAAACCCAAAGTGAAGCATTATTTATATGGGCCAATATAAATTAGCTCACTAACCAGCTAACAGTTTACAGTGTAACTACATAAAGCAAGTTCAAAGATATCAAATTCAACTCAACAAAATAAGCAATTAACAGCAAAGTGGGCCCGGGCACTGCCACTGAAATGTTTCTCTATTTAGCTGCACATTTCATGGTATTTTGGCTGACAGTGTAACGTTAGCTACAACTGTACATTTAAACCAACACCCACAAAAGCAGTCATGTTTCGCGCTCTAAGCTAATTGACGAATTCACGGATAACGTTAATAAGCACCAATTAAAACCTTTTAACTACTAGGCCTATTTTTAGCCCCCTGCTCGAAAATTGCATACTCCTACTCTTTTGAGTACACTACCCAAACTACAAGGTCTATTTTAATAATTGTGATGCTAGAATACTGGTAACACTTGTGAGATGTGTTGAATTGTGTAAATATTTTGTATATGTTACTGGTTAATATAGTAAAATAAGACATTACACAGCTGAAATTGAAAATGTTCAGCTTCGCCTGGAAAAAATGCACTTTCATTGATAAAAGGTTATTGAAATAATGCAGCTTGATCCCTAAAACTTTCCCAAGTCATAGCATAACTGATCAGTAGTTATTAAAAAAAGGTTAATGTGGAATAAAGTGGAATAAAGTTAAGAATAAGAGGTTTTAGTACAAAGCGGTCAGGCGAGGTCATCATTTTCGAACCGGCTGTTGCAGCTCTTACATTGTACTTTTATACACTATATAACTATATATTTCACTTTCTTTATCACTCATATGATTCAATACATCCAAATACAGATAATAGGAATCATATTCATATTCATAACATCATTAGAGCCAGTTTTGGCTGTCATCTGTAGGATTTTCTCATTTCATGTGTGTGTAGGTGGCTGGATCTCAGCCTATCCTTGGTCGATTTCAAAAAACAACCCCTCCTTCGACGCGTCAGAGTCTAAGGAAGACCTCTGTCGAGTTTGGTGGTGATCGGCTAAAGTTTTCTGCAATAAAGTTGCCAGAAATTACGCGTGTACCCCGGCGGAAATTTCCGGTCGCAGGCAGTCTGACCACTCGCCCAAGCCTGCTTGACCGCTCTTATTCTGGAAAGAAGTCGGAAGTCAACAGTATGCAGTTGGCAACAATGACTACAGCTTTGGAACGGAAATTCTGCGACGTTATTATCCATATTTTTCATAAAACTTGGGCGCATACCTACGATTTTTTTTGGCGGAGTTCAGCATGAAGGTACGTTTGATCACTCACAACTGTTTAGTGTTTATACGGATCGGAAAACAGAAGTTAGTTACGTGTTCCGCCACGTGTGCTAATGCTATTACATGCATTGCATGACTTGGTAGCCGCTAGCATTAGGGTACAAACATTGATTTGCGGTACTCATAACGCCGATTTCTGGCCCGGATTTGGTGCTTTTATGCCACGATATTTTTTTGCTTATATGAGTAGCCTATAGTTGTGCTTGGAGTGTGTAAGAAGTGACTTATATGATGTTGTTGTCCATACGTTGCTGTTTCATCCAAAAAAAAAAAAGTAGCCACGTACATGCTACTGGCTAATAATTATGCTATTTTCCGCATTTGATTTGAGGGGTTCTGAGCCCGAGCGCCCCCCAATTGGGGGGCGCTCGTAGCCAGAAGGAGGTAAAATGGTCATAACTTTCTTCCATGCAAAAAGTGCAACTCAACCAAAACTGCTAATCAATTACTTACATGTGTAACGTCGTGTTTATTCATGTTTAGCTAGAGAGAGAGAGAGAGAGAGAGAGAGATATGCAGCGGAGAGAAGAGCGTATGGTGCGTTCAAAGCACAGGTTATAATGAGTTATTATTAGCAGTGCGTACATTTACTCTGCTCCTGCTACTTTGTACCTCTACTCAACATTTCTGCGATAAATCTTGCACTTTTTACTCCACTATACTGTAGTCAGGCCTACTAATTACTAGTAAATAAAATACAGTATGATACAGTGTTTAACAACCATTTTTTAAAGTGGTTGGATTTAACTCCATTTCGTCCAGCTGGCTCACTGCATCAATAATTCACCCATGTAATATATATTAAGTAACTCTCTAAAAGGGGCCAGAATGAGTTCCTCTGTGTGTCAGTCTGGAACAAACATGCATGTAATCTGGTCATAATTACTTACACCTGTGCTTTGCTGTGTGGAAAAAACGCCAGCCAGCAACAGCAAAATAAATGTATACAATTATAATTATATTATATAATTAATTCTATATAATTATAATATTAATATTAGCTAGAAAATGTTCACTGATGAATCATTTTGTAGTTATCATGATGTTATTAGCTGTTATCATAAGCTGCTCAATGACTAAATGCATTAATATATGAATATATAATACAGTCTAAACGCTAATGAAAACACTGGAATGGACATTTAAAAAAAAAAAATTAGGAAGTCAAATATATTTACCAATCTTAAATCAATTAAACAAGTAAAATTGAAGACATTCCACCAAAGAGCTCAAATTATAAGACAAAACAAGAACCTGGCAGTTCTCCAAAGCCTTACTGTGCTCATGGGGCTTAGTTCTTTGGATGCATTATGCAGAATGAGAGCATCATATTTACCCAGAGCCACAGGGCAAGAGGTTAGGGCTAAAGTAAGTGCTATCCATTGCTCCCCTTTGAACACGACAGCTCAGTAGAAGTGAGGACCAATGCAGGTCATTAGCCCGCTGAAATACCTTCAGCTTAATTTATTTCTGAAGTGATTATGACTGCACGATAGGCTAATTAGGAGCTCTGCTTAACATTTTACAGAGACTGTTTGTAAAGCATTAACTTCCACTGATGAAATACAGACTCCTTGATGTGTGCTCGCCTGTGTGTTTGACAGAAGACCTTCCCTTGGCCACATGAAAATTCAAACACTGCATTTATGTTTTATTAGAACGATGAGCAGTCAAAGTGTGCATGTCTCAATTGCTGTGAAAAGACTATTGGGTGTGTGCATACGGGCAATTGCGAGGCCTCTTCCAGATAAAAAAAAAATAGACCATCAAGTCAAAATCTGAAATGTTCCATCCAACAGTGCCAGACAGGAACGTTTTTTTTTTACGTCATGTTATTTTTTAGTCTCATATTTTGTCTCTAACCTTTTCTGCTTAACCTATCTGCTTACACTGATTTGATTTTTGTCCATTCTGCCATCCCCCTCGTCCTCCGTCTTTTCCTTCCATCCTCCTACTGTCCTTCACTTATCCGTTCTTTAAAAGTCATCTCGGGTTAGCTGGAATGTCACATTGCTCAAGCGTGCCCTCTGGGGCAGCTCCTGTTATTTTAAGGGGTCATGTACATTTATCCAAGCAATGAATAAGGAAGCACCCACAGGCCGGAATGAGAGGCCTGAGTACAGCCACAGCTGAAAGGACAAAAAACGTTTACTTTTGGAGAAGTGGGTTTCAACGTGGAGCCTTTTTTTAAAGGTCAAAGGTGGCCGCCACCTGTTAACAGCTGCCTTTTTGGCCTGGCTCCAGGGACTTGAACTTTTGGCCACTCACCCAAGAGACCGTAACTGGTGACTTACAGAGATTTTTTTTTATGAAGGGAAATGTGTTGGAGTGCTTTCATTATATACAGAATATATCCACTCGTAATGTGTGAGCAGGAATATTCTATCCAGAAAGCCTCGGCAATAGCATTCAGAACATCCCAGCCCCCTAAAAGTCCGCTCAAATACACATTAATGAAATTATTTCAGGGTCAACAGCCCCTTAAGGTGATGTGACACCTGTCCAATCGTAAGGGAAACTCTGTCAGCTCCCTGCTCAAATTATTTTGACAACAAAACAATGACGTCGAGTTGGCATAATTTACAGTTTGTAAAGATTTTAATTAACTCGGCTGTATCAGATGTGTCGCGCAAGCGAAAGAAAGTGTAGCTTTTTTGTGACCATTAGCTGCTGCCTGGAATGCTTGCAGTGGGTGTAGTGCTCATTAAGCAGTGATATAAAGCACAATCTCATAATGACTAAAGATCTGTTGTCTGGTAAGCACTAACAAAGCGATTGATTCGTAAGCAGAGGAAAAGAGGAGGCCAGGAGGAAAGGGAGAAAATTATAATGAGAGCGAGCGTGAGAGAGGGAGGGGGGTTGGGGGGGGCGAGAGGCATTTAGTTGGCAGACAGTTTCCTGATTCAGCCAGGCTGGAGAGCAGGGGTAGCTGTCTTCCTCCATGTACCTCATCTATCACTGCCTATTTCTAGGAGACTCACCCGTTTCCCCCTCCGCACGCACAGGCGGAAGGGAGTGAGAATTCAATCTTTGCCTCGCTTCACAGTCATCTGCAGAAATGCATTCGTTCACCCTTCGCGGCAGGGCCCCAAAATCTGCCAATAATCGTCCACCGGGGCGGGAAAGAATCGCTGCAGGTAGCCGAGCTTTCCTCATGTGATCTGTTTCCAATCTGTAAAGTCGCACAGGTAGATTAGGGACCAGGGAAAACAGGCTTTAAGACCCATGGTGGTTTTCAACAGCAGGGATCCTGAGGCACTTGTGGAAATATTCATTACTCAGGAATATGTTTGTTTGTTTTTAAGAAAATAGTTAATACTAATTTCTTAGTTTAATGCTTAACATATTCTCTTGCTGAATTAAAATATTTGAAAATATAGACAACACTCTTCCCTGTTGCAGCAGAACTGATGTGCATTTTCATAAATCTTATCTCTAGTACAACCTTCTTGGATCGTCCAAACATCCACAATAACAGATTTTTTGGCCACTTGGGGGCAGCTTAAACCAGCCGTGAAACCCAACTGTGACATTATTATGCCTTTTATGTTGCTATGGCAGAGTTCTGCCATAGCAACAAATAATTACCTATTTACACCATAATCCAGTAGATGTGGATACGTTTCTGTCGAGTTGCCAGCAGAAATAGCACGCTGTGACATCATGACCGGTTCCGTAAAAGTGTTATTATTTCAACTTTTCCTGTTTCTAAATGGTTCGTTTATTGATCCGAAATATGGCCGCCAGAACTCCAGAATGCTGAAACACACATTTTGGATAAAAAATAAAGTTGATATGGCTAGAGTTAACAGGAAGACATAGACAATCATTTGGAGCTGTTTTTCTGGCCACCTAAAGAATTTCTGGCCAATGTTTTTTTGGGTCTCCACGCAATAAATATAAAAGAAAATATCCGGCTCTTTAGCTGGATAGTTTGTCTGTCTGCTGTTTGGTGCTGGGCAGGTTAAGAACTTTTTCACTAAAAACAACAACAATGAAAGCAGTGAGAGTGAACCAAAACCAGACAGGAAAACCAAAAGGATGAAAGATGTTAAAAGTGCTGCGTAGATCTGAGCTGAAGAAAACTGCATTCAGGGGATATTTCTCTGGAGCTTCACGCTACGTGTGACCCCTCTTGCAAACAAAAAGTCAAAAGTGATTCATTGTTAAGATAAAAATATTGATTATAGGCGCTTTAATGTAAAATGGGAAGACATACGGCATTGTATTAGTACCAGCGTATTTGTTATTGGACTCCATCCCAGCCAACATTTGGGCAATGAATAGGTGTTAATATGACAGGTGTTGAAAACCTGTGAAAGCATAGGGCCATAGGACCTAATATGTCACTGATATTATTTCCAGAGCTGTTTAATAATACGTTATATCATGCCACTATGTCATACGATAAAAATGTTTGTTTTTTCAGCAATGTCATGCCTTGGAAAATGTTATGAAAATGTTATCTGTGATCAAAAGTAAGCAAGGCAGCACACAAGAGGTGGAAAGTATTTTTTCCAGATGGTACGTCACTAAATTCATATAAATAAATCTTTTGGTGACTATTTAGCCGACATCAAGATTTCATTTCATATTTTATATTGTTGTTCTTTTTTCATTTTCTTATTTGTGCGTTTATGCTTACACAGGTTTCTGATGTTAGTGCAAGCTGTCACATCGACATCTGCTGCACGTCAACAACGTTGTCTGAGCTATTCAAAAGGGAAATCATAAGTAACGTGTATCTTGGCTTTCCCCCCTGTGGAACAACAGGCTCATCATTACTCTGACAGGCCTCGGGTCACTTCCACGCGTGACGTCTCCCGACTTAAAGGCGACCTTTTCACCAGGACCGTCTGAGTCGGGTCGGAGCGAGGGGGACGACGATCACAGCCACGACGCAACCCTTTCAAACAAAACCATCTCCCCTCTGGTGAATGCCAGCGCAAGTTTGCTGAAATCCAGACTCTCCTCTTTCCTCTCTGTCTCTCGCCGCTCTTTATTCATTTGCATAATCCCTGTGACACTCTGATTAATAACTCCAGTGTGATTTGCATATCTATGCCTGAAATTGAGGACAGACAGTCACACAGTAAACAGTCCAGTGAGGAACGAACTGTCGAGTGTGGTATTGGTGGGACGAGGGATCTCCGGGGAGAGGGATGAGAGTGGAATAGTCTTAGTTCAAATCACACCACGAGTGACAAACACACACACACACACACACACACACACACACACACACACACACACACAGACAAGGCTTACAGGGTACTTTCTAACTCTCCATCTCCTTTTCTTAAGCCCTTGGCCACCGCCAAACACAGAAAGGCTGGGAAAATGGAGACCTTACTACTCCAGCTGTTCCTGCTACAAACAGTAGTTCAAGAACATGCGACCCCCCCCCCCCCCCCAAAAAAAAACGACTAAGGTAGAGCTCTGGATTACCCATTCCTTGGACAGCGAAGGCAGATTGGGTGTTAGAGGCTTGTATTTGCTTCAACAGTGCCCCCAAGTGGGAGAAAAGATGGGCTCCTTGTGATTTGTGCCTGATTTGCCACCAGATCATCGCACTCTTCGGTTCATATCAACAAGTTAAACGTTAATTAAGATACTACTTATCAGAGCTGTATGGAAATAGCTGTGGCAATTGCATTGTTTGTTTTTTTTAATCAAATTTGCTACAGACACAAACTAGGATACAATAGGTTTTAACCAGGTGTATTTCTGTTTCTGGGTATTTTGTCAATATAAAAAAATCGTATCCTCACATCAAATGATATGGAGCCTTTCTAATAAAGGAATCTGATATAAAACTCCGACTTAGATATTTTTACTTTGGGGGGGGGTCATAACAAAAAGCAACTTTTGAGACTGAAACATAAAAGTTTTACCATCAAAAACCTCAAGACTGAATCTCCCCACCACTGTGTAGACCTTACGCATTTGTGTTGGGTGACTGAGTCACACACACACACACACACACACACACACCTTCACACGCATACAAATCCTGGCTGCCTCTGGGAGACCAAAGGCTGGAGACGACAAGCCTGCAATGAGGTAATGACATTTCCTCCTGCGTAATGTGGCCAAAGGCATCTCTCTCTCTCAGACAACGACAAGACGGAGATATCTGGCCGGCTCCGGTGACAAGCCCCGCTCTAATCGGCAGGTACAGCTTTCACTGCAGCTCAGGACCGAACCACAGAGTAGCAGCTAAATAATTGAACAGGTGCAAAATGTTGAGGCAGGGTGGGGGGAGGTTCGGTAGTGGGGGAGGGGGTAGACAAGGAGGAGGAGGAGGAAGGAGGAGGACTCGCCCAAAATGTCTGCAGTGTCCTCTGCTTGGGGTAAAAGTCATCAAATGTTGGTTTGGGGAAAATGTCAAAGTACTTGCCTCACATTCTGTGGTCCAGAAACATGCTCCCCTCCACTTGAATCCCCCAAAGACAGCAACTGCTTTTTATTTTTTCTTCATATTTTTTAAAATTTCATTTCACAGATTCTCCACACGACCCCTTCATGCCACATTTCGTAAAAACAGATGCTTTATTATCACGCTTTTTTTTTTTTTCTGCTTGTGTTTGTATTTCTCCTTCCAGGTTAGTCATCAAGTCTCCAGGTTGCCATGACAACAAATTGGGATGTCATGCTGGCATCTCACCCTTGTCTTACCTCATGTGCACAACGACTTCACGGCCATACCAATCCCTGATTTCACGGGGAAGGTTGTCAGTGGTGAGGCAGAATAGGCGTGTGCGCGCGTGTGTGTGCGTGTGTGTGTGTGTGTGTGTGCGTGTGTGTGTGGTGTGTTGACTGACCTTGAGGGACTGTCCCTGTGCAGGGTTTAGGGAGAGGGAGGGATGGATTCAGAGAGCGAGATGCTGTAAAGCAGGTATCCAGTCTCCCGGCCACACATGGCGAGTGCCACAGCTGCAGTCAGCTGGAACCGACGTGGCCTCTCTGTGAAGGCAAGGCGCTGCCCTCTGACACAAACAACAGCACTCCGGTGTGCAGCTACAGGTATCTCTGTGGACAGGACATTAGTGAACGGGCTCAATGGTGAAGGGCCCAGGAAACTTGGGGGGGAAAAAAGGATCAACAAAAGCCAGGACAGAGAAAATAATGAGAAGATTCCAAAGGATAGCAGATGAATGCGGACAATATAATAAAAACCAAAGGAAAATGTATTTAGAATTTCAAAATTCAACATAATGTAGCTCAAAATCAGCTAGTTTATGAATTTTGTTGTTCAATTATTGTACGTTTGTCTCTGCACATTAATTCGTTATTGAATTAGATTTCTTAAAATAGTTAGTGGAGAATTTTGACACTTTATTCCATCATCTGGCATATATATATTCCCACTCCTTTGCCATGAAATCACGCTGGTATACTACTTCACTGTTTTCCCAAATATGCTCTAATGGAAATGCAATGGCTTCCTGGATTCTATTCACTGACAAAGTTTTTTTCCAGGGAATGAATGAAATAAATAAATCTGTGTCAAAGTCCTCTGTGCCACCTCTCACTCCAAAAAAGTTTGACTGAGCCAATCAATCAAATGGGGCGCTGCGGCACAATAATGCGTGTTTCCTCTCAAGAATGCCCGTCAAAGGAGGCATTGTGGTGGAAGCCTCCTCTGGACCCACAAAGGTGTCACAGTAAGCAGGAGTTGTCAGAGGCTTGTCACTGCTGGGTGGTTTGAAAGCATGAAAAATACCCTCTCCGGGGACGGAAGGAGGACGAGTGGTGAGGAGAGAGGGAGCGTGTGGATGAGCGTGTGTGTGTGTGCGTGTGTGTGTGTGTGTGAAGGCCTTAACTCACTTCAGCCTGTTGCATCAACCCTTGTCAATCCTCCAGATGATAGGTCTCGATCCACGCAGCGGGGCGGCTTTCACCTTCAGGGGTGACGGCTGTATTATTCGGCTTGACGAGCCGTGCCAAGGGGAGATCAAAATCTTTGCCTAATTGAATTCTGACAGTTTAGGTTCACTGACATTCTAAGCTATACCGAGACTGATTATTTGACTGAATAGGATTATTATGGGGGTGAAGATTCCATCAAAAAGTCATTTTGGCAGCCTGAGGGTTCAGATTCGACATCACTTACGGCTGACAGGAAAGCAACTTTGACACAGCTGACAGCTCTGTCTTAAAGGCAATATCCACCTCGCAGGAGATTTAGCGTGGGCTCCTTCTCCATTTTTCCTTGGACTGCGTCAGGCAGCTTCACATTTTTGGCAGTCCAAAGTGGCAGTGACTGATGACAATTTCTGTTTTTAGAACATTTAGAAAGACTTAATCACACGGAAATCATGCAGCATTAGAGCAAACTGCCCACGCCTCTTGCTTCATGGGCCGGAACATCTTTTGGGGTGGATTTGATGTATTCTTTCAGCCAGGGTCGAGTCCAGCTTGGTGCACTTGCAGATATTAATCTTAAAAGATAATTCTGGATATTTTCAGCCTATTTTCCTAATTTATGCCAATATCTAACCCACAAGTTGGATTTAAAAGCCATTAAAGCATTACAGCACACACACACATACACAACCAACTTTGGAGCTGACTTTGTTTGCCAATGGGGTTGGTGTTTACTGCTTGGGTTTGTAACTTACAATACAATATCCCATATATTCAACTTGTAATTATTGCTACATGTTTTTGAATTTGGCAGTTTTCTTTTTTACAGAACAATATGCCAGAATCCAGCATCATAGTCTATCTAATACAAGTTTAGGTAGCGTATGGTCAGAATTTTGCATTATTGTGATGAAAGAGAAAGAGTGTTTTAATCACTTTTGGGTTCAACTGTTAGGACTTAGAAGCCCCGCAGTGAAGAAAGTGATTATATTGAGAAAAACAATTAACCATCACAATGGCAACAGCAAGCAAGTAAAACAAAACCCAGTTTAGAAATAACCATAATTATTCAAATTTGCCCGTTTGACAGAAACACATTTTAGTTCAGTCTTGGAGTACCTGCTGTGCCGACACCGGAAATGAATTTAGGTTAAGTAAGAGGCATCTGTGTCTCCCTTTTAGTCGGGGTTTGCATTCCTACTTTGTGATGTATGATGATGTGTTTTGACTTAAAATCTTTGCCTTTTGCAGCTTTAATTTGAATCAATTATTTGTGATCACAAACAGCCTCTTTAAAGCTGCTCCCCGAACGACGACAACAACAACTAGAGCGCTTCTTTTGGTCCATATAATATGCTCAAACAAGCCTCATGCCACAGGTTCAGTACCACACTGGAACCATAATATTGGCTTGTCACAGTATCCTCAAATTCAATTTATTGCCAACAAACAAAGTGAGACCCATAGCACAGTGACTTTCTTATGTCTCCCTATGTCATCTTTATGCAACGCAAGCAAGATGATAAGATCATGTACAATTTCCTCTGGTTAGTGAGGCTCGCTCATCTTTACAAACCCAGACTGAACAGGGCTGCTGCCCCAGTTAATGATGCAAATGTAAATTCTGATAAATGGCTAATTCCCACAGAGAAGATATTCTCCAAAAATCTTGAAAAAGGCTGAACACAATGGAACCAAGAGATTATGGAATCATCCAAGCAAATCAAGCAAACAAGCAGGCATCATTATAATACGTATAAAAGAATCGAAACAAACCACTAGCGTCTACGACAGAAGTCATCCTCCACGAGCCGAGCATGTGCTATTTCGGTGTGTGCTTCTTTTTTTTCTTGTCAGTTTTGATAAGGGACCAGTGGGATAGATTATGCTTCTCAAGGGTCTCAGGGGGTTGGCTTGGCTCCTGTTAGAATTCATTTAGTCAGATAGCCTCTGTAGATTATCCCTGTTTTAGAGGCCTGCATTTCTGACAGGTCATTATTGTACACCACACTGGGACCTACTGCAGAGAGCCCCACGTAGCGAGCCCCACCATGCATCCACAGCTCGGCGCAGCAGTGTCTAAGCACGCAGACACACACACACACACACACACAGTATCAAACATGCCAAACAGGGGGTAAGGTATGCCCGCTCATCTGATGAGTGGACCTGATAGATCTCCTGGCCCGGCTCTCCATGATCATTACTGCTGCTTCATAGTCCCAGGGCTAAGGAGGACTCACTCACATGAACACACTGAGAGCAACGTGCAGACCGCGGGATGGAGAGACCCGAAGCCTGCATCTAACTAATAGGAAACCTGTGTCAATATCAAAGGCTAAAGGAGGTGGGGGCGGAGGTTGACAAGGACCGTATTTCACGTGCATACTCACACACACACACACAGACACACAGTCAGTCAGTCAGTGGAGTTAGTAAGACAAGCAGTTACGTACCGCTAACTACTTCTCCTTAATTTGCTAGATTTTTTCTGTTGATTAGTGCTTTGCATATCTCACCTTGTTGCAGCTTTGAAGCTAGAACATGAGAAATGTATATGAAACTCAGATGAAACTTGCAGAAATTCAAGTATAACCTTTCCATTGGAAGTGAAGTACAATGATACTTTAATGCTCTGGTTGAGCATTTCCCTTCCCAGTGGTTAACGGACATTTGTTGCAATGAGACAGCACGTCTGTGTTGCGCTACTAACTGCAGAACGCTATACTTTACAGCCTATGATACAAGACTTTCCCCCCCTCCTTCTTTAACAAGCATAACGTTGGCGTTAAACGTTAAAGCCATCGTCGGCCCTTTACCACACTCAACACAAGAGGGTCATTTCTATTGTCAAGTTTGTGTTGCACTTAGAATGCTACACATACAGACTAAAAGTATTTAGCCTACCTCGCTAACGTTGGAACGTATATCGTTAGGACTACTCCCCACAAGAAGTTACTTCTTGTTTGTGTTAATTTAGCACATGCTGAGACACACACTGCCTGTTGTTTGTTACACATCGGGGCGGCTAGCTAGTGTTTTTTGGTGCCCATACCAACACAGTTTTTGCACTAATCAGTGTGGAACGTGGGGACACACCATCAATGGAAAAATGATTAATTGACTGACTTTTTTGGCAAGAAAATAAAAAATAAAAAATGTCAAGACATAAGCAGCTAACAAATCATAGCCTAAAGGCTTAATAGTTAGCTCTTCACAAGTGGATTATCCCTTAATTAACCATTATAATCGAGATCAAAGGTCAAGCTAAATAAATCTCCACAAATGTTTCTAGATGTCTTCACTAAAATACAACAATCACCAGCTAAATAAATCAAGAATCCTCCAGTTTTCAAAGTAATTCTGATGTAATATCTTGCCAAATATTATTTAGATGATCCATTCCATGCTTGGAAACATTTTTGGTGAGAGAAGATTTCAGACACACGGGAGCTCACGATGTTCATGAAATGGTTCCTCTGAGAAATGGCCGTGTTTACTTTTCAACATTGCAAAATAAATCGCAATTACTCTTGGAGAGGCAGACAAGTGGGGCTTGCAGTTCTGCCAAACACGGCTCCGTTTGACCTCTCATAAGCCAAAATGATTGGGGCTTTGACAGAGACCTGACCTAGCTGTCTGACAGTTGACTGGCAGACAGACTTTGCAGGAGAGGATGCTTTATCTCCCCAAACCGAGACAGGCTCAGGAACAACAGCAGACGTCTCATCGTCTCCCTGAAGTGAACGTGCAACTGGTCCTCCCCACAGAGTGTCTTGCTTTGCTGGCTATAGCTCCTAATTAATAAAACAGCAAAGAAGCAGGATTTATGTGAAAGCTCAATGGGAGTACGTGCACGGAAGGCCATTCAATGCGCGCTAGAAGTATTAACAAATGACCTGACTCCCATTAAGGAGCATTAGAAGAGAATTTCCAGAGCCCGCACGCAGCTAATATTTACAGCTAATTAATGAGTGTTGGCCGACTGTTTGTCAAAACCGTGACAATAGAGCGGAATTACAAAGAGCTGCCATGGGAATGAGTGGAGATCTAGATATGATTCATGTAAACAAGTGAGAAATTGTTGATGATGAGGTTCCTGGCTGCCGAGGGACCATTCCCTGACAGTGTAGTGCAAAGAATTAAGTAGTTAGAAACTACATTGTACCATTGAAAATCGTGTCACTGAGTACACATCCAGGAAAGCCGAGACGCCTGTTGAATGTTGAAATGAGTCCAGACGGACAACCAGAGAGGCTCACTCTGCAAGGTCAGTTTCTGAACCTTCCTGGTAATTATTCTTGATACAAGGATTAATATCTAATTCAAGGCGTAGGCCTGTGTGACTCTTTTGTTATTAACTTTGCTACTGTGGGGAAACCTTCCAGGATTATTTCAATTCAGTGATTACTTTTGGCCTAGCAGCTGATTGCAAACTGTGCTGGTAGGTTTACTTACCACATTGATTTCCTTGCCAATATTGAGGGTACAGCTCCCAAGACATATCACCCTGCTTTCACTGCTATACTCTCTGTAAATCTTATTAGAGATGGGGGCTGATGGAAGCTCCATCCCTGCACGATGCTGAGAAAGAGCACAAGGTTAGAAAGAAAAGACAAGTTTGGCTGAGGTTGAAAAGATGTGGTCTTCAACTTACTCCTGCCATAGGAGGGAGTAGTGCCTGTATCACTGACACTAAACAAGTAGGATGATATTTTTCAGGTGATTAAACAGAGGATTTCAATTGAAATAAAGGAGATTGTGACAACATTATTTGAAATGTAAATTGTTAATTCGAGTTTGGTTCTGTTGAACATATATCAGTGTGCATTATCCGAACACATGTCTTCAAGTCTATTATAATCCCATTATCAGAAATGATAACTATCAACACCTATTGCTATTTTTTTAAATGGATTATAATCAGTTGCACGAACACACAAGAAGAATGACAATACTGTTTACATATTTCATCTGCTGATATTAAGTGGTTTGTATCCTTCAGACAGGATACTATTTGTTCCCAGAGCTGTTTAATGTTGGCTTCTTTCAAAGCGTCCTCCCCTTGTCTCACATTGTTAGGCCTACTGATGTTTACTGTATAACAGTCATATCTCCTTCCTTACCCACTCTGAGTCACATGGGCATTTAGTGGAAGGTGGCAAATGGCAATTTATAATGATCATCTTAGTTGTGTGAAACAAACACAGAGAAAGGGCCCCAAAAGTTTTCGGTCACAAATAAAGGACCTTCTTGCTTTGAAGCATCAACGCTAAACACAACCACCTGGCAATAATATCCCTCAATATGTCTTATTCGTGTAGCTATGCACCTCATCATAGCTAACATTATGTCAAAAGGCTATTCATATTGTTAGATCTTCTGGGTTAGTCGGCTTGCTGTAAGATAACTCTGCTAGCTGGTGCGCTAGGTAACTCTGCTAGCTTGCTGGATAGCTAGCAAAATAATTTGCAACCGTATTTAATAATAAAAGGAACATTTCTGTATTCTGTGCTAATGTTATGAATGCCCTACAGCCGGTCAGTCAGAATGATGAACACATAGAGATCTACACCTCTGCCCCGCTAACTTTCTAGCTTCTTTTAGCTCATAGTTTTGGTCAAAAGGCATGTGCTAACTATAGCGCCTGAGCTACTCTTCTAAATACCTGAAGGTAACTGTCTCCGGCAAAATACTTGACAAACCTACTGTATGCTTTTCACCCAGCACCATATTAAATAAACACAGCGACCTGGCGTACAGAATCCCGCAGTTAAAGACCCAGATATTTATCTCAGGAGTTGGTGGAGAGCAGAATGAGCAGAAAATAGAGCTTGAGAAGAGTGAATATTGGACTTCCATTTGGTCGGGTGGCCAGAAACACGACTCCAAATTACTGTTAAAATTGCAGTGTAAGTAGGCAACTATTTGCCAACAAAATCAGCCATAAAAACAAGCCACTGATGGTGGCTGTGTATATCAGCTTGTTTTGCCATGTTTCTGCCTCCTAGTGGCCATTAAATAATTAATGCAGCTGTAATTGTAAGTCACAGTTACTGTAGAGTAACAGCACCTCTATGTACGATATGTTTGACCTCTTAACACCTTTTTTTTCATAAAGCTCCAGCTTGTACTTTAACCATAAACAAGCCAAGGACAGGATGCAAAATGTGATATACACACACATTTGCTGAGTCAGGTCCCTGTTTGGTGTTAGCTAATGATACCAGCTCATGGTAGATGGATAGCCAGGCGGTGTGTCTCACTTCAGAGGCGAAGGCCAGCTTAGCCATATTGCAAGCACAACAGTGTCGCCACACACTGTTTGGCATGCTGCTCGGCCCCTGCGCGTGAGTCACACAGAGTCACCCGGGGAATACTTTCTACCTCTACTGATCACCGGCCTGCACCTCCTGGCCCTGAGAAATCAACAGCCAGGATTTATAGATTTACCTTAGATTGGCTGTCCCGCATTTGTACCCCCATAAATACTTTTACAGCTTTGCTAATGCCACTGTTGGGAATAAACAAGGTTACGGCGGACAAGATGAGGCTGAGATTTAGTTGGCAACTCGGACAGCACAGGGCAATGAGAGAGGAGGTGTAATGTCAGAAAAGGGAGGAGGAAACTCACATTGGGGGATGAGCACTTTATAGCGAAGCTGGGTGTACTTTTACATACCGACACAGGCTTTACAAGCCTATGCAATAACTGACAACATCTTGTGCTCTCACCATTTCCACTGCGTAACTCGCGGAGAGAGTCGTCCGCGCCGAAAAAGCTGAACCATTAAGAATCGGCTAAACCTTTTGGTGCTTTGACCTGTTCCTAAAGCTCAAGTGGGACGTATGAATCTGTAGGCTATATACCAAATATGGCTCCTAATGTAAACAAGTTCAACATGCAATTAAGATTAATAAATTAACCTCCTGGCTTCAATAAAACTGATGACCTTGGTTGTAATTTTTTATCAAAGACATTATAGATTAATTATTCAAGCACATTACTTCACTCCAGTTTTTAAATGCTACTCATTCAGACAACTTCATGAAACTTGCAGGGTTTAAAAGCATGAAATATGCATGGTCAAGCCATCACTCTCTCCATAATGAATACGCGTACCTCGGAATTGACACATTTGCTCTCGGAAAGGCTCGACGACCATACATACACTCTGGAGTTGACTTCCCACGATTTGCTCCTTCAAAGTCAGCAAAAGCTCACAGTTAAGTTGGTCCAGGCCGGAAGAAAGTCCCTGTCTCAGCAGGCCACCAACGCAGCCGCAAAACGCCATGGTACATCCATGCTCCACTGCTACCATTGAGGATTACAAAAGGATTTCTTGGGGAAATGTTTAGGGCTATCATTGATTCTGTGTCCGCCACCTCATTGATGTCTGCGTGTGGCTGGAAGGCCCACGGGCTCAAGGGGATTCAAAGCATTTCAATGAAACGCACTTTGATTACAGAGTGTGACATAATCTATCTACCTAGGGCTCTACTTTTATTCTCACGTCACCTGTCCGTGCTGACTGTCATTGACACTTCGTTGATCGAGTCGGATTCTGAGTAACAATTCAAGTTCAAGTCATCTTTGCCGTAAAAAATGGCAAACCAGGTATTCTGAAGTAGCAAGCAGCAGCAATCATCTAAATAACCTGAAACACATATTGTTTCTAAAGTGTGAATACTCACTGCAGGCTGGTAGCGTTTATATCCTCACTGTACACACCAGTGTAGAGACGTGTACACGAGGAGAGCAGCGACGGGTGTCGGAGTAGAGGCAGATGGAAAATAGAGGGTTATTACATCCTGTGCTTAAAAAAAAAAAAAAAGTGCAAAAATAAAAAAGATGACATATGCACCATCAAACAAGGAGACAAGATGGGAATCTGGAATTTGTTACCTCATGCTGCAGGTGACGGTTTTGTCAGTGCCTTACCATCAGCTCCAAGAAATGCCTTTAAATAACTGCTCAGCCTGTGCATCCCTGCTGTTCTTTTACCTTGTGTTTTTTAATTGCTGCAGATTTTGTAACAAGGTCGCAGAGAGATGGAATATTCCGGAGACTGAGCGAAAACAAACCAAGTTGGGAGGTTGCACAGATATGTCGGGGAGCCACTCCCAAAATATAGTGTAAAGTGGACACGGTAAGGTACTTTAGTATACATTTGTCAATGCAAGAAACAAAGACTTAATATTAGCCTAAAATGTACAAGCTAAATTAGATCCAGGGTCGGACGGATTTGGGGGCAGAAATGTTGCCAAAAGAGAGTTTTTGGCGTGATGTGTGCCAAGGAAAACTGTGCCAAATCTGAAAAAGATATACAACATCTCCATTAAACGGCACTGCTCACCATTTCATTGGAGAGGCCTGTGCTCCTCAGCCCATCGCTCCCAGCATGTGAACTCCACACACTGCATTAACCACTAACGTTAATTCACCCCTGGCAACGTACGCTCACTGTCAGTTTAAATATCGTCCAACAGTCAGGTCTCCACTAACGACAGTCAGAGAGAATGTGTGTATTACTTTTGTACCAAATGGTTTCAAAGATGTTTTCATTAAAGTCTTTTAGTTCTACATCTTTAATTCAGGGGTAAAAAGTAAGGAGCCTTTGATTTTGTCTTTTTTTAGGGTTATTACTAAGACTAACTGAATGTTTTTTTTCATAGTTAGTGGTGGCGACACATTACTGGTTTGCTTACAACTTAGGGTTGAACTCTGGCAAAAATATACAGTCATACAGTGCAATACAGCTGACTGTGAGATAATCATCATCTGCTGTGTCATAGGTTAGTATGTGCTGTGTTAGTGATAGTAAAACAAACAGGGATGAAACTATTCAAGGTTTCGGCAATAGAACATTTAATTAAAATAGATTAATATCTGACAAATATAACCCATTATGTTAAAACAATTATAAAAAATAAAAAAATCACATTAATGAGTGGCTTTGTATGTTGTTGGCTCAAACATCAAGTGACAGAAAATCACTCCTTTCTTTAAAATCCTCTGGCTGAGCCAAATTCACTCTACTAACAAATGTGTACAGAAAGCGTATTTGATAAAGGATATAAATATTTCTGATTAATAATTACACCTCAATAAGTCTTTAAAAAAAAACCTGAATTGACATGCCATCTATTAAAAACAAACACAAGCAGAAAATGTAGATAAAAAGGAAATTTGATCTCCTTCATAAATCTTCATAGATGCGGTGGGAAAAAACAATTTCACACTAATTCAATTTTGGCAAGCAGAATTCTAGCGTGGTATTTAGAAGCTTTGTGGGACAAATTAGTAGCAGTGCTGCATTTAATAAAATGATAGCATTACGCACAAAGGCTTGTGCCTTTGACTATAAGAAACTGATGCTTTTCTAATGCAGGTCATCTTCTGTATTGACGATCACATTGGGAGAGTTTCATGTGTGTGTATGTCTATTGATGGGAGATCAGTTCTTCCAGCAGAATCCTTCTTAGAGAGCTCCCTCAAAGAGCACAACTTTTTCCCGCCAAATCTAACTGTACCAATTGCTATAAACGGTGAGTTTCCTGTTGTGGAGAGTCTCTGATGGACCCTTGGGTCCCCCGATGTGACAAAGCAATGCTTCGCCAACACAGCTAAACCCAAAGCAACACAGCAAACATGCTCATAGACTGGTAACTGTCTGCAGTGGGGAATGGACTGAGTGACTTCAGTGGCTTGTGAGTGCATTAGTATTCGGTTTCATTGAAAACAGAAGCTCGCTTTGCACCAGGCCCCAAAAAAATAAACCTTGACAATACAGCACAGAAGCCCACAGGTAAATTCAGACATCAACGTCGTCATTGGAGGGGTCTGGAGATACCTTATGGCCCGGGGCATGTTTATGTTGCCTGGAGTGCTCCTAGATTATGAGTAAACATTGCGCTCAATTTGTACAAGCAATATGCGGTGCGAAGGCAGAAGTGAAGGCTGATTCACACAGTGACCGGGGGAAAAATAGGCCACATGTGCACGTGTGTACCCGGCAATCCACGTGCTACGAGCAGCAAACAGACTGCACACCTGGTTGATCCCTGAAATAAGAAACACATTGTCGTGATATTACTCGTGGGTAGCTGCAGTATTAAAACGGAGACGGGAGGAGAGGCAGAACATACATCTCTATCTGCGTCCACTTACAAAAGGTTATCTCTCATATTGCTCAAATGTTACCTGATGAATGTCCTGGTAACTCTCAATATTTCCTCGGCGGGTGGCACATTTGTCATCGTTGAGATGGCGGGCAGAGTGGGGCACAGATGGGAACTCCTCCCTCGCGCTGGCGTTGACGTATGAGCTGCGGGTCGGACCAGACGAGCACGTGTGATTGATGACCCCCCATGTGCCTGGAGCTTAACCGGGAGGGGGGGGGGGGGGAGGCCAAACTCATGAGCAGGGCTGGGGCTTAATGAACAGATATTTTGAACATTACACAAAGGTAGAATCAGGAGGAATAAAATGGATTTCACATGCACCATGATCTATTTAACGCAGAATCACACCGCCTGTTTCTAGAAACCATTACAGGAAGTCAACGGTCTAAAGTTGCATCCAAACATCGTTTTTGCTTCTTGTACAGATACACACAATATGCTTTTGGTTCTTGTATATCGCAACTGAAGGGGGGACAGATAATTGTTTAATTATGGCTATTAGAGGATATGACAATCGCACCCAATTAACCCGCCATTGTTACATGTGCAGATTACAGTCCGGTTAAATCAGCTGGTGGCTACAATCGCTATGCTCCCACATAAAGGGGAGATCTGATGAAACATGGCTACAGCATGTCATGCAAATTGCCTGCGCTGTATCACCCGACACAGGGGCATTCAGCGTCATAGATTACGCATTCTTGATTACTGACTGGTAGAGGACAGCAGTGTGGGCTTTGCATTGATAGATTTGCACAATTTTAAACATGTAAACTGGTGGTTAAATTATTCTCCATTACATGGAGGTTATTACAGTGCTATGGGCCTTCTTCTAAAGGAGACCAACTTTCTTTCTGTCAAATCTGAACAGGGACATGCGTAACACCAAAGACCACATGGCGGTGATGATACTCCTGGTTAGCGGAGCAGCTTGTCACTTCATTGAAATCGCTTGTGGTATCATAGCTGCTATCTGAATTATTTCAGGGCAGTGATAACGTTCACATATTCTGAAAAGAGATTCAAAATGGAGCAGTCAGTTTGGTTTTGGTGCCACAGGATCACTGAGCTGAAACACAAGTAAAGCTTGAATGGGATTTGGGGAAACAGACATGAGGTTCAGAGACTGTTATGATTTATATAAATCATTAGACATCACATTTGTGAAAATCTTAACTTTAAATTGCCTTTGAAATGAAACTAAAGTTGGGTTTTTGTCTCATAGTCTTCATTGAACAGTAACACTATAAGCACTACTTTAAATACAACAATATTACAGTTTCAATTTTCATTTAAACAATCAGTTTTAAATGTTTTTCTTTTTCTAATATAGAGCAGCATTAGCTAGCGAGTGACAAACCAACCCTTGACTGAATCGACTAAAATAAAGTGAACCTGGAGAAAAGTCCAATATTACCCATCACTTGAGAATTTAGAGAACAATTTAGTAAGAGGACACCAAGCTATTAAATCAGTCTGGCCCTTTATCCTTCTATATAACATTTACATTGTGTGTGTGTTTGTATAGGTGTACCAACAAGCTCCATCCATCCTAGTATAGAAAACACATCCCAGCATAGTTTCTCTGATGCTCACATTTCTGTCAAACCAGACCACACTCGGCCTGCCGTTCACCACAACAATTTCATGTTCTCCCTCATCTGACGTCTCAAAGATCAGACAGCACAAACTTTAATTTAGCTGTGATTGACATGTACCCAGTTCGCCTCGCAGAAGCATTCACCCCCGATTTTGTTGCAATACAACCTGGAATTAAAATGGATTTTACGTAATAGGCCTAAACAAAATAGTCAAAATTGGTTAGGTGAAACAAACGTTGGTCCCCTCTTGGCAGGTTTGGTGTGGTGCAATATTCTGTCTGTTGTGTACTAATGGATTGAATGTTGCTCCGTTATACCATGTGACAGTTTGATTGCACACAGGTGGACTCAATTTAACTAATTATGTGACTTTTGAGAGTAATTAGAAGCACACAAGCTTAATTAGTGGCTTCATAGCACTTTTCAGTTTTTTTTGACAATTTTTATTTTTTATTTGACTTCACAAATTTGGACTATTTTCTTTAGGTCCATTAAATGACATCCATATAAACTGCACATTACTTCCTGGTTGTAATGCAACAGAACAGGTGAACACTGAATACTTTTGCAAGGCCCTGTACCTCCCGCAGGACGTGTTCGCTCTGCGGCCAAGACTTTCAGTTTGGGGCTAAAGATGATCAGTTATTATTGTATAGCTGAAGCGATCCCCCACAAATACTGACACATGTCTGAAGCTGTGGTTGACAGAAAACACGACAAAAGTGATCTTAATAAAATAGCTTTTTTTATTTAGTAATAAAAGACGAAGATGACATCCGACGACCATCACCTGAAAATCAGTCAAACAAGGTAGAGAGAAATGTAAAGAGACGTTTGAGACTCAAATAGCACAGGCTTACAGAGTCTACACTTTAAGTGTTTCAGAGCACATACTGTAAGAGACAATAGACGACAGAAACAAAGCACGGCAGTCAGTCTTTTTAAATTTAGACTACAATCCAGGCTGTTTCAAGTTCCAATTGTGCCACAATAACTACAAATAAACTGCCCCCATTTTCTCTGCTATTTGTTCTTCCAAAGGATATGCCAGAATAAGGATACAAATGGTTCTGCTGGGCCACAATATCAAGCCTTGGCATCTTGAATAAATAAAGTGTAAACACAAACGTAAAAAGAAAACACCATTACAAGAGTAATAAGGCTTGTTTATTTATTTATATATATATATATATACACACACACACACAGAACAGATGACACTATGGCTTTCATTAGAACATTCTCTCTTTGCAGACGCTGCAGTCTCTCACTCACCTGCTGAGTTCATCGATGCTTTGGTCCTCTCTTGGTAACCGTGTTGTCTTCTTTTGGTTTGGCAGATCGGGCGAATTGCTGGGAGTTCATAGTTAAGGTCTGTGGGGCTGCAAACATTTTCATTAAACGGGCAAAAGGTTTACTCTGGCCTGATGAAGCGTCTTCTTTTTCAGGCCAGACCTTCCAGCTTCTCTTAAGTAAGGGAAGCACGTGGAAACCATAATCCTATACGGGCAACAGATCTGCTCCTTCATCTGGTCCCATTAGTAACCTCCAATACTTCAAATGTATACCCATCTATCTACCAAACTAATACACCAATAGCCCCACAGATGATGATATACACCAGAACCCCCAACCTCACTGCAAAGCCAATTTCAGCTTACGGCCAGAGTTCACAGACTGATAATCACAGACTTATATTTAATATTCCCATTCAATCGTGTTTGTATGCAGCAGCTTGAAGCCACAGGGGACCCTCTTCCTCGAGACACTTGCCACCTCGTATGAATTTAATTTGATTAAAGGTCGCGGCTGTTTGCGTAGAAATGCCAGAAGACTACTGGCCAAAAGACGGACCTTTTAAAGAGCCCGGGTCACCTTCTCTGCTGAGCCCAGTACCTCAGTGACGGATGAAATAAAAGGGGAGGGGCCAGATGTGTGAAAGGTTGTCACTGCAGTGCTAGACCTTACCCTTTAAACTACAAGCATTTCACGCAGGTTTCTTCTTTCAGCTCCCTTATTTTTGTAGCAGGTTGTTTGAGGATTCTCTGGCAAGTGTCGTGCTGCGGTCTCTAGCTAGCACTGAAAAAATCATTATAGGGACTCTAAACTGCGACCGGCTGTCCTCTGCCTATGACTGCTTAAAAAGACATCTGCACCCAAATGAACCTTACTCGACTCTTTCATGCTCCAAATAGAATAAACCCTTTAAAAACAATCCAAGTCTACCTTAGAACACGCGTTGAGTTCTATTTGTTACCCTTTGAGCACACTTGGAGTGGTATATTTTGAGAAACAAACGGGAAAAAAGGGCCGTTAGCAAAGCAAATTGTAAAGCTTGCTCACCACGTCGTTAATGGCTGAATGGTGACTAAATGACAACGGTCGCCTGACCTGCCACATAGCGACTACACGCAGGACGTCTCCAAATAAATGACATTGCAGACTCTGCTGTTTATTCTTTGAACTGGAAGACTAATATGCCGTCGCCAAGCTAATTGGTTATGGGATGCACATTAAGACACCCTTCAAAAATCAATAGCCTTGTTCCATTAGACAAGTTCAAAGGTTGATGTGCAATTATCGGTGCTGCGCTGAGGAAGAGCAGGTGGCGGTTCAGGGCTGCCAGAAAATGAGTCCTCGCCCTTTGGAGGGCCAACACATCTGTGATGGGAGGCGTCCACCTAATATTCAACACACACCACCTCCTTAACTGGCCCTCTGCGTATGTTCAGTGCATCGTATATACCAGGTCTGCAGCTTTCTTTTCTCAATCGGTCACTTGTGGGCAACACCTTCCACATACTATGACATATTGTGCTTCTATCTCCTAAATGTAATAGAAAATGGCCTTGTGAAGTGAATATTACACCACAAAATGAGCCTAGACACGTTAGATAGATAGATAGATAGATAGATAGATAGATAGATAGATAGATAGATAGATAGATATATATATATATCTATATATATATATATATATAGATATAGATATAGATATATATCTATCTATGTGTGTGTGTAGAATCTGTGTCCAACTCCTCCAGATAAGCCTTGATTTCCCCTCCTGATAAGATCTCGTCCTCGTTTCATCTTGCGAGAGGCGGTAAAAGGATACGACGACGAGGGGCTTGTCGTAGAGAACGTAGCCGTTGGTTTCCCGCAGGGCTTTCTCTGCACTCTGCTCACTGGGGAGTCCCACGAAGGCCTGCCCTTTCATCCGCCCCTCCTTCATCAACACAACGTCAAACCTGAGAAATAAAACCAAGACATCATTATCACTCCGAGCTTACAGCCTAGCAGAGTCGACGTTATAGTGTAGATATTCAGTATGAGAGGCAATCAGAAAATAAGATCTGCTGCTGTGACCGTATAAAACAGTGGCTGTCAATCGTGTGTCCCTGAGACCCGAGAAGCTGCCGGTTTCTATTCCAACCAATTGGTTTTTTACTGATTTGCAACTTAAGCCTAAGAGAAGCAACAATCGTGAACACTACGTTCAATTTTAAAAATGTTTCAGGACAACTAAGATTTGGTCTGCAGTAACCCTTGAAAGATAGGTTACCAAAGGCCAAACTGTTTCTCTGGCAGAGCTGCAGCTTCCTGTTCATCACCTACATCTATTTTCAGAGTCCATCTACATAACATAAGCTCGGTTTGATGACTCAGGTGGAATATTCATTTGAAGTACTGCTGATGCGCAAACATCAAATGTCCCTCGTGCTCTCTATGTCAGGTTAGGTGCTTATTAATAACACAACACTCAGTCAGCATGAATTACTAAAAACTCTCAGAGGAAAGTGACAAATTGCTGGAGTCGAGAATAGCTCATGAAGATTGGACGGGGCGAAGCGACACGCGAGCCGCGTGGATAAGAAGTTCAGTGAAGAGGATGCATCTGCTCTGGTCGGGTTACATACATGTTTCTCTCGGCCTCTGATGAAGGGTTGACGTATCTCCCATAGATGTACTTTAGGTCCTGGAAGACAAATGATGCGTATCAGGAAAAATAGTCGATAAATGAATATGAATGCATCGTCGATTCTGTGGTTCATGCAGAAGTAATGCTCACACCTCATAGAGGAAACATAAAGAATGACATATGATGACATATAATGATCTAAAGCAATACATGAAAACTCCAGAATGAGCATCATATCCAGTAAACCAAAGTGGGTCGAGTGCTATAAAAAGGACCTACTTTCTCTTCCACTTGCTTTGCGATGTTCTTCACGTACAGTCTGCAGGTAGGCTCACCCGGTTCATAGTGTTTAAACACAGACATCCTTTTTATCTCTGTTTTAAAAAGGAGAGAAGAAGAAAGACAACTTGATGCAAGGCGCATTTCAAAAATACAGGTACAAAGGATCATCACAGAGCTGCCCGTACATACATAAAGGTAAATTCAAAGTCGTTGCAACTCAATACCCTCCGCTAAATGTTTTATTTAAGACGGGGTGGATTGAAGAGCGGAGACATTAAAGCAGTGATTGCATGTTTGATCCCAGCACCGAGCAGCCGCTGCATTGTAGAAAGGACTTGGACGAATCATATTTCAGCTATTGGAATGGAAAACATGCCTGAGCATCGTGCGCCGGTTGAGGAAGAACAAAGAATTACACTTAAAAGTAATCTGGCTCACCAAGTGAAGAACAGGGATCCATATTAGCTGACACGTTTAGGAATGTGGAGATCATTTAGAAATGTTGCCACATTTGAATTATTTTCAGATCATTGCTTCACTTTTTATTATGTTCTTAGATTTACATTATAGAAATAAGTTAGAGATTCAGGTGGTGAAAGGTTTCAGAGACTATAAGAACCAGACAGGATTTGATTTCGCAAAGCTGCAAATGTAATCGCAATAACCCATAAATATGTTTCTAACGTACGGAGAATATTGATGTGAATGGATGTATGAATATTGATATCAACCTTTGCAGGTTTTTTCAATGTTTGCATTTAAAGAGATGGAATATCTTCACTTTGCCATCGTCAACACACCAAAGTTCAATGTATTTTCTTACATAAGGACTATAATATGCTTCAATCTGCACTAACTGACTTCATTCGCCTGCTTTGACCTGTAAACACAGCATCTACACATTATCACCATTTAAGCTGTTATTGCCAGCTCGTAAGCAAACAGTTGCCTATTTGGACATTCAGCAGATATGGAACATCTGTATTCGTGTCGAATAACCCATGTCAGTCCAATATTCATTCTCCTTTGAGATATAGATATATATATATATATCCAACTACATCTATTTAGCTGACCACATTCAGTCAGTCTGGCTAAAGACAGCTGCTTGAGTCTGGAGATGTCACGGATGAGATAGGTGAACAGATTCAGATGACGCTACATCAATAGAAATGGCCGACGTTCGGAGTACATTACTCCACTTCCCTTTGTGATTTTGCCTGAATTGTTTTTTGGTAACACGTAATCTTTGATGTTTAGCATTTCAGCGTTGGGCTGAGACGGCCGCTAACCACCAGCAGCACACTAACAACTATTTTACATCTCTCCTCATCATCGTGGGGTGATTGTCATCTTAGAAAATGTAATGCTGATGTTGAACTTTTTAGCTCGTCTTCCTCTCGATGGATCTCAGTTTCTTTTGTCACGTTTGATTCTCTGCAGTTGGCGCTTTTTTTTTTTTTGTTCAGCCGCCGTGGCTGCTCTCGCTAACAGCCAAATCTCTCTAATATGCATTTCAAACAGAACGCTGTTGCTGCTTTTATTTGACTCGCATCACTTCTACACAGAGCAGCATTTCTGAGAGGAAAATGCAAATTGATATGGCCGCTTTTTTTTCTCAGATTTGAAAACTAAAGTCTCAGGTCTAGTTTATTGACTTCCTGTCTCTAATCAGCGGTTTAAGATCAGTTCTGTTGGTCAGTTCACTAATGTTATCACTTCCCATCACATCCAAGTCTTTTATGGTTGGAGTAAATAAAAAGCACCCAGAGTGAAACGGACCAAGAGCCTCCCTTCGTGTTTACCGTCTCTTGACAGCCGTCCTTTCTCCAGTTCCTTCCTGGAGATGACGTCTGAGGGGAGGTCCTGCTCGTCGTCGCTGTGCTCCTCTTGCTGTTGGGACGCCGGTGCGCTGGGGTAAAGCTTCCCGAAGCCCTCCGCCTCCGCCACCTCCTGGCTGCTGCTGCCGGGGGTGAGCTCCCTCTCATCCGCTTCTGCAGGGCACACAAGAAGTTGAACCCGATGCAGCACATTCACAACCGACTCGTCAAGTTGTCGCTGTATTCGTTTTGGCAACAACGCTGGCAGCGGCTAAGCGGTCTCCCGTATTACGTGTCACTTAAGTTGGACGCACACGCGCGTTGCCGGGCTGCTTTATGACACGAAACAAGGAAGAGGACGCTCTCCCTACAGCACAAACACAGATGGAAGTTTTCAAAGTCTCTCACAACAGCAGATGGTGAAGTAATTACTTCCACAATGTTTATCGTCTTCAGGAACCCGAACACGCTCAGGATGGGAGAGCGGATGCAAATCCTCCTGGTCGAAATCAGTTTAACATATTGATTGTTTAACATTCCTAACCGTGGCCTCATTACAAACTGGCCGAGTTGAAAACAGGGATTTCTTCGTCGGGGGGCGGTTAAACGCGGCGAATGACGTCTTTTGCTGGAAATAACGCTACAGTTGAATTGGTCGCGCTGAAGACGACGGTCTCAAGAGTGAGGCGGAAGCACATTCAGTCTTTGTCAAATAAAGAACTGTAATCAAATCAAAAGCCATTCCTGTTTTGTAAACATGAGTTTGAAAGGCAGCGGGGAAGGATAACTCCGGCAGACTTTTGACACACACACACACACACACACACACACACACACACACACACACACACACACACACACACACACACACACACACACACACACACACACACACACACACACACACTAAGAGCAGTGAGCCTGTACAAATCTGAGGAGGGGCAAAGAAATCTCGTGTGTGTGTGTGTACCGGAGCAAGAAGTGCTGGGGAGCTTTTCTGATACACTCTCGGCAGAGAACTAGATCCCTGCTTTCAAAATTATCCTCCTCCTTATCTGCCCCCCCAACTCCCCTTTACATTTAAATAGCTTGTTTATCGGATCACACAACCCCCCCCACACCTTTCCCAAAACAAGACTAATCCAAAAAGCCACCTGTCATAGTTTATCTTTCCCCCGCCTCTTTTGTGTTTGACTTTGAGATCTATTTTACTTCTCGGGGGCTTGCCGGGGAGTGAAGTTGTAGCCAGAGAGAGAGGGCCGATAAGGCAAACAGGGAGCTGCACAGCTGACAAGTAACACAGACTGTGCCCCCAATGACATTTTCTCATACAGATAATGGGTAAAAAAAACCTTTCTGCTGTGATATACTGCTGTGCAACACTTGGCTCCATGGTAAGGGCTTTAACTTATGAGTATCAAACCACCTCCTGCTTCTCCGCGATAATAAACATGATGTATGGGAATAATCAAATCCTTATGGTGCCTTTCTTCCTCCGAAGACAGAAGGCGGTGCACTTTTCTAATGTACTGCCGGACCAGCTATTCTCATCTCAGTGACAGGCCGCTGCTCCGCTGATTGGACTTCCACATTAAAAGGTGGCGTGTACAATTTAGCCTAATGCGCATTGGCACGAAGTTCCTTCCCAAGATGCCGGTCATCAATAACAGATAAGAGAGATAAGAGGTGGATATTAATGGAAATGAAAGCTGAACGACTAGCAGACTAATCCTTTAGTCAGGCGACAGGAAATTGATGAGCAACTATTTAACATTTAAATTAATTTATCAAGCAAAAATTCTAAAATATTTGCCGATTCCATTTGCAATGAGCCATTTTCACTATTTTTACGACAATAAATTGAAAGTGATTGATGGATTTATTAAGATAATATTCCCACACTCGGGTGAATGAAAATAATTGTTAGTTAATGACTTTAATCTATCTATTAAAGTCATTACAAATACAGATCAATGATCTCATTGACTTGACCTTACCTATGGTTGACGTCTAGCAAAGTGACGTCATAGAAACTAAAGAACTGTATTTAAGTCATGATTCGTGCTAAAATGATCAGAAAATGAATTGGTCAATAAATAGGAAGAAAAAAATAATTCACCTTTCTCAGCAAAAACATATTCAAGCTTCTTAAATTTTAAATGATTTGCTGCTTTTCTCGGTTTGAGTATTTTGGGGTTTAGAACTTTTGTTCAGACCAAGCAAGAACTTCAAGGACATCACCGTGGGCTCTGGGAAATTGTGATGGAAGTTTTTCTCAGCCACGAAATGATTAATGAATTTATAAAAAAAATCAACAGGCTACATAGCGGCAGAGCCCTTACCTCCGCCTTCATCGTCAGGCTGACCGGGCCCACTTCCTTCCACTATGGCTGCCGCCTCTGGAACCGAAATGTGGAATTCGATTTTCCTCTGGCCGGCGGGGTGGGGCTGCTCAAACACATCGGAGGGCTGCAGCACTGGAGCACTGAGGACAGCAGAGACAATCCCCTCAACAGCAGCCTCTAAAACAGTAGCCCCAATAAACCTGGCTCCGGAGAGGCTTCAGGGCTGCGTTATTTTGTTCTGGTCCACCACAGATACTTCCCCATTCCACAGACATGCAGCCCGGAGACACTGAGGTGTGCGTATAGTTTAGAAACAGAGCTTGTGGTCTGTCATTAAGGGAGCGTGTGCTTGAAACAATACTGTCAAATGAGCCACAAAAGGCTGTCTTTATGAGGACTATTGTCTGGAGGTTTTTCGTCCTTTTTTTTTTTTTTAGCTGCCTAAGAATACCGTCTATGCATGAGGACTGTGACATGCACGAGTGCCTTTGGTGTACCTCTGAGAGTCTGGTTTGGGAGCATAGAGTAGATCCTTGATCTTGGGCTTCTTTCTCTTTGAAGCTGTTTTTGGTCTCAGGGGTCTCTTGCATGCTTGGTTGACCAGGCCCATCAGACGAACAATCCTGGAATAAAGCAAAGAGAGAGAATAAGGGAGAAAATGTCTACCTTGCACAAAAAAAAGTTTTAAGACTTTTCTCTTCAAGCCACTTGTGTTTCTAGAAACATTACTTGTGAATGACACATGAACACACCGCGTCGAACGGCAGCGGCAATGCAAAACAAAATGCCTCGAGAAGATGTTTACGCAGAGATGAGTCCTCTCTAACTACTGCTCCCCACCTCTCTTTGTCTTCGTCGTCCCCGCTCTCGTACTCGGATTCTTCTCCACTGGACAGCTCCATCTCCTCCTCTGGTAAAGGCGGGTAGTCGGGAGGGAAGGGAGGAGGCATGGGCATGGGTGGTGCGGGAGGCAGGAGCTCAAACTGCAGGAAAGGAAAAGAACAAGCTGGCTTAGCTCGCAAATGCCTCTGGGTTCAACCGACGGACTTCAGGAGTGCAGTCTTTGGTCAGAACTGGGATTCATTGGTTTGCAGGTAGGAGAAGTGATACAAGTATTAAAGGCATGGAAGGCTACATCTTTATTATCACAGCAGGGGGGATCAATTATACGAGGCTTAAACTGAGTCACACTATTTTCAGACTCATGCAAAGTGCTCAAATATTCCCCCCACCAATAATAATAGATGACTGTGCTAAGTGGTGTAGTTAGTAGAGCTGTAACATTATCAATTAATCTGATGATTATTTCCTAAATGAATCTTTTGGTTAATGAAATGATGGAAAATAGTGAAAATGACCATCATAATTTCTAAGAGCCAAAGGCAATATTTCAGATTTATACATTTGCGAGAAAAAAACAAGCTTGTCCACCGTCTACCTTCAGTACTCGGGGCTTTTCCATGTACCTACCCTTACACAACGCTCACACATGTACATCTGCACTGATTTCAGTAAAAGTAAAAGATGGTCGGTGGCCCTGAAGTGGTCTTTGGGGCAATGCATAGCTGCTTGAGTCACCAAAAACCCAGAGAGAGAGAGAGAGAGATTTAACCAATAAGCCCCTGATGGTTGAGGGTCCTCTGGAGCTGGTTAACCTCAGTAGTCGAGTTCCTATCCTTGGACACGTCCCCTCCAACACATTTATATAATAGCCTCTTTATAACAACGCAGAATTTCTTGTTTAACATCATATTAATAACACCCAAACCATCTACAACCTGTTCCTCTTTATCCAATGTACACAAGCTTACCATGGGGGGCCTGGCAGTGACCGGGCCAAAGGGACACGGCAAATTCATCTTGTTCATCAGATGCAGTACCTGCATAATTGGAGACAAGAGCATTAGAGCGGTGACGGCTGTATCTAAAGATTCATACCAAAAGATGGGTGGGAGCTGGTAATATAAATATACTGCTGCTCTCAAACAGGCAGCCGGGAACTCGGGGCTCCATGTGTAAAACAGATTGCAAGGCTTTTGCATTTTCATTTAAAATACGAGGATCGAGGTGAGATCGAGGCTGAAGTGAGATAGCGGCGGTAAGGCTGAGCACGGAGGCGGCTTCTCTGCGACACACTAGCACCACCAAGACGCCGACGCTAGGATCAGCAGCATGGGAAAAGCCAGGCAGCACGGGAAAAGCCAGGCAGAACGGCTCCCAGGGAAATGTTAAACCTATAACTCATGCCTCCCACTTATGGTTTATTATTAATACTTGCTCCCCAAATTGAAATTTAAAAGGCAAATGTTTGCTGTTTGATCTTTAGGAGGTTGGATGGAGTTCAAAAACCTCTGCGATATTCATATTTCCATCTAAAATGGGAATCTGAAGGCTCGAAATGTTGTCACATTTGCTTTTTTTTTGGTACAAATTCCCACTTTCCTAAAAAAAAGGGAAAGTATGAATACAGGAACAGGGACACAAATAGAACACACACACACACAGATGACCAACATATGCATATCAAAGATGTGCAGGTAATGGATGACCAACAAAATGATATAAAAGAAGCAGTATATACTCACTTGAACATAAAACTTTGGCACACTCATGAGGACATGCGATATGTTTGTCAGTATGCCATTCGAAGGTGGTGGGTATAAATATTTCAGAGTTGGATTCGATTGAAATGTCAACCTGTGGGAGAGAGAGCGAGAGGAAAAGACAAAATGACTTAAAAGGAAACTCTGCGGCTGCAACTGGCTGCCTAAAATACAATACCCCCCCCCCCCCCCCCCCCGGTCACTTAACAACTCACAGAATGTGTCAAAAATAATGGAGACGCATGAATATGTGGTCCAGCCGGTGAGCGTTAGCTAGCTAGCTCATTCTTAAGATGACAAGCACTCAGCAAACAAATATGAACCCCAGCCATTAAGGGACGTTGGGAGCAGCATGCCATGTCAGCACCAAAGCTGGTCCTCGTGTAATAATAACTTTTAGAAGCCCACACTCTGAGGCCTAATAAACTAAGACTTCAAGTGTATGTTGTTTAATCTGCCACAAAATAAATCTGTTAGCAGTTCTGCTGGGACTGAGAAAAATAGTGAGAACAGCCTAAATTTATATCCATCTGATAACTGTGTAGCAATGTTTGGGAGAACACGCTCATTTTGCTGCAAGGTGAAAACTAACATGTCAGCACAATCATTAAAAGTGAAGAAATTTAAAATAAATAAATGAAAGAAACATAAAAATGTCAAACATTTTAATTGTATGATGTTAGCCTTTAGTCTCAGATGTAGCAACAGTCATAGTGCCAAAGAGTGTGTGTCTCATTCAACACCATGATTGGGAAAATTACATTATTATTTTTAAATGGTCCAGTGTTTTAAAATCAAATGTGTAGTTATGCTAATGTCCTGGTCTGTCAAGAAGTTCCTTCATATTGTTAACCTAATTATCAACGTCTCCATAAATTAGCTTGTTTTTGAGGAACTTGCGGCTAACTGCTACACTTTGGGATTTAGCTTGTATTAGGATTGGGCTATTGTAGGCAATGTTACAAATGAACAAGACTTAATATTGGACTTTTATATGATTTGATCACTGGATTAACTACATTCCTGTCCGGTTATTGTATTTGATGACAAATTCTCAATTCATTTTCCAGAAACTTTCTATATTCATATATCAACTCTGAGATATACAATTACAGAAACCATGAGAGAGGATTTTTATTTTATTCATTCATTAATGTAATGAAATGAAATGCAGTCAGACATCAAACTATGCTGCTTTGTTCATCCCAGAGTTTAACCTTCGTCAGAATGAAAATGTCTCTTAGCAGTACTTCACCTGTAGGACACCAGAATGATCTACCGCTATAAACAATAAGAATTAAAGAAATGTATGGAACCAAACTGCATCATATCAGGAGGTGGTGAACACTACTGGCTGATCCAGATTATATTTCAGCACACGGCGGGATAAACTGGCAGTGTTGGAGCGAGACCTATCGAAGACCACCTGGTGCCACCAACTGGCAGGACAGACGGCCTGTCAGGCGCTCAATGGCGGCCTGGCCATCTAATTGGACACAAGGCCGCTGAGAGCTCCTGACCATTGCTCTCAGATGCTGGTCCAGGTTTATTGTCAGCTAGCCTGCACACTCAGACCGACGGACACCAGGTTTGGACAGCGCGTGTCATGCGTGCATATCTAATTGTATATAGTATCCTTTGGATGGGTAACACCTTGGTCATGGGGCCTGATACTGCAGAACGTAATATGATCATTTAGTTTTAACCTCACAAGACAGAGCGAGAACAAAAACCAGAGCTCCACATGATGTCTTGAGTATAAGGCACGAGAGAGTGACACACTAAACCACCTGCTGAGTATAACTGAAGCAGTTCAATGTCATCTTTACAGACCGATTTACAACACGTCATGAAAACAGAACGCCTCATCTCAATTAGGATTTCAGAAATCATCTCCGACTACATCGAGATTCGCTAACAACAGTTTGTAGACATGCATTGAACACTCACCCGAGGTTAGGCGCAACGCCGGTCTCTATGAGGGGAATGTTTGGTTGCTTGGTCTCCTGTTTCCTCTGCTCTTTCTTGACATGTTTACCACTGTAGAAGAAAAGTAAACGTTACAAAAACGATTCAACTGTGGCTTTCACCCGCGATGATGTGATGAATACGTGTTTTAATGCTACTTATTTCATTTAGCTGGGTGCTGAGAATGTGTTCGCACTAAGACTGAGTGAGTTTCACTCAAGCACTAGGTGTAGATTTCAGTTCAAATTGAACTTTGTCCAATTTTGAGTCTGGTCAAAGTTGATATTTGCCAATTTATAAATAAAAATCCATGTGTGGGGAAATAATTTCTGGTCTGTGGGGCTTACAACAGGATCTTAAGACCACACGACCGAAACCAACACCGGCTCGATCTCACAGGGATGTTAACAGCCCATATATGTGCAAAAGTAACATTTGTCATAACTACGGCCTGTGCAGATCCACGGCGTTTGTTAATCCATATAAATCAAGCAATTTACCTGTTTGACACCGGTGGGTCCTTTAATACTGTCACATGATCTTGGCCTTTCGCAAACTCCGCAACAAGTGTATGATCAAGGACGTCTAACTGATGGAGCCTGCTGAGAGCCTAAAACAGATGCAATGATACAATGAGATTCACTTTAAAACTCTAACTTTACACAAGCAAGGCTTCGTCAAATGTCATACGACTACAAGAACTCACTTTTGCTGCCGACCTCTCGCTTCTAAAGGTTGCAAAGGCTGCATGTTTCTGTGGAGATGGAAAAGCGCGCTCAGAAAAGGACAGCGACTCAAATGAATGTCAAGACACAAAGCTTTGGTGTCAGTGAGGCACAACCTACCAAACGACCCGTGTTTGAGAAGACCCTGACCGACTCGGCTCCAAAATACTTCAAGAGGTCCTCTTTCTCATCCTGTCGGAGCTCGGCTGGCAGGTGGCGGATGAGCAGTGTTTTATTGATGCGTGTTGGGACCAGGTCCTCGTTCTTGTCCATTTCCCTGCAGAACAGCAGGCAGAGAGATGCTACAGTTAGACAAAACAGTAACAGTACCGACCAGTCCACTGGACGCCTTCGTTTTTCTCAGTTTTATTGACTGGCACAATATTAGAGTATATTTATATATATTTATATATATATATTATATTTATATATATATATATATATTATATTTATATATATATATATAAATAAAAGAGTGACCTGAACAACAGTACTTCAACAATCCTGCAATAACCACTGAAGCTAACCTGAAACTAATTTGGTGATACCGTGTCGTTTGGCCCTCACATGAAGGAGGACGAAATATTACTAACATATTTCAGTAGCTAAATTACAAGTGTAATGTGTAATTCTTACAATTGAAAACGTGAATTTAGTAAATTGGTTTCCTTGTCAATCATTAGCTATTTTTTAAACGAATACTGCCGAATTAAAGAACCAATCCCAATGCTTTCTTAATTATCCGAGGTCATGGTCTATCAGACGTGTATCGTTACATTTTTTGATCAGCAAGTTAAATTTATTTTCTTTGAACAGAGCCCCGTGCTACACAGGACTAGCGCTAACCTTAGCTCGGTGCTATATGTGAGGGAAGCTAACGTGCAGCAAACCCCCAGGTTGAATTTACCTCATTACTTTGCCGAGGCCAACTGTGAATCCCCTTATGATTCCAAGACATTAGATGCAGCCACTAGTATATTCAGGTAATGTTTCAGCAAGTAATTCAAAACTCAAGTGACATCTTTGACGACATAAAGCTACATTACAAGCCTGACGCGGCTGCAGCCAGTAAACATATCCACTTCCGCCCGCGTCTTCTTCTTCTTCTACGGTGATTTCGGGTGGACAACAAATAGCAGCGACACATTCTGGTCTGGAGTATTGTCCGATCCCGTAACATTTGTTCGATATAGCACGTGTGATGGGGGAAACTAACGAAGTGGGGACTTCTGGTCACTGAGCGTATCTTAATCGTATCGTATCGTAATTGCATTTGTACCGAAGAATTAAATGAGACTGCCGAGTCAAATGCCTTGATATAAATTGCATAATGCATTTGAAATGTCAATACAGAGTCCACAGCACTGCTGTTTGATTTTAGTTAATGAGGCCTCGTTCGTCATCAAAGCAAAAAAAAGTACTGCTTGATAAAAATATAATTTTGGCTGTGTTGCAAGTTGAGAATGCGCACTTAAATAGCCCATGTGTAGTTGTAATGTAAAATAGTGCAAGACTGCCTTCCAGGGGTCAAAGTTAGAAACTGAAATAACTGATAATAAGCCTAAAAGATAACCCTCCAGCTGAAATAATTAGTTAGTAATGCGTATTATCAATATTATTTAAAGGTTTCAATAGGAGCATTCATAGTCATGTTGGTTATGTCAACTGTATCTGTGTTGTTGATGTATATTGTTGGTATCACGTGCAGGAGTACTGGCAAGCTGCTCGTATTACAAACAGATTAACTTATAACATAGTAAAAAAAATCAAAATATATTAACATCATATTAATAATACACATATGATAATCGTGGTAATAATTCAGCACCTCTTTTCTAACAGTTATGGTTAGACTCTCTCTCTACCTCCCTACACTCTAGCCTACTGCTCTGAGTGTAATTCATTTGCCAGAAAAGGGACAAAACGTACAATAAACAAAGATGTATTTGACTGCAAGCATTATTTTTATGCTTGCAATAAATATTATTATTTTGTCAAAACTGTCTATAGTTATCGCGATAATATCATTACTGTGAATTATTTGGGCCCTGATAATCGTAAAGGGAAAATCTGATATTGTGACAGCCCTAGTAAAGAGCATTTATAAAGCACACTCTGAAGCAATATAAAGCTTTGCACCATTTAATAATAACGTAACAGCAATAACCAGCCCTGCACATTAAGTTTAGTTGTTGTCTTTCACCAGCAGGTGTCAGGCTTTCCATATGAAATAACACCTGCTGCAGCAGTTGTGGGTTTGACGTTTCAAAGTATTACTTAGCTCCCCTCTTCAACTTCAATCTGTTATCATATTGTATTATGTTTTCAGACTAATTAGAACGTCCCTTTTAATTGACCTTTCTTAGACATGAAAATGGTTAGATAGTTCATTAATCATAGATAGAGATTTAAAGGGATCACAAAGGGAAACATTTCCACCTCTACTCCAGAGGTTTCTGTTGAGCCAATGCAACTCCATCAGTATAACAGAGATTGGGTACCAGCTAGGGAAGGCCTGTCCTTCTCCTGACCAGGCTTATGAAGGCCTTCAGCTTCCCATCCCCAACCCCGAGAAAATCTCCCCTACACTTCTCGAGATGCCTCCAAATTCCTGGCCAAATGAAGCCCTTTCTTTGAGGAGAGACGCAAGGGCATTCCTCATCAGGGGGACACAATACCCCCTTTCACCGTGGCCTGGCTCTGAAATTTCACAGGTGATGGGAGGAACGGTAGACACTCGATCCTCCTTCCTCCCTCCGACATAATGCGTCAGACTGAGGGAGAGGAAAAGAGAGAGAGAGAGAGAGAGAGAGAGAGAGAGAGAGAGAGAGAGAGAGATGCTGATTGGGAATGTGGTGGCTGGGGGGGAGAGAGAGAGGGGGGAAACAACTTGAGTCTGACTCAGTCTGCATCGGTTGGCCTAACTGTAGTATTTTGGGGGATAAAGCTGTAGATAGCTGATATTTAGTACCAATAAAAGCTTCAAATATGATGACTTTTATGAAGAACATGATGTCTGCCAGACCAGAGGAGGTTGACAATGACAGCTCTAGATATTATTCTTAATAAAATGCAAGTTCCAGCCTATATATCAGTCCATTGAAAGAGCTGAAGGCAAAGGTGTTGGAGTACAGGAGTACAGAAGTGTAGAAACTGAAAAAGTGCAATTTCAGGTGGCAAAAAGTCAAAAGAAGTGATTTTACTGCCTCTGCAGGCAAGCTGAGGTAATGATTCTGTCAGAGAGACATTATTAAGCACTAAGCAGTCACCAGAATGAATATTGATGTTTGTATTTTTAATCATTTAGCTGATGCTCTCATTTAGAGATGCTTAATAGCTACAGAGTCAATGACTTATTCCAGTGTCTTATAGCAGCTTTCTTGATATTTCATTAGAAACACAAACTGGCTTACGTTTATTGGAGAAAGGTTAGCAAACAATAAATAAAACAACAAGCTTCACTCAGGTGTCAATCGGTGGGAATGTGAGTTCTGCTAAAATGCTCTTTAGAGCCTTGAGGAACTGAATGGGGTGAAATCTTTTTTGTGGGTTTGTCCCTTTGTTAATATAACATAATTGCATTAAGCAGCTTAACATGCTCATGAAAGTCATGAAAGACAGCAGTATAAACAATCGGCAATTGTGTGAAAAATTCAGGCTTGTTTAAAAATGTCACAACTTGAAGCAGAGTTAAAGGGCCAGTGTGTTGGCTTTAGGGGGATCTAAGAGCAGAAATGGAATAAAATATTCACAAATATGTTTTCAATGACCAATCACCTGAAACTAAGAATCGTTTTGTTTTGGTCAGCTTACTGTAGAATGAGTTTTCTTCTTACAACTTCAACTGTTTCAAAGTGTGTTGTCATTTCATGAAAGTGCCACTTAAAAATGCCTTACTTAGTGTTGGGTTGTATTTAGCTCCACCCTCTCTTGTCACTTATGGTATTAAAATCCAAGATGGTGACGCCCAAAAACCAAGATGGTCGATGGCCAAAAACCAAGACGGTGACCACCAAAAACCAAGGTGTTTTTTATATGATTATTACTTGCAGGTGAGGATCTTCCTATGTCACTGTATTATTGTCTCCTACTGGTTGGTTGAGGAACCTGGACAGGAGGTTGGACCTGGGAGAGATCATTTGAACCCTGCTTGTGTTACACCTTCCAGGTGAAACAACTTCTTTGCACCACTTAATCACTTTCAGGCCAATAGAATGTGGAACAAATGAGAAGAAAAATAAAGAAAATAAAAATCTCAACATTATAATTCTGTTATAAATGAATGTGCTTAGGTATGTGTAACACTACTTTTATACTGATGGTAAGATTTCCAGACACAGTTTTGCACCTGGTTGTTCAAAATGGCTGCTTTAGAAAAAAGGTCAAGACTCAAACTTCTACCTATAACTCTTCAGTATTTCCTCTCCTCTCTTAGGTTGTCCACAGAAATACTCCACACATCCTGTCCAGTCCAATCCAGTTTTCAAATTTGAGGGATTTACTAAGTTAAAAAAACTATGTAAATACTTCATAAGATCATTATTGTCCTGAGCCTGAGACATATTTGGACACAAAATAATACTGGGTGTTTAAGGAACAAAGTGTGTAGTCATACAGAGGTTTAGAGAATCTCTCAGGCTCTGCACCTTCAACAGGGTCCTACAGTCCTCATCAGGTCTACATGGCCTGTGTATTCCCAGACTGGGCTCAGAGGGAAGGCTAACACAGCCTAGACAGTAAACTCAGGTCATGTCCAGCCTCTGAGGCTTTAAATGGACTCTTTCATGGTCGGGGCAATGAATGGGGCAGCAGGGGCCTCTGTGGTGGGATAGTGTGTATTTCCAGCCTGCATGGAAACTGCGTTGAAAAACTAAGGTCCTGAGCATATCACGCCCCCATTGTGCCTCTACAAATATGCTACATACAAGACTTGGTTTATTTCACTGGAAAACAAGCCTGGGCTTAATAGGATCTTTCAGTTTGAGCATTTGCATCTCAAGAATCCTTTATTTTCTTAACGACTGCATCTAAAGCCCGGGCCAAGAAATAGCCCCACACATAACCCTCATTTAAAACACAAAAATGCTTTGTGTTTACGCGTTGGTTTGTATTGTTTAACAAACATATATATCGGGTCATTAGTGAGCTTTAAATCTGCTGGTATAGGAGGATTTTGTTACCTTCGGACAGAGCCGGATTAGTGTTTTCAGTCTTGATGCTAAGCTAAGCTAAGTTGCTTCTGGCTCCAGCTTCACATTGAAAGGACAGATGTGAGGGAGGTATCAATCATCTCATCTAGCTCTGGGCAAGAAAATAAACTATCAATATACCCCAAATCCCTCTTCATGTCAGTCTTTTTTTAACACTGTGCATGTGTGTGTGTTTGACAAAGCCCATCTCTCAGATTGGTGTGGAATGCCAGTGACTGTAACTGTGACTGGTTTCCAGACTTCACTTCCCTCCCTTTCTAGACCCCGGACAGAGCCACACCTACAGTTACTGGTCACGTCAATGGAAGCTTGACAGTTGCATCACAAATCTTCCAGTAACCATCTTGGAGGTCCATCGGAAAATTAGCTGTACATATGTTTGAACAAGAACCTACAGCCACACCACAGCTCACAGTGACAATGGTAACATGCTGATGTGTAATAGAAAATATTTTCCAGGTTCACCTTCACCGACCAACCGACCGACCGACTAGAGAGCTAGAACTTCTGTCCTTGCTATCCCTAAAAACAGTTTTATGTTTCCATATTTACCGCGACGGCGACGCTGGTACTGTTTTCTCCTTGTGAGTCTGTGTCTGTGTCATCATGGCAAAATGTGGTCCTGGAGACACCTAACTAGCAAGAACTAACGCCTGCCTGGTGTTTATATGTCTGTCTGTGGACAGATTGTGTCACTGCGATAGCGTTGCAGATGTGCAGGATGCAGTCACGAAACTTTACAGGTGTGTAGTTGAGATCAAAATGAAGGCAGAGTTCGAAGGTCGGTGTGGTCCAAGCAAGGGAGAACGAGACAAAAGGATATCGATGCTAACAATACCATTAAAAGCAACTCATATGTATGAATAAGCCACTAATAGTGCCAGAGTCTTCTTCTACTAAATTAAAGTGCTCAAGTCTGATTACAACATTGTCTTCAAAGCTAAATTGTCCCATATGCATACAAAATCACATATGAGTTGTATCTCAACCACCTACAACATAAATGCATTGTGGTCATCTCAGAGCGGATGACAAAGCCATCCAGCAGACAGATTTATGGTATGACCCATCTAGTATAGATTATTTAAGATTCATGTGGCCCACAGATGTGTCATGTTTTTGGTACTAAGCTGATCATTTCATTGTCATTATAGTTTATGCAATAGTTGTTATTGTCCGATTCTGTTTCCAAGGGTCATGTTAGGCATGTCCTCTGGTACGCATGCACAGACACTCTTTGTTAATGGAAAGAGCCCCTCGGAAGGAATAAAAGATAATTTCTGTTTGCCCTTAAACCTAAACAGTGCTTAGAAAATAGAGGTGTGGTGTGGATACTTAGAGCAGCATATTCTGGATAGCACACAGGTTGGTAATCATGGCACATAGTGCGTATCAGGCTGAGTCTAGGCAAAGACAGAAATAATATGAAATTTGGATAGTCTCTGTTTAATCAGCACTTCCCAGCGAGCATATGATGGATGGTGATGTAGAGGAAATATCCAAGTTCAGCCTGTTAGGTTTACATGATATGAAGGTTCAGCATCAACCCAAACATGCACAAAATATAGACAACAATGATGTCACAAACGTAAATTAAAACAGCTTATGAAATGGACCTGACACCAGACATCTCAAAATGATGCGAGTGGCAGCTGCAGTCACAGCTGGCATCGCCTCAAGCTTCAAAGGCGACGACCACGGTCGGTCTCAGGCTGAATTGCAAAGTGAAGCAGCAGCCCTCAAAGTCTTGTATCCTGTTTTCAATCACCGTCGTCTGAAACTGAGGGACAAGAAAGCAATCATCTGAAATTCTACAGGTGAAACTGAACACCAAATTCCTCCACGTAAACAGACTTCCAACCGGAGAGACAATGTCCAGTGCACACACTACTGCCCTTCACTGCTCTCTGTGATTAATGATAATGAGGGCCCTCTGTTAATGCGACTCGCACTCTCAGGCTTAAACCAGTTCACTTATCTGCTCTCTTCCTGGCCACGTAGGAGAAGGCTTGGTGGAGAAAGGTAAAAAGTGTGCAGGGATCAAACATGGTGTCACCCACTCTGAAAGGAGAGTGAAGGGAGGTCAGAATGCGAGGAATGCTGTCTGCAGAACCCGGATACTGAAAACCAGCAACCACAGAGAGATACAATCTAAGGATTTGCAGAGTAATGGCCCAGGGTAAAAGTTACATGATGAGTTACACGATGAGTGATACCGGAGGCGCATGAACATGCTGCAGCCGGTAGCTCCCATGAATTTCGCTACATTTTTGTCTATATATATATATATATATATATATATTTTGTGTTTATCACTAATGGCATATGACAGAATACATTCATCAACATCTGAAAAGGAAGCGCGGGGGATTAGATGAAATGCAGCAGACTTTGAGAAGATCACTGCTCCACGGCTGACCTCAGCCAGACCTGCCGCACCAAACGCCCTAGGGAGGAGAGCCGAGAAGCTAACCCTCAACGAAGCTAAGCTAAACTAACCCAGCTAGGACCTGAGGCTACTCCACTACCCAGCCTTCCGCTGGCCGTCTGATGCCCGGTCGCAGAAGAATAAGAAAGTGGTGGACAGACCGGCAGACGGAAAATGCCATGGCCAGAGCCACGCTGCTAGCACGGCTGAAAATTACATTTTATAACCAATCTCTGAATAGAAGTAGTTATGCAACGTACATGATTGCATGCTTCACGGATATACAGTCAGTTGGTATCCAGAGCATTTTTGGCCTCCTGTAGTGAAAGTATGGACCTAAAATACCCAACTTGAAACTTTTCATATGGTGGTTGGTTTCAACTCTTAAATCTAACAAGTGAGATCTCTCACAGGCTCAGCCGGAATGCCCTCTCCAAACAGTTAATTATCTCTCTAACGCACGGGCACTTCCCCGAGCTTGACTGCACTGCAGCAGGAATCTTCCACTGTTTCTACTGGAGAAATGTATCTGGGGACATTATAGATCCTTTGAAGTTGTTTTAACTAAGAGATAGATTAACAGCAGGTGCTGTACGCATGTAACAGTTTTGATTATTGGCGATGAAGCCGCAGCTGTTGGGCTGTGGATGAGAACCATTCATATAAGACAACAGTTACATTACCACAAAAGGCCTCCTCTAAACTTGCTTCAGAGTTGTCAACACCCAAAAGCAGCCAAACACAGCAGTTCAAATCATCTTCAAACCATTTCTCTAACTGGATCTCTTGGGGACACTGACTACCTTCATGTTAATCTTGAATCAAGCAAGAAAGATCTCTGAAATAAAATGAAGTTAAAGAAAAACTCCACATTGCTCTGACATAATCCGAGCAGGCCACATAATATAGGCCTACCCGCTGAGAGTACATTGGCATTGCCATCAAAAGACTGCACATATGGAGGCCATTCACATTTCTAAGTGATTCCAGCCGCAGCCGAGGTCAAAAACCAACGATTCACAGTCGGTGGTGCTTCAGTGATAGTCTTTTATACTAGTAGGATCATTTCTTGCTTTAGGCTTTTAACCTGGCTGCCAAGCCTCAAATAGTCATGTTCCTTAGCTTTTCCTTTCATATACCTTTTTACTGCAGCCACCTGCACCCTACAGTGACATCCACAATCCACAAAGTAATATGGTGAGGTTCTTAGAGTACTGAGGTAACAGTCAAAGGGACATTTAAGCGCATTCCTATCATTCTAATGTGGGAAGGATGTACGAATCTGAAATTAAGAAGCCTGTTACTTCCCATGTCTCGACTGCTAGTCTCTACCACCTCTCATTGCTGGCTGCAATTCCTTAATTATAGAAGGCCTGTGTTTCTACAAACGGGGGGGGGGGGGGGGGGGGCATGGTGTCTTCAAAACCAGAGTGGGGAAACCAGTCAGCCACTGGGCTAATGTGCTCTCAGTTCAGTAACATTTGTAAGTCAATGATGACACTATAAAGTGGTCAATGGTATGTAACTAAGAACATTTACTAATTTACTGTACTTAAGTACAAAAATTACAAAAAACATTAGGGAAATATTGTACTTTTTACACCACTTTACTTCACATTTATAGTTAGTATCTACAATCAGAGCTGTCATATTCTTGGCCAATAAATGACAGTCAAAATGAAAGCCTACCTTATATTTTTTAAGGATTGTTGTTTATCTTTGCATCCAGTCACAGCAGGTCCATCCCATGAAGATTAGTTTTAAAAAAAGGAATTGCTTTTGTGACAATTAAAAACCGTCAGAGCGGTGAGCAAACAGTTAACACAACATAACATAGCTGTTATTATTATGGTCTTTCATCATTCTATAGTTTAGCCATTAGCATCAGTCACACCAGCTGGCCAATTACCTGCAAGACGAAGGACGTAATCAAGCATCAATGAAGGACAGCTGCATGTGTGACAGAGACATGATGCTTGATGTGGACAGTACTTCAAAGATAAATAAAAAAAACGAGTACGAGAGAAAATTAAATACTGAATAAGTTATTCTGTAAACTACCTCTACTTGCACGTTTGCAAGTTTGTCTCTAATAGTTTGTCTCTAATATCTGACCTTTTGACTTACACAGGTGTTAATAACAATGGCTCCATTATACAGTATTTAGGTGCATTAGTAGGCTAGCACAGTTAGCACGCACAGTAGGACTTTTCCATGAGAGACATTTTTAGCTTCCTGAATGCAGGTGTAACCAATAACAATGATGATGAATAGCGACAGCTGTATTCCATGTATGTGGCCCAGGGCCTTGGTATTGGGCATGCTGTCTGAGATAAGGGTTACTGGCACATCTAAATACACACAGCCATAATTAAAATAGTTTATTTTTCTGCAAATACGAGTTATATGGCTATTATTGAAAAAGGTCTGTGCCAGTCCTGGAAAATGGTATGTACGACTAAAAGGAATGTACTCATTCAAATGTTTTTCTGAAAGTCAAATTGAATCCTTGTAATACACATTTAATCAGCTGTAAGTCAATTTTGGTTTGCATATACCAGCAGTTAATTACTTAATGGAACTTTTAAAGCACTAATGGGTTATGAGACGTTGTGTAAAATATTGTAAGATATTGGATTTATTAATGTTCTAAGAAAATGCATAGGTACATCTGCTATTAATGGACAAAGTGATCAAAGCTGAAACATTTTGTCTAATCATCAATAGGTTTGCACTAAACTCTCCCTCCCTCTCTATTCTTCTGACATGCTTTTTCGCAGCATACCTGAACACCATACCTGAACACCGAGGGTCTGTACTGAAGACTTGCCTTGGGGGGCTGTGTTGGATAATTAGTTTGAGTCTGACAGAGTTAAAGAAGCACAAAGCAGCACAGATCAGGCAGCTCTGTCTGGAGGTGAGTGCTGCATGACTCGTCTTGAGCTATGTTGTGACCTCTTCACCAAACTACCTTATTGGTCAGACGTCAAACAGGGCGTCATAAAGTCCAATGGAGAATGCATTAAAAATATGTTGTCGACAATTGAAATGACTGAAAACAGCAGCACCACTTTCGACCATTGGTTACAAGCCATGACTGTGTGGTATGTGCACCAACTTGCAGAAGCATGTAACCTGCCTGACAGTAGGTGATCCATCACAGTAAATGCTGTCACTTTTACTTTCTGTCAAAAATCTATCAACACTGCATGGAAATGTTTGGTGCATTCAAAATGCATCTCGGATGCTCTAGAGTCAGCTGCAAAAACAACATGTTTTTCAGTAGAACATTACATTTACAGTGTTCTTTCTTAGAATAGAAACACCTTTTGTGTCACATCTTAGCGCTGTTCATATAATAGGGTCGTCAGATTTGAATGTTAATGCATGCCTATGTAATACTGTGACTACTCAGAGTTTGTACTCGTGTGTTTTAGTCATACTGTTGAAAAACTATATTCTTCTCAGTTTTCTAACATTGTGCATTAATTGCATTTTGCATTTCCAAAAAAAATACTATATGCCGGGCAAGCAAGCAGTTTTACAGTGTCATAATGGCTCTGCTTTGCATGTAAACACATTGCAAATGCAAGGATATCAGCATCTTGGCTACTTGAATACAGTTGTATGAATTAGTACTTTTACGCTCTTTTTGGTTCAAATAGAATCTTTCAAAATCTTTCACAGGAGATAATATATGGTGTGAAAAAGCAACAATGACTGGAGGGGTCATATGAGGGTACCGGAACAAGGATCTTAAGGAGATAATGAAACAAGCTTGGTCGTGCTAATATGCTCCCTTACGATCAAAAGCAATACGACAGTAACAGAATGACAGACTTGCGTTAAACATGAATCCAAACTCCACCACATCAAATGCCTACAAAAGCACACACGCCCTGTCATTTTGTAATATGAATAGGGACATACAGTTCACCTCCTACAATGCATCACTCAGCCAGACTGTGAACCCTGTCCTATGGGCTTCCATTTAGAGGCCACAGTATTTCAGTGCCGCCCCTGTGGGTACACACTGCATGCTGTTACAGGGCAGTTCTCAACAACTCAGTTACAGGGTGGGAGGGAGACACAGAGACATATGAAAAGGAGCTCTGTGAAGGAGGCTTGACTTCCACTGCCCACAGAGCAAACCAGGAAATGTGAGAAAGAAGATTTTGGTCAGTGCTGGCTAAGAAGAGCAAACCTCTGCTCTATATTGGTAACAGTGTGCTGCTTAGAGGTGTCTTATAACTCCTATTTAACAGGATTCATTATAAAATGAGTGGTAGGGTGGTTAACTACATTCAACTGGATGGTATTTTACAGGATGTAGTTTGTGTTGCTGTTGAACTGTATTGTATTACACATAGAGGAGTTTCTGTTATTCAGCCTACCCTCATTAATATAAATGGGGTGGATAAAAGAAAAGAAACATCTGTCAGTATAACGAAATACAGTGCAACAACAACACACAGTTGAATCAACACCTCTTCTAAAACAGTTTGTGCCTAACAAACTGGCAACTGACTGTACATCTGTCACAGCACACCAGTTAACTGTCACATTATCGACACATCATCTTGTCTATGATTTTAATTTACACACATTCCAAGTCTATTAACAATTTGTTCCGAGGGCTGTTTAATGCTTAATGATTGCAGTGTGTGTGTCTGGGATTTAGTTTTAATCCAAGTCAGTATTCCATTGTTGAATCAAACATCAGTTTATGACTTATTGCTGTTTTTTTGTCAAATGTGAGTGTATTGGGTTTCATAGCTATTCTACAAATGTGCTAGACCACCAATACACATCTGCGCACGCACACACACACACACACACACACACACACACACACACACACGTACACACACACACACACACACACACACACACACATATGCTCAGCTAGAACTAATTGAGGCCACCAACCCTCACTTCACAGTCGCCACTCTATCTTCCCATTCAGCCATGGTGATTCCCTGCTTTCTTCACCCCTGTAGCAGTCAGCACCCATCTGGCCACCGTAGCTCATTTAGGCTTTTACTAAACTTCTCTTTTGCGCCCAACTATACCAAATCAGTTTCACAACAGATTATAGTCACAGTGTGGACCTCTAGCTCTCAGCTTGCCACCTGTACTAAGGATGGTGCAACAGAAGGTGTACAGCATATTTGCTACAGAATATGTCTGCTGTCTTTTTTTTTTTTCAGCCGCAGCCTCACATACCAAGGTCATGCAAATCTCCTAAATTGACATTTCCATCCTGAGGGCTCACTTAAAATCTGCCCCGACCAGGTGGTGCAAACATACAGCTCTACCTTCAGCTTTTCATTATTGTCTGGAAGCAGAGCTGCACTGTAGGTATTATGTTGTTCCATTAAGGGAGGGATATTGGTGTAGCACTCAAACTGTCCATGAACATATCACCATAGTTATTGTGCTGTGCTCCACAGCCATTTTGCAAACACTCATCAACTTCACATGAACTGCATTTTTATGTTATGGCTAAAAATTGCCATGTAAGACTTATTTTACTGTGGCAGACGTTTATGAACACACAATGTAGAGTGGTTCTTTAAATTAGGTTGAAGGGCCAAAAAAGTATCAAACCAAAAGGCAAAACCAAAATGTAGATTGATTTTTGTCCTGTTTTTTAAGAGAAGTTTACCTTAGATCTGAATGCCAGCTATTATTTTTCCAATATGTGACATACTGTGCCTCATACAGCATACAATACAACATTAATTAATATATATACTATTATTTAAGTCTGTGTAAACCGTCAAACATTCTAAAAATCCTTTTATATTGTTATTGTTATTTAGTGGTTATTTGCCTAAACATACTTACAACAGAAACAACTGCATTTATTCAGTTTCCTTGCTAAAATGTGATTTAAACACATAATAAAGTTATAGTTTACTTTTGCGCAGTACTCTCTTTACTGAACAGACCATGAACGCATCATAATGTAACTCAATTGAACTTCAGTTAAAAGCTGTTTGCTCCGTTGTTTTGCCAAGCAGGACTGTGCTGCCCACCGGCTGTCTACAGGTAACGTTAACCAGCTCTTCTGCTAATTTCAACACGGATTTGTTGTTCACAATGTAGCATTATCAGGGTAAAATAGGGTGCAAGAGCATGTGTACAGGTGTGTAGTACTAGTTTATACATGTGCAGTACCTATCGGGTTGGATACGGATCGAGTAATCAGTGACACATGTTGTTGTTCCTGTGTAGCGTAAATGAGCTGATAGTATGATATACCGGATTAGCGCATAAATGCGACACACCGATGCACTACTGGTATCAGTATTGGCACCGTACTACAGCCATCAATAATATACAAATAAATCACAAAAATAGAAGAAATAATATATTGATTTACATTTGAGAGATCAACATTTTATTTTATTAAGGACACATGCATGTCAGAATGACTCTCTGACAATGCAAATGAGTTGGAATGTTACTTTGAATCAGGTCTGCAGCTGATGCATAGGCCTGTTCTTGTCATATTTCTGTTTGTTTGTCTCAATAAAATAAGCACCAAGAACCTCCACTGACACCATCTCCATATAACTGTATATCGTGGGCCTGCATGTGCCCTCCCAAAATGGAGGCAGCATTTAGTCAGATGTTAATTCTGGTGTTCTACATGGTAGACCACATTGAAAATACATGGTTGTCACTGTCAGAGTGCTGTGAATGACAACGAAGAGCCATTGCAATATCACAAATATATCTACAAAACACCAAAACCCATGACAGAGAAACAAACAAATGAAGCATTAGCTTTCCAAAGATGACCTCAAACTGCCCAAAATCTGGTTAGACTTCTGTTAAAGGGTTTCAGTAACCATGATGACTAAATTTACCAAACGATACAAGTAAAAAAGTGTATTTATCCTTATGAAATACTGTGGCAGCCAAATATAATGTTAGCGAAATGAGGGAACTTTTTGTTGCTTGTGTTAGAGGACTAGAGTGAGTGTGGAGAAAGAGCTCTTTATACTCTCCTCTGTGCAGTGTGTAAACAGTGACAGACAGTGGCGGGTGGTTGGCTTGAGTGTGCCTGTGAAAAGTGCTTGTGTTTCGATACCATGTCAGGTAAAACTCATGGCCAGTAATATGACTATTGTCTAATATGGTCCTGTCGATCGTGTCATCAGATCTGAAAATGCTTATATGTGCACATGTGTGTGCCTTTTTGGAGGGCATGGACCAATCCCGTATTTTTCTGTTTGTTTGGAGCAATTGTGTGTGAAGTTGCATCTTTGTTTCCTCCTACACTTGTTTTTTCATATACTAGATGTAAAACTAGAGTTGATCATTATGACATGTTCCACCCATCCAATCTTTTGAGACTTGGTTTCTATCATTGGTGTTAAACGATCAAACAGAGCAGTAATTTTCTAAGTTTCATTTCTTCCTGAATGGTCTTCAACAGCTCTGATCAAGTCAAGCCCAGAACACCTCCAATGGGAGGTCACCATTGGGCATTAGCTGTCACAAGCACACCTGACTGTCTAAAGCAAAAACTGTCAATTATTTTCTGAATATGTATGTAGAAGATGATAGAAAAGAGAGTGAAAAAGTCAAAGCATTACCAAGCACTTCCACGTTCTATAGTTGGAATCATTTCCGTGTGAGATTTTGCTCGTGACAACTTTGACCTCCACAAGAGCCTATGAAGCACACTGTCGCCCACTATGAGAATGACTGCCCCTGCTCCCTGAACCATGAGAAGACGAGATGTAGCATGAAACCCTCCCTGCCTGGACACCAATTCGTCCCAGAGAAATGGCTCTGCTTTTTGCCACTGGCCATACAGGAGGAGCATCTGATACTGTTTGGCAGGAAACAGGCTGAGCCGGGATGGCTGGGAAGGACGAGCTGGCTGACAGACAAAGCCTGGTCAGGATCCATGAGTTCACTGGAGTGAGCCAAGAGATACAAGGAGCTGACTGTCTGCTGGACTGACCCCTGTTTCTAAAAGGCCATTAGATGAGGAACGCTGGAATCATTCGGCCCCCTGAAATCACTCTTTAGAGTTTTCTTAAAGTGCATTTTGGTCAACTTGTCCTATTGTGTCTTGTTTCAGGATAATCACATAGTTATTTGCACAAAACTCTTGAAACAGGGGAAACCACTGGGAACAAGTGGAGTTTTCTCACACGGTTGGCAGACGATTGCATTTGTTCTCAGTGCAGATAGCTTTTAAAGGCATAGTGACCCTGTAGACCTATTCAATGATAAGGAAACTCTCTGTTGAGAGAAATACATTGACAACATGGTGGGAATCAAAAAGGAAATAATACAATTAGCTATGCTCTTAGCTATGTCAGTTTGTATATGAATTATTTATGGTTTACAAAAACTGCAGTCAGGGAGGATCTGTAATTGTACACAGTATTGATATAGTTATAAAAAAACAAGGAATACAAGGTGTTTTTGCTTTTATAAGTAAAAACAAATCTGAAAGTTGCTTGGTAAACTTTCTTGAAATAAGATGTATTATTTAGGCCGTTCAAGACAAAAAGAAACCTTGGAATTAGCAAAGAAAACTCATTTTGAGCTGTATTTCACTTGTGTGACTTAACAAGCCTGTATCCTGATAAGAAGTATTGTTTTCACTTGAGATATGCAAGATACATTGTCTAAAAACAAGTCCCTGTGTCTCACTAAAATGTACTTGTTAGGCAATTGTGTCTTTATTTAAGTGTTATGTGATGTTTGGACAAATATGTTTGTTAAGATTTAGCATTTCGGCAGTGTGAAACCGATTCTTCCAAAATATATAATGATAGTGGTGGAAAATAACTGTTTTGTGCTGGTACAAAAAACTAAAACCGTGACCACACTAAGATGGAAATATGCTTACGCATTTTTTCATCAGTTTTATAAAGCTGCACATGCACAGGCCTCATTTCCACTTCCACTGTTTGCTATTAATGGATGCAGAAATGCCCTTAAATCTGTTTTCATATTGATACCAGCTCCACCACTCATAACACAAGTCAACTTCACTGATGGAGTTCATATTGAAACAGACTTTACAAACTATTTTTTAATAAAGGATAGAATTAAAAGATTATTGATAGATGAATATTGGCTCAAATGTAAATAAGAAAACAAATTCATCATTCATAAACGATGTGAAATTTATAAATTTGCATTTTATTGCAGTTTCATGCTGATATTTTCATTTCAACCGCAGCTACCTCTAAAATGTGTGGACGTCTAGTCTGAAGTACGGCCTATTCTCACTGCAAATTCTTCTTTCACCAGTTAATGTGTGGGAGGTGATGTATGCACGTTTTTGTGCCTCCATATCCTTTATACATCTGACCCCTGGTGAGAGTGAAGGCCATATTGGCATCATGTTCAAACTCAAAACATTTAGTGATCCCTCATGCCCCGAATGGAAGCATCTGTGTTTGTAGTGTTTCCCTTCAATGACCCTGCCCGGTGTTATCTGTTGTGTAGATGACATATTGTGTATGTTGTCTCAATGGTGGCAAAGCAGTTTCCTCTTTGGGGATTAATGAAGTAAATCGTATCCTATCCTCCTATCTCCTGATTCATTCAGGTGTTTACTTTTCATTTGTCACCCAGACCCTGCAGGATCAAATTTCACCTCTCCCTGTTCTTTCTTATTTCTGTGATATTGATATTTAACTAACATTTGCATCAGGGTTTGGAATAGTGACAGACATACAATTGATACTAATACTCAACCAGCTGGATTATCCAGTGATTGCACACTGGTAGCCTACAGTGAGCTGCACTGATTTCCTCACACCACACTAATGCCAAGTTGTAATTAAACTCAGCATTACATTTTTGATTTCATATGATCGAGGCACGTTTGTTCCTATGTGTGTGGGTGTGTTATATGGCTACTATTTTCAATTTCTCAAGGTTCAATATTCGTTTTTTTACTCATGAATTGATTTAGGCCTATGTTTAACTGTCAATAAGGACTTGAGGAAGAGTGGGCTATTCTAAAACAGTTCCTTGTTTTACTCACTAAATACTGTATTTATGCTGCAAATAACAGCATTTATCTGCGCCAGCTCAGGTGGTGTAAGATGTGATATTATCAGTAGCCTATTATAAAAACACCCTGCGTATACAGCTCTGCCGTGTCATCATGCCCAGTTCGTTACCAACTTTGTCACGGTTTTATTTCGCTTCTCTTTTTTCAGACCACTCGGGAGAGACTTGAGGGCGCATTACAAAGCTAATGGGTGGACCCGAAGGAGAATTTCCAGCCCCGTGATTTGCTAATCGGGGGCTGGCTCCCTTGTCATTTCACTGTAATCGTGGCTCCGGTTTGTGGAGCTTGCCCAGCCCTCCTCTCCGTGGACGCACCAAGTGTACCGACTGTGTACACTCTGTGCGTTTTGGTTAAAGCCCGACTACCTTCACTGTGAAGGCTGGGCACTGGAAAGGAGGATCGGGGCCCTCGGTGTGGCTGAGAGAAGAGACTAAACTCCTCACATATGGCTTTTTTGTAGGACATTTTTCCATCATCACTGGGATTGTGGAAGGGACGTCGTTCAAATTCACCGGTCGCTCAAAAGTTTTACTCAATTGTCGGCGCCCGACCATGGAGATGCAAAAGTGGTCCACAAGGTGGAAAACGAAAAGGTGGTTTATGGATTCCACTGTAACTGCATTCATCACTTTAACCCTGGTTCTACAAGCTACCAATGTCGGAGCAGGTAAGATTCTTAGGATCAAGCTTCTCTAATGAACTTGATCTGGCCGAAAGGGGACGGAGCGGCGACCGGCTGGGAAAACTCGGTAACTGATGATGGAGATTGGGGGATTAACAGATTTACCTGGACACAGTGGCGTCACGTTTGCGTCGTAGTTAGTTGTATGTTTATTACTTCAACGTTCCATAACCAGAGTATTTACATTGAAGCGAGATTTCCCCATATACATGTGTAATTGAGCGCTTTGTGAAAGCCTCCAACAAACAACTAACTCTAAGCAAACGGACCGTTTGGTACAGTAAAACGGTGCCCCCCTCACTGCTGTAGTGAAGTGGACGGTTAAACCCCGAGAGGACTCGTATACAGTACTGAGGCGCACATATATCGTTGGCCAAAAAACTATATTCAGTATCCCACAATTTACTGCGGGCTGCTGTTACGCATGAATGGGAAGCGTCCCGTTCAGAAGATGAAACACCTCGCCCAATTAAATTCATCCTACGCAGCTGGTATGCGTCTATGGAGCTCGGGGACACAGATTCACTTAGCCTGAAAGAAAGCTCATTGTTTGGACTGTGGTCCGCGAGGTGGATGTGGACACGGTTAGCAGGGTGGGTTTTCCTCAGCCTGACGACACGGCTTACCCTACACTGTGATAACTTGCAACTTACAAACGTTGAATTGAACTGAAACCGTCGATGCCTCATGCTGACAAGTGTTTTTACATTTCATTTCAGGCGGATGGGATATTGACTTGTGTGATAGTGCTGTAATTATCCGTATATGGGCATGTGATCCTATGTGAAGAGGAGGAAAGACTATTCAGGTTAGATGGCTGATTGAAGGTTATGAGGCTCACAGCACTGTTTTTTTTGCAGACATGAGGATGTTCTGTTGGGGTACAGCATTAGAGTGGTGATACATATGTGGTAGTGAAGTGCATTTTCACAAAGGCCTTACAGGATCTCAGATCTGTCAGTGCAGAGTGCAAAGCCCCTCTGGGTCTGCAGGGGGCTAAGTGGTCAGGCAGGTTCACCCTATCTCCACACTGCCCTGGTCCACACTGAAGCCCAAAAGCTGACTTGTGCCCCCCCCCCCCCCCCCACGCTGCCCAGCTCTTCCCCGCAACTTTGCACTTAGATGTTTCGTCGGCTGCAGGACAAGGCTCTGTTGTGTGTGTGGTGAGAATGCTTCCCTTTTAAGTACTGAGTAGTTATTTGATGATGGTCCTTGTTGCACTTCCCTATGATTTCAGAGCCTTCAAAGAGCAGGACTGCATATTGGCCGAGCCTGCAGCCACAATGTCCACAAGTCATAGGGTTCAGGATAGGCATCACACCTTGGCCTATATGGACAACTCTGTAAGGCTTTATTGTTGCATACAGATACAGGTAGAGACTTAGAGATACTTTTTAACATGAGCTTAAAAAGCTTATGCTATGAGTTCTGAAAAGGTTTTATAAGTCTCTACCTTGAAACCAAGTATTTAGTCAAGTTAAAGCTAGACATCTAAAAAAAAATCAGTTATTGCAGTTAATGTCATTAGTATTTTAATTTATACGGCACAAATCAATAATGGAGCTTTATATTCGTTTACAAACGTAACATTTCCTCGTTTTACAGCAGTTTGTTTCCTACTAGGAATACAAGCTGCCAATTCAGAAGATACTGGAATGTAATTTCACTCTAAATTGAGAATCTCACTTTTCCAAACAACTCCTGCCTCTTTCTAAAACAAATCTCAAACAACTAGCTGCAGGCTCTGTGTTCCGGGGTCTCAGTCAGTCAAAGCTGTTTCTGCAGGGCGCCCTCTTCATCTAGCAGTGTACAGACACGTTTTCTCAGCCCCCAGGGCGCAGGCATGTGCATTCCAGCAGGCAAAGCTAGCATTTCCAGAGACCTCTCTCTAATATCTTCAACCAAGAGTGTCAGCTAATCAGCTCCTTGCTGGACATTTGTCATGCGTAGCTGGCACATATTCATAGTTGCAGAATCACATTGAGACAAGCATCTCTTCCTCTTCAAAAAGCCACAGCTTGAAATTGTGCTTTAACTGCACATTTATACTTAAATTCTGAAACAGGGGTGATCACAAGAGATCTCTTTTTCCTGACCTGTTTGGATTTAGAAAAACACTATGGGATCACTTGTTCTAATACTATATGGAGGCATACAGTAAAAGGAGTTAATGAGAGGAAAGGCGAGGGGGTGGGGAAGCTTTGAAAAACTGGGTAGGTCTCAGTGAAGTTTCTTTGGTATGACACCAGCATAAAGCTGTCTTGTTTTAGCCGGCAGCATGGTGGAAGTTAAAGGAAGGAGAGAGCGAGAGTGGGAGAGAGAGGGTGGGGGGGGGGGGGGGACATATAGAGAGAGATTCTGGCTGAAGATATTATTAGAGTCTCAGGGAGCTGCAGGTGAAAAGGTCTTCCTCTGTTTATTAGACAATTTCACATTTGTTTAACAAAGTGAGCGCTGAAAATGACACAACAGGAGGTGGATATATAATATCAGTTTGCTCAAGCCTTACATACTATGTCATAAAGGAAGAGTTGAGGCAGACTTTTTTGGCCTCTGTCCTAAGACAGTGTTGTATGTTATCTCCTGGAACACACTGTTTACATGGATGTACACTTGTGAACATGATGGAGGTGATATCAAATTACTCCATTTATGTTTTATGGAAATGTCTCCCTCTGCTCCTCCCTTCTACGCATGCCTCTGCAACTTGCATAATGATGTTCAGATGATCCAATAACTGAATAATAGAGGCTGGCTTGCATGAACTCTCTTCTCCAGACTGAAGAAGATCCATCCCTTCATGCCATGAGATCGGCTGGTAGCTACATGGCCTGTTTGCTCAGCCCTGAGGGCAAACTCACACCAGCTCATCAGATGCACTCTTTTAATACCTGTGCACACTCATTTGGCCACCTTAATGGATTGGCCAGTATTGACGTTTTCTCAGCACCTCCGTGTGAGGGTCGTAGCCCGGCCACATCTGGAACATATGAGTCCTGTTTGAACTGAAAGCAGCTCTGCAGGAACTCACAATGAGGTCCTCAGTTCACTCTCCAAAGTAAGTAGCCGGTTCATCCTCACAAGCCACAAAAAAGCCAAGTTGTCCTCGGTAACGGCATTCCTACGGAGTAACAGTTTGCTGATTTTGATCTCAACTTCACATTTTTACATAACTTTGCTTCCACTGTGTCCTCTGTTGAAATGGTCGTGAGTTTGATTTTGGGTTGCCATGTAAGACACTCATTTATTCTTACTAAGCAGATAGTATATAAGTGGATGATATTTGTAAGATGGCTTGCTGGTGGTGTTTGCTTTATTGGACTGCGTACAGTTCAGAGCTTAGTACTATGCATTGAAGCAGAGCAGCTCTCTTTGCCTTCATCGTGATGCATCTGTTCTGGTCCATCGCAGGTGTTGCAAAAAGGCGCTAGACGATAAGGAGGCCAGATGTAGGCCAGGCCCTTTATGTGAAAATACCTTCAGCATGATAAACTTAACATATTCCTTTAGGGTCTTCCATAAAAATAAAAAACCTTGAGTGGGACAAACTCACAGCAATGGAAGGATTTCTGTCTACTTTTTCTGAATAGTGTGCTCAAATAGCAGTGTAATGCGCACTGACTATCTGGTGATCTTGTATATATCATATTTCTGAGAAGTGCTTCATATTCAGTAAGCATAGATTCGTGTTGGAACCATGTGCTTTTCTAAAGAGAATGAAACAGGTTTTTAATTTACCTTTTCCTTGCCACCGATGGAATGTTGACCAGAGAGTGTTGAGCGAGACATCAGACATTTTTTAAAACAGGGACTTTAAAGCCGTCAGAAAAGGTGCTTGCTGATGACTTCAGACACCTTGGCATGCTTATTTACCCCACAAAAACAGATTAGTGTTATTCTATTTAACAGTCTGCCATTGTATTGCCTGCTTTAGTCGGATATTGCTATAGTGACGTGAGCACCTGTTTTTATTTTGATATATGAGATTTATTTATAGTACTCGCACACATTACATTACATTCATTTAGCAGACGCTTTATCCAAAGCGACTTAGTACGACACACTATATGCCCATTGAACTCTCTCTCTCAAGATGTGGTCTGCAACAATAGAATAACATTCACTTTGTCGAGTATAGATTTTATTGTTAGAAAATGAGGCTTGTAAATCATGTTTATAGTCTCATTTTGCATGAATTTAACTTTTTATTAGACCTATTATAGTAAAACATCTCTCACGCACAAACGGCCTCTGGTAACAGATGGTCAATATACTGCAGCAGTTTGATTTCCCCCATATCCTGTTCATCAAGCTAATGTTTTATACTGAGAGGGTGTTTTAATGAAGAGGTATAATTATAATGCTTTCCCATGGGTCTCTATGAGCACCATCGCCATCCTTTATATAAAGTGCATCAGATTGAAGAGAATGGAAAACCCAGAGAGCCTCTGGTGACCGTTATCAAGGTAAACCTATCCAGGTGTTATAGAACTAGATCTCTGTTGGCACATTGTTCATTATGCTCTTTGGTTGGCCTTGACAGAGACGTTTCCTGTCAGATGAGCCTGCAGAGCCACAGGAAGGCAACATTTAACTATTTAGACATGTGTTGTTATCTAAGGCTAAGTTTATAGATAGGGTGTATTGTGTCCATGATACTGTGACCAATGTGTCACAGCGCCATTTTGAGGACAGAGGTTCTGGGACGGTCATGATGAGGGAATCTGTGAATTGCTCCACAACCTGGGTTAATCGTCCCTGTCTATTTTGACCTGAATCAAGCAGTGGCTCTCTCACTGTTCTGTTTTTATTTACCAGAACCGGACCTGATGATGAAAATCTGCAATATAACCAACTGAAAATGAAACCCTTTAATACAGTATGCATTTAATGTTCCATGTGCTGAGCCACATGTAGCTTTCAGAAACCAATGCTATGACCTAACTGGTGTTTTCTCTGCTCCCATGATCAGCAGAGCCAGTGGACGTGCTAAAAGTATTAGAATTTCAAAATTACCCCGAAGGAGTGACGAAAACATCAGGACTTTGCACAAACCGAAGAGCATCAAAGCCGGACTCAGCTTACAGAGTTGCCAAGCAGGTCCAGATCAGTGCCCCCACCACACAGTTATTCCCTGGTAAGAGAAACGTTTCAACCTTTTTACCAGTTTGTATGCGAAAGAGATTAAACTGGTTAGTGTGTTTAAAACACACACTTTTGACAGTGGATTCTTTGATTAGTATTGTTAAATTAGAGGCAAAAGAGACAAACATGCAAAGAACATAACATCAAAATGAGTTGATTCTCGTGTCTTCTGTTACAATAACCCTAACCCATTGACCTGTCTTTTCCATCCCTCCTCTTTTGGTCGTGCAGGAGGTGTTTTTCCTGAGGACTTCTCCATCCTGACCACAGTGCGCCCCAAGTCAGGCCTCCAGTCCTTCTTGCTGTCCATTTACAACAAGCAGGGAGTCCAGCAGCTGGGTGTGGAAGTGGGGCGTTCACCTGTCTTCCTGTTTGAGGATCAGACTGGCAAGCCAGCGCCGGAGGACTACCCTCTGTTCCGTACTCTCAACCTTGCTGATGGAAAGTACGTCAAATCTCAAACTTCCCCTCACGTAATAACTCAAACCCACCCACCCTCAGGCTCACGGTTGAAGCTGATTCAGAAGGAACGGGTGTCGCAGCGTGCAGGGAGGGCAGTGCAGTTGTTGTAGGTGTACTGAGGGTCTGAGATAAACATGCTAGATGGTGCAAGAGGGACATATGAAGTGTAATCCAAATGGACTTCAAACTTGTCCATACCATCCAGGCTGTGCCAATTTATAGCACTGAATATACTTGATACAGAAGTTCTATTACTTGCAGCTGATACAATTTGACCAAGTAACTGCAAGACAGCAAGCAAGCAAGAAAACAACCCAGATCTTCCCATTTTTGCACCACAGGTGCTCTTGACCGGATTATCTATCTCATCGGGGGTCCGTGGGCAGAGACAGGTCAGAGACAGGGAGACACTGGATTATTGGGGCACAGCAGGGACTGCTGTGGGCAACCTGACCTCATCCATGAACTCAGTGCCTCTGTTATTTTAGAGAGGGGGGAAACTTCCTTTTTACCCCCTTAGATTACCTCACCCAACCAGAAACAGCGCTGCTAACCTTTTAGCATAAACCTGATTAACTGCTCCCAGGCTCAGAAATCACAGGACTCTCACTCAGAGCTGCAGTTTAGCTGACATGAGCCCGTGTGCAGGGGCAAGGGGGAATAAATAAACAGATAGGCTGTTGAGAAAAATGCATAATTTTAAATAGTATATTTTTTCTTTCAGCGTTATCAAAATGTGTTTTCACTTGCTGAACATGCTAGGTGAGGACAGTTCATTTTTTGAGCGTCATAACTCGGGTCACAATATTTATGTGACTCAAATTGGCTTTAATGAGATCTATTGTGTACACAGTTATCATGAATGAAGGAAGCTTGGCCCTTCAAAAGTCTCATGTCAGGAATCATTTAAAGAGAAGGAGTTAACGCTCCCAGACAGCTTTGTGTTAGTCTAGTGGGGCTGCATTGTCCAGTGTCTAAGGTGCAGTGTTCTCTGTAGAGGATTTTTAACACTTCTTGGTCTGGAACCATTCCAGCTCCAGGGCTTGTCTAAAACTTTATTGGCTACAGCTCAGGCTGTGTACAGTCTGCAATCCCTGTAGATGTATTCATCGTTAGTGAGAAGCATATGCCAAGCTTGAAAAGAGAATCACAATGATGATATTGATGAGGTGAAAAGGAGCATTATCCTTTCTTCTAAAGGGAAGGGGGAGGCGGGTGAATAGGAGCATTTATTGTGAGCTGTTACACTGTATATCCTCAGTCTGATCTTATTTAATCTCGTTATACATGCTTTTCAAAAGTTTGCATTTAAATCGATTTGCGTTTTCAAAAATAATCGTACTCTTCTTTTGATCAGTATGTACATCAAGAGTTTGAGAAACTGTTTAAACCTATCAAAATCAACTTTTGCTTTTCTGCCATATAAGGTGACAAGTAATCCTTCCTGCTGTACTGCTAAACCCAGCGAGTGTTGCCCGTTTGTTTTCCTCTAAGCTCTGTTGCCTACCATGGAATGCGTCTGTATGATCTAGCGGTGTTCAAATGAATTGGACATTTTTCCTCTTCTGATGACAAGATTTACCATACAGATTTACAAATATGATATCATATATATATATATATATATATATATATCTGTAATAAACTCTTGTTGTATTGCCTTCTTGAGCTACAGTGGTGCCAGGTCTCATCTTCCACCTCAGAACAATGTTTTGACTGTGTGTCTCCTGCTCTGGCAAGGCAGGCCTTCCTGGATTCTGACACACACTTTCCACAATGTTCACCATGTCTGTCATGCCGAGTAACCCAGAAGGAGGATTAAGTTTTGAGTTTAATGAGTGTAATCCCGTGTTAAACAGGGCCAGAGTGTGGGGGCAAGAATGTGGTCCACTGCTGCCTGGTATGCAATAGCCCTTAAGTGCAGTGGCAAAATGGTCCAGAGGAGAGGGAGGTGTCAGACTCACGTGTGACCTTGGTTGACCCTTTGCATCTATGGGTGTTGTTGAACGATATATATGATGCATTGCTCTGAGGTTCATGTTTCTTAGAGCATTTGGTTCTGTGAGCATTCTAAATTTCTCTCGCCTTGAGGTGTGTTGTGATGTATAAAAGGCGGTTGATAATCCTATTAGAAGTGCTGATAAGATTTCCTTAGAACGTAATCAACCACAACAAAATTGTCTACAAACGAGCTTCATGGTATTGACTAAACACCACAAAGAATTCATTGTCCTAATTCATGCATGTTGTTTACATTACATCATCCTCTGATTTCAGTAATTATACATCGTACACTCACAATGTGCACTTGAGTCTCATTACTCACTGACCGTGGCCTCTTTTATTCCTTATCCCTCCTTGTTTTGTCCTTTACCAGGTGGCATCGTGTGGCCATCAGTGTGGAGAAGAAGACGGTCACCATCATTGTAGACTGTAAGAAGAAGATCACCAAGCCTCTCCTCAGGAGTGACCATGGTTCCATCAACACCAATGGTATTACCGTGTTCGGCACCAGGATCCTGGATGAGGAGGTTTTCCAGGTAAAGTTTTCAGCGTGGTGGTGATCATGTCCATTGTGATTGATTTGCTTCTGCTGCATGCTGCATTGCTGGATTACATTACTAATCCTTGAGATGATAGAAACCAGAGTGGGTCTGGATGTGTTCAATTCTTTAGATTTTACTACATCAATATCATACATATATCTAATATCTGAGGCCTTTTCACTAGGCTGTTAGTGCTGTTGTAAAGTTTGATAATGGAGCAGATTTACAGCTTTTCCTGTTTTTGACCTACTGCTTGACCACATCAGCCATTTTGTCAATGTGTTGTTCTTACTATTTTGGTGTGAGAAGCTCAGGTTGTACTGTATTTAGCGATCCAAGAGGCACATAGGCAGCCTATAAAAATCACAATCTACACAGACTGCAAGCAAGAACTAAAAAATCCAATCAACGACGGATGGATGACTGATACTCATCAGATGGCCTTCTACCCAAAAGGTCCCAGCAGACAGAGGGTGATACAATGGATTCTAGGCTAAGTGAGACATTATTCACAATCGTCCTTACCTGGTGACTGCATTTTGTGATATTATGTAAGATTTGGACCTTAGCCATGTCTAAGTAGTTGATCGTGGCCACCTTGTTTGTTTGTGTTTTTCTGCAAACCACACACAGGCTCTCGGTTAACATCTCAGACATCTCAGATCCTTTGTTAAAGCTTCTCTTTACCTTGTAATTAGAGGCATTTGGTGCCATGGGAGTTTCAGGCGTAATAGGTTTACTAAAAATAACTGGCTTTGTTGAATTGTTGTGGATTGACTTTCAATCTGATGGTTTGCATCGACTCGAAGTGAAATGGTGAAGTGAACCACCAATTTCTGACTCGATGAGATTGATTGCAGCCATGATGGTATTATATTGATTGAGAGAAGATAAACTCACTAAACTGAGCTGGAGTTTTTCAGTCCCTTCTTTGGCAAAAAGGTGTCCAATTACTACCAAGTGTTAAGTGCAATAGCAGTGATGCTGTTATTATTTGATGAAGCTCATAAAGATATTAGTTGGAATGATTGATGATATGATATTGTCATGTAAGTACATGTTACTTGGCTCCAAAGGAGAGAAGTCAGTTGTAAGGTTTGAGGTGCCAAGGATGTGTATACTAGAAGAGACCTTGTTTGATGAGAATAAAACTCGAACTGAAGCATTTTGAAAAAACAACTAATTGTCATTATTTTGACTGGTATTGCAATTGCGTCATGATTCACAATATTATTCGAATAACATTATTGACTTTTTTATCCATTACTGTTATTCATAGTTCATGTGCTACTGGAAAAGTCCAACTTCTGTTGACCAAAATGTTTGAATTTAGTTTTCTCACTGTGCTATCTGTGAAGAAATACGTGAACACAGTATAGGTTTCAAACATTAAGTTCGTGAAGGCTTGTACAACTGCTGTCCTACATACCCCATGTCTAAAAACATTCTGATGTCCAGAGAGAGATCCATTTTGACACAAGATTGCTGTAGCATAAATAGAACTAGATTGTTAACCTGAGCACCAATAATCACTGAACAGACGTAAAGAGCCACCTACAGAAACACAACTTCATCTACATAAAAGCCAAGCAAAATGTAGGCACAATATTGGACACATTCTTTGCAATATAAGCCACAATTGTGCCTACACTGTTTCTCAATAGCAAATCATTGAGCTTAAACAAATACAAATAATTATATAATAATATAAAATAAAATAAATGATAAAAAATAATAAAAATGTATACAAATGAAATGTATATGGGCAACATTCTGGGGCATAGTCTGTGATTTGATGCTTGATTTGATGCTTTAAGGCACAGTTCATCTAGAGGTGGATGCTGGCAGGGGGTCAGGCGGCTGTAAATAATGACAATGACTGAATTGTCATGGCACATGGTCTTCTCTCGTGGGAAGTAAGCATCACTAAAGAGGCTGTATAGGGGCTGTGTTTGCTTGTGATTGTGAGTGCTGATTGTTTATGGGAAGCAGGAATGCCTAGTCATTATTCTGATGCCAAGTTTGAATGATTGATGCTGCTGCTCTTGATTTAAAGCTATATTTTTTGCACACCTTGTCGATGAGAGAGGGCCCTGCATATTTTATTAAAACTCTTGTGTTGCTCTTAATGTTGTACTTTGGTATTTGGCAGTATTTGCTCTGTCTGACCTAGTGCTACACTGAGGTCATTTCCCCGATGAAGAGTTAAATTAAAATGTGGCTATTGTAATCATTTTGGATGCCCAAATGAAAGAAATATGAATTGCTTTTAATAGAAAAGCATTGATTTTCTATTCTTTTGAAAATATAAAATACTGTACATATAACTTACTTCAGTTTGATAGTACACAGAATGATGTTAGAATATAGTGTGTGTGTATATATATATATATATTATATAGAGTATAATAAATATTATATAGCCTAATCAATGTTGTAAAAAAATGCAGCTGTTCTAAAAAAATGAGCAGTTAAAAAGTCTCTTATTAGCCTCTGTCAGTAGTAGACTGACAACAGTGTTAATTTTGAATTGACCTTTCTTAGGAAAAATATTAAATCAGTTAGCAGTATGATGTTGCTGCTATCTAATTGCAGACTGAATGAGATTACTGTGTCATATGACTCAACAAAGCTAGAGGTGCAAAGTTTTATAAGCAGATTTGCTTTCATATCTCCTGTCACTTTTGATTAGATTAATGAGAGGGCACTGAAACCAGCATTTCTACGAAACAGTGTGTCTAGTCAGAGGTCGGCCAGTGGAAGGGCTGAAAATAGGAGCCATAAGTCAGTTAACAGGGTCTTCTCTGTGTGGTTTTTGGAACAGGTCTCCTGTCTGTTCTCTGTCCCTGCTCTCCTCAGAGATCCACAGATGCATGCTGGGATATACGAAAGAAGGAAATACCTTGGCCTTCTGCATTCAAGCCAGTGGTTATAATTAGACAATAAATTAAATGGTAAAATCAGTTTTGCGGAAATGTTGAACCGCAGCAGATTCTCTGTCTTACCTCTTTTTATTATTTTTGTTAGTGATCATATTTGATTTGATTACAGTGTAACCTATCTAGAAATTTGGAGGAATCTAAGAAAAATACATGGACTAGCTAATAGCAGCGACTATACAGTTTCTTCCAAAGTTAAGTTATTACTCCCCTTTATAATACAGTGGTAGTTATTGATTTTCAGGGGTACATTTGATAATAAATTCAGTAATAATAAAACATTTGCTCCATTATTCAAACTCTGACATTCATTTTCAGAATCGGACCCACATTTTTGATAAACGTCTATTCATGCCATACCTGCCCCAGGTTTGAGGCGACCACCGTCGCGAAGGGATCTGGTTTAGATGAATGGGAGTCTTTCATTGCCCCGTCAGGCCTTCCTCATTTCCTCCCCCCCTCAACCACATATACTCCTCTGCTCACCACCTCGTCCTCCCTCCCCACCTTGAGGCCTCCCTACCTTGCCAAAGCCATGAGACCGTCTATTCATGCCTCGCTGACACTACCTGTCTGAATCGAGCACACTCATATACATATCTGCCTATTCCCTGGTGGAGCTGTGGTGCTCTATGTTTCCATGCCATACCACCAGTATTGACAGAAGATGCACTTGTCTAAAGATAACATTGGTTTGTGTTGGATATTTCCAGAGCAGGTCTGCTAGCCTGGATAGCCAATAGTAAAATAAGCCTTATTCAGGACAGCATTCTAACTTTGCTTTGCACACCAAAGTTGATTTTATAACTTCCAATGTATTATAATAACATGCAAATAACATACAGAAGCTTTGCAATAGCCTTCTAAACTGATCCTCCCACTGTCTGATGTGGAAACTCCTTTTGCCTTTCTTGATCTCTTAGTTCTCCTACCTTCCTAGAGAAACTGTACTGTATAGGCTTTTGGGAAGTGACTAATTGTTGTACGGGGTTGTCTAATTACAGTTAGCTATGGCTGGACTAAAGGTATGTTGCCCTGGGCAAAGGTATGTCAAAGGACCAATGGTGACGACTACTTTTGATTTGGCCAGTGATGCCCTGTAATTACAACATGTGGTTACATTTTAGTAGAGAAAAGACATCATGGCTATCTATCACAGCAAATCTTAACAGTGCTGTGTACTGACCGTTCACAACATGGAGGTTGTCCTCATGCAGCACCCCTGAGGGAACACTAGCTGCAGTTCAAATCGCATTCTTTTACTTTTTAGTTTTAGTTTGCTGTAGCTGCCTTCACAAAGTATGTACTGTTGCATGCAGTATGCATTCAATTGGGATCTACTACATAGTCATAACATTGCACTTTGAACCTTGACCCTTGTGTTCATATATCCGCTGCGCAGAGGATTGTGGGTCAGAATGGCCAGAAAAGCATGCTGGGTTGCTCAGTGCTGAATGCGACCAGATGCAGTCGGACATCCTGGTATTTCTGGCGTACTGCATTTGACATACTAAATCCTCTGCTGGCATACTACATAGTATGGTAATATGGGTACGCACAGACTGTTACGATGCACTCCTGTAACCTTTGACTTCTCCATGTGTATTTAAATCCCATTGTGCCTTATGGCCAGGTCAAGGTGGATAATGCTTTTAGAAAAATATGTGATTTTCAACAAAATCTCAACAAAAATCACAGTTTAATATATTACCATTATATACTCTATCATCCTTTGATAGCAAGAATTATCATGCACTTAAATGCTAATGCTAAAAATGCATGACAAAAAGAGGATATAACAGGTATGGATTAGTAATTTCCACAAGGATTCACAAGTTTCACCTGTTGATCTTGACCCCGCTTCTCTCTTTCAGCCTCTCTCTATTCTCCTTGACCTCTGACACCGTAGTCATTAACACACAGCCTAGTGGGCCTGTTTCTGTTCTTTACTATGCTGTGCTGAAGCCAGGAGGGGCATATTTTTGGAGCTCTGGCTTTACTCCAAGTTGCCAGGGGCTTTTATCTCAGCAGTCCACAATGGAAGACAGGTCTAGAGCCTCAGCATAACTCTCCCCAGGTGTTTCCAAGCACAAAACATCTTTTACCATTTCAGCTGCTCTCTCTAAATCCCTGCCTGTCGGTCTCTGGATCCCTATTGGTGTTCCCTTTCCTGAGTTGACATCAGTTTCTCACTTGCCTTGTTTTGGCTTCGTGGATTGACGCCTGTTTGTTATTTTCAACTGGAAAGTTAATGCACCGTTCAAGGAAGAAACTTGCCCATATGAGTGCAATTTCTACAAGAAAATTACTATTACTGTAGTAACCTTGGCAAGTATTAAGATGATTATCTGATTAATTTAAGTTGTCAACGTTAGTACTTTTCAAAAGTTTATTATGGTATAACCTGCAGGTACAGGCTCACTTAGTCTTTTCTTGTTCCCATGTACATGTATTGTTCAGTCAGAAGTTGTACACTGATTTGAACACCACGTCTCCACAGCCTATTTGTGTGCAGACGGGTGGCTCTCAGACATGGACTAATTAGAGCTGACTCTAGGCAGGGTTCAAGCATTTACTGTTGGTCTTAGGGTGACACATGAGGTAATACATGTCAACTTGACTCAGAGCAAGGCTTGATCTCTCTTTCTCTGTCGAGCCTTCCCAAACACACACATACACACTGACACACACTCAGCTGAGGCCTTTCCAGACTTGCCACCTAGGTTTACTGCTGTCCCATGCCCACTTGGCAGGTCAATTGTGTCTTTTCTTGGTCATTATAGTAAATGTTAGTTTTTAATGGCTGACACAGATGTTAAATGATATCATATCTTTCAGGAATGGTGCACAATTCTTAGTACAACTCAGACACCACGTTGCATTGTGCATTTCAACAGGAAATGTATCTCAGTTTCAGACAGTTGAAGTGAGCTGATGCTCTGGTTACACTGCAGGATCAATAATTGTAGCCATTACAAATATAATACCTGGAGTGTAATAACTTGTATGAGCAGAAGTACTGTGATTTGCCCATTAAATCAGAAAGCTGGAATGAGGGATATCAGTAAGATAGGATCAGGTATTTGCCAATCTGAGGAATGGGCCAAAAACCCTTCAATGTAGTGGCAGACTAAGCGAGGCAGAATGGGTTGCTTGTTCTAGTTTCAAGTTTGGTGTGTAGATGCACTGTGTCATACCTGTAATTGACTGACAAGAGATGACTAGAGATGCACTGATGAGAGAAATCAAGTTAAAGTAGCATTCCACCCACCCAGAGTCACAGAAATCTCTGCACTGTCAAACTGAAGCTTTGCAGCCAGATGTTGATGGATGGTTACGCAGAGAAAGTTTCAAGGAGAAGCACTGCTTGTTTTCCGATGGGACAAGCCTTAGCACATGGATGTTTATACTAAGGTACATGTTCGGGATCCATAGATCTAGTTTTAACACAGGGAGGATACACACTCACGCACATTCTCTTGACAAGTTGCAGCCTGCTTCATTTCTGCCAATCGTCTATTCTGCTCTTCAACGTATATTGTCCCTGATCACATAAGTGCATCAGGATTTTACCTCTGGGCTCTGTGTGCTTGTCTGCCAAACATCCTAACCAAAGACATGCCCCTTTTTCCACCTCCCAAGAACCCCCCTCAGCTGTCTTCGCAATGTGTATAAAGGCTCAAAAACCTCCAGGAACTCGGTTCAAGCTATTACAGACTCCAAAGAAAAATCCAGATGCTTTCGCCAATATGTTTGTTGTCTTGCAGTGAGCTGTGTGCTTTGGCTGTAGGACTGATAACAAGGCGAGACATTGCTGGAGCAGTGTCAAGCATTGTGGGGTGTCCCGTCCCAACCATAGAGAACATTGTGGTTTGAGCAACTTTCCCAAACAATGGCTGAGGTTTTACTCTTTCCTGTGTGCTATTTCAATGGTTTTCATACAAAGTCGTTGTGAATTTTGGGCTTTTGCTCAATAAATATATATATTTTTTTCAGGTGACATTTTAGAGATGTCTTGCGGGCTAAGGCTTCGAATTAAAAGCTGAACAGGTTAGGTTTGATTTGGAGCTTGTCGGATTTGGTGGCCAGTGACGATTGTGTTATTTGAGAGTGAAAGACACAAAGGACATTTGTATTATTACATAACATTGTAGGCAATGATTACAAAAATGTGTTTGTTAAAGGGTTAGGAAACATTTATTTACTGTGGCAGAATATTTCACCGTTGAACTAAAACTTAAACAAAAAGTACTGCAACACTAAATGTATGGTAAATGCTGAAGAGTAAACCTTGCTGAATAGGTATTTCACTTTAGCACGTGGCCATGCTAGGTGTTGCTTGTGTCTTGATTCTACATGTTTATTTGATTTCCTGAGGTAAAATCTGGCGCTGATAATAATAATAATAATAATAATCTTCCTAGTGTCTGAACTTAGTTTCCTCCCTGCACCATGTGAGTGTGGACTCTGTGGGGTGTGGGTCAAGCTGTTTAATCATACCAGTGGGGGGATTTACTCTGCCAGACTCTGTAAGTGTATGGGACCAAAGAGATCACATCTGCAATTTGAGATTTAGATTTATGCCACTGCACCCAGTATGTGTGAGTGTGTGAGCAAGATAAGACATGACCCTTGTGTGCGTGTGTGTGCGTATGTATGTGGGCAGCCTTGTCTTGTCTGTTTGAAGGGATCTAGTTTCAGCCTTTGTAAATAGATCTAATTCAAAATTGTGATTTCTAATGTTAACTATATCTTTTTTTAAATGTCATGGACGATTCCATGTGGGTGAAATATGTTCCTGTATGAATTAAGGTGAAGTAACAAGTTTATTTTTCTGTTTTCTGCAGGGCGACATCCAGCAACTCCTGATTGTGGCTGATCCCAAAGCAGCATATGACTACTGTGAACATTACAGCCCAGACTGTGACACTCCCCACAGTGAATCTCTGCAGGCCCAGGAGCCAGAGGAAGAGGTCAGCCAACCAGGGAGGGTGGGGGAGATTCGATCAATGGAGGGCCCTGATTTTTAACAGGAGATATTGAAGAGCTTCACTTCCACCTGTGTATTGCTTCTTGATCGTATTCATGGCCTTGACATGCAAAGAAACCAAAGCTGTCAGCTCTTATTTGCATATGAAGTTTAGTCTCAATTTGGAGGTAGACATTTTGCAGCCTTAGTGATCTAATTATTTATTTAAAAAGGGGTTTAGTTCTTAGTTAATTAATAATATAACTGATTAATGTTAAAACATATATTTCTGTAGTATTTTGGCAAGTTATTTATTAGATCTTTGAAAATAATGAAAGCAGCTGATAGGGATATCTATTCTGTTTCTCTGATCTTTTTCTGCAATTCATAAACGCCTATTAACCACAATTGTTTACTTATAATTCTTACTCCGGTGAGTAAGAGTTGGAAACAAGAACAAGCAGCATCCAAGGACACAGTGGAATATGTGTAACTAGTTAACCCTTCTTTTATATTTGCCCATTAATCATAAAGATGATTACAAGGGGCAGGGTGAAACAATCATGGACACTTCCCAGCTATAAAATGATACGTCAATGAAAGCTTAATCACAGAGATCCATCTATGTTTAGTTAAAAATAGGAAATACATATACTGCCAAATACCAGGATATCAGTTAAGCATGGAATCATGTTCAAACGCCACTTCCATGTTGCAGCATGAAGTGATAAACCTTTATGACTGGAAGTTGGGTTTCCCCCTACACTTCAGTATTATTATATTGTACAGTTGTATTTCTCTGTCCTTGTTAAGAAACTGCAAGAGGACTACATCAATCAAACCCTTTAATCTTGCTGAACTTCACGTCAAGTCAGGAAGTGTACAATTTACACGCTTGCAGTGAGAAAGTTCCATTACGATATCCCTTAAATGCAGCTGGTATTTTTGTCTTTGAGGTTTTCACTGTTGTTTTCCTGTGTTTTACGAGCTTTTAAACATCCCATCTGCTTACATGTTTGAAGGAGCACATGGCTAGTTTCAGCATTTATTTTACTCCTTTGTTCACCATATTAGAACCATTATCTAATACAGTAACACTTGGCTTTGATTATCTAAAGGTTTTGATAACTCATAATATGTTAATATGTTATAAATGATACACTATAATACCTTATAGCATTATAGGTTTTAACTTTTAAACATGTAGCATGGCCATGATGATATGTACCATATGTATCATCTTCCTGCTGGAAGGGCACTAATGCTAACGCTAAGACCTCTCTTCATTCCTGTCTCTCTCCTCTCTCTCTCTCCCAACCTATCTAGTACACTACTGACGATTTAGATTACTCTCAGTTCTATGATTACTCAGAGGGAGCCACAGACACCATTCCAACCGATGAGTATTCTGAACCACAGGTAAATGGAAAAAAGGCAAAGAAACGGAAAAAAAATGTGTTTCCTGTAATGTCTCTTTCTGTCTGTCATGCATTCCATCCCTCAGTTCGTCTTGTGTTGTCTGTCTCAATGTTATGTTTATGTGCACACAATAATCTAAAAACTTTGATTAATCAGCTTAATGACAATATTTTTGATTGAAGTATTTCAGCCCAAAATATTGATTTACCTCACTACAATTGAAAAGTAATCTAGGTGTCCTGACCTGGTTATGTCTACTCTGATAATGACCTGAGTGTGTGCATGTAAACATTCTCAGTGCGTCAGTTCTCCTTCTATCTGTTTTATGAGGCTGCTGCCTTCTTTTATTTGGAAAATACCATCTGCTTTGATTGTCGTTATTTTTTTGCATTCCAGCATGTCTTTAAAACTATTGTACGCATTATATATATATTAATATGGATATCGGCAACATTTTACATTTTTTAGTTTGGAAACTGCAGCAGAAGCACTTTGACTATTTTATTACTGCAATAGCTGTAAAGAGTTGCTGAAAAGCAAATCCTGTGTGTTTTGTATCTGTCCCAGATAGATACCTACGTATATGTGCCTGAAAACTCTCCTGTGTTCCATGAAAGGCCCAGTCCTCGATTGTTGTGCAGCATTCTTTCTACCCAACTGTTACATAATCTAAAGTTATCGCCAACATTGTCAGCGATTGCAGCCCTCGTAGTTGATGTTCGTGGTCAACATTTTAATTCACACCATGAAGACCAACTACTGTACATGGGCTGATACTGCAAAGTTGAGCACATGGACAGTTGGGTTGGGAAAGACTCTGTTCAACAGTTGTGGATTGTGTTTTTAAATAATTTCTACTTTTCAATGTTCCATGTTTGTCTTGGTGTTCTTTGTCGCCGCCACCTCTTCCAGAGAAAGAAACGTAGTGTCTCCATGAAAAAGAAGAGGACCAGAAAGTCCCTCAGTAAAACTAAGGCCAAGCCCTTAAACTTCTTTGCTGCCAAAAAATCACCAGCTAAAAAGTTTGCCGCTAAGAAGAAGCGACAGATGCCTGGCTACCAGGCCACAGCGCCAGCACGACCCAGAGGCAGTTTTAGGGTAAACGTCCACGTAAAGATGAGACCAAATCCCATCAAGATCTTCCTGCCTTGAAGGGAAAATCTGTGATGACAGACTTAGAGCTCCCTAACCTCTTTTGTGTAGAAGTAGCCAGCTTGAAAGGAGCCCCTAGCAAATAACCCCTGGGTTGAGCCTTTATGTTAACCTTCGCAGCCTTTATGTTAACCTTCGCTTTATATGTCTTTTCCTTTTTTCAACATGACTCAGCCAAACAATGTAGGAGATTACAATACAGACTTTGACTACGGAACTGTAGATGGTACTCAAACTCAGTCTCCCTTTGCCACGAGCGGACCCGATGAGGTAATTTTCATCTTCATTCTCATCTACTTCTAAAAACCAGTGTTGGGTGTTTTGGGAAATGGGAGCCAGGATGATTTTGCCCAAGGAAGTATCTGGTATGAAATGACAAAGACACAACCACTCTCAGGAATTGATGTCTTTTGACTTTCTAAAAATGTTGCTGAGTGTTGAGTGTTGCAGAATTGATGGACAGGGAAAGAATTTTTTTTTCTTACTTAAAAGCTACAACCCAATTGTTCCACTAAATTCACCATGTGGATCCTAGGGATGCATCGCATGCTTAGAAATAATGCGGTGGACACTGAGTATTTGTAGCTTTATGTCATGTCATACATTTTTGGCTAAGGCTGCACATGTTAGTTCTCCTCATTAGACCCATTCAGACACTGCAAGTTAACTTAGTTGTTTTAAAATGTGTGGCATCTGGAAGTAATTGTGGGTTTAAAGTGTGAGGTTATCTGGATAGTATCAATGAAAAACCAGCAAATGCCAAGCTCGCTGTAATGTATGTTAATATTATGACTAGAAAAGGAAATTTGCTCGGGGAACATGCAACCCTTCTAATAGAAACCACTCAGACTTTCAGTGAAGAAACATGTGCATCATTACCAAGAGCCAATAATACGTCCTCTGATATTTAGAGATAGTGCTGTTTGCTCAGAACTGTTGCCTCAGTCACTCTGACTTGTCTGCTTTTATTACCCACACTAAGAGTGGAGCGATGACAAGATTTGCAGCCTTATCCAGGATTAAAAGAAGTTAATGATGGCAGAGCCTGGCTCAGCCAATGCCACTTACAGAAAAATGATAGTGGAGATTATTTTTTAAATGATATATGCCCTGTCCATCACATCTTGAGCTTGATTTTGATCACTAGTTCTGCTAATTACTTCTAAAAGAACTATGATCACCAAGTCTAAAATCTCCTCACAGCCAGAATGAATGTGCATTGTCTACCGCAGTGTTTGACAAAGTGGATGTGATTCTACAGGTAATTTTGAATATATAAATTGGCAAGATGGGGTACTGTCAATAATTACTTTGTAATTGCATCTGTTTTGTTGCTTTCCAAAGCTAAACAATGATCAATTTGGAATGAATGGTGATTGTGGTTGCAGTACTTGTGCCAAATACAGAGTGTACCGGGGTAAACTCACAGGCGGCTCAAAACATTTTCTATCCAAACGGATTTGTTGACCAACAGATGTCAATTTTAGTTGTATGTCTCTTGATGCACTCTGTATATCTGCACAGCTGCTGCAATCTGATGATTCATGATATGTCCATGAAAAATCGCTGCTTGTGTCATTTCAGACATCTATTTCAGCCTTTCTGTACTCTCTGTATCAGTAGTATGATGAGAAAGAAAAGAAGGCTGAGATCAAGTCTGTCTTGACATAAACACACTTTTGATTTTATTCAGGCATTACGGCAACACTTTATTCCTTTGTATTCTAACATGATGTGTGTTGTAGGGATTACTGCACTACTTTACTTCACGAATCTCTGATCTAACAGAGCATACAGTATTTGTAACATATCCATCTTGGAAACGTTTAATACCAGTTTTCTAAGATTGTCAATGCACATACTTAATCCAGTACATAATTAGTAACATGATTCAGTACATAACAGTATATCGTTTAGCCCTTTGATTTTGGGTATATTCAAATTACTATAACACAATACTGCCAGCCCAGTATGTGTCAGATATTTTCTTCATTCCTCCAAGATAGCTCAAGATTGTAATTGTTGTTTGAGTAAATAAGGTGTTACCGTTGTTATTTAGAATAGTGTTTTCCGCACATCATGCTGAATATATTTTCAATTTGCTTTAATAACATCTAAAAGTAGACTATTTGCCTCACTTGCTTAACTAACATCCTTATTTCCTTGGTTGCTCGCCATTACCTCCCCTCTTCGTCGCCTGGGTAACACCTGGAAGGCTGTGGAGGAGGATGTTTTTGGTGCGTATGACACCGAGGCCACTCCCATTGCTCCGGAGCCCATTGTCCCGGAAACGGTGGACAACTTGGACACTGGTGCGGAATATGGCATTAAGGAATATGACCTAAAGGAGTATGATGATATGGACGGGGTTGACAACAGGTTGTATGATTACGGGACATATGATGAGTATGGCAGGGCCCAGCCCGAACCCACGGCAACTGAAGATGAGGAGGTGGGGCCTGGGGTTGCTGCTGAAACTGACGTTTCTGAGAGCACGAGAGTAAGTACCACACCCTGGCCTGGTGACTGACGGGTGTGAGCATGAACGGCACGCATTAAACGTCTCTGTTTGTGTTATGGACTCACTCTGCCTTCCAGTGCACGCCTTCCTAGTTGGTTGCTTGGCAATGTGTCATTGACATGTTGAGTGTGGAGTCTTGCTGCTGTCTCACTGGTGTTCTATTGGTGATTTAATGATTGACATCTATGATAGGGACAATGCATGCAACTGTGTTTTCTTAGAGAGGGTGTTGCTGATTACCTTTTCATTTGGTAGATCTCATTCTGACATTATTCACACTCGCACATTTTTGTCTTCTTTCTTCAAACTTCATCTTTCTCTGCACACAGCATTCAGTCAGTGTCGGCCCAGCCTGCACACCACCCATACATACCGCCCCGTCCCCACCCACTCATCCCAGCAGTCGGATCAGACCCCTCCCTCTCTTCCTCTGCCACTATAACAAGCAGCCTGTCTGTGACATATCCCTCCCTGTATGCTCAGCAATTAGCCCATAACTCATCGGCAGCTGTCTGCACAGTGCACACACACTCACACACAATAATCAAGGTGTTATTGCTTCTTTTCACTTCCCTCCCAAACTTTTGAACTCTGCCCTCTCCAACCAAACAACAGTCAGATCTAAATATTTAATATCCTTCTCTTCACTTTGTCTTTATGTTTAGCCATTTTAGTCCCAGTTCTGTTTAAATATACCCACTGTCAGGACATCATCAGACATGATGTTGTGTCTGTGTACCTGTGGGTATTTTTACCATGTGAGGACAATGTTCTTCTACACTTATATAATAGTACTCCTCTAGGCACAGACTGCCCGCCCTCCACTCCTAATCCTCACCCCAACTTCTCCACCGTTACCCTCAAAACACAAAGAAATACAGAATGCAGCTGAACTAATTCACTGCCACTAATGAAATACATTTGTGTTCAGAAGTATATTATATATTATATTTGTGTTATTTTGTGAGGTCTGCATGACAGCACAGTGGCAATGCAATGACAGCATTGCTCCATTTCAAGCACATCGAGGTCCGTGTACAACTAACATTTTGCTGGTTTGGTTTCATCATGTTATTTCACTTTCTGTTGTTCTTGATTCAATGCCTCTATAGCCACAGTAGATGCAACTGAATATGGGATTGTTCAAGCACTAACACACGTTCTTTTCACTGGCTGAACGGCCTCCTCCTTGCTCAGCATTGCTATTCACCTGTGGACTATAGCTGCTGTGTGAAGCATGACACCTCTGTTCCTGCTCTGTCACTACAGGATGCTGGTGCTGGAGGAGCCTTTGGCCAGAAGGGAGAAAAGGGCGAGCCGGCTGTCATTGAGCCTGTGAGTAATATAATCATGTCATTTTTGCTCAAATTATTACATTCACTTAGTGAGCTGTCTCATTTTTCTCTCACTGCAAATGGTCTAAAACCAGGTGACATGAAGTCAACTCCTGGACTACATTTTTACTGCTTTTAAGACCCTTTATAAAGCACTGGTCAAACACCCAAAACTTGCAGCAGAATTTCTCCCCAAATTTGTTGACCTATCCTGAACCTGCTGTAGCACAGGACAGTGGTTGTGGTGTGAAACAATGTGTTTGTTTTTTAAAGGGCATGCTGATTGAAGGACCACCAGGATCTTCTGGCCCAGCTGTGAGTATATTGTTAAAAAGATATAAGTCTGCATTGTGCACCTGAGAATAACTCATTTAATGAGCTTGTCTGCTTGTGGTGTGCTGACTGAGCTTTCTCTTCTTAGGGTCTTCCAGGTCCCTCAGGGCTACAAGGACCACCAGGCCCCTCTGGAGATTCTGGTGACAGGGTGAGTTGTCATTTATGCCCCCAAACAAGTGACATTTTTAAATGTGTGTATACTGTAAATATAATGTGAGTTTTGTCATACAAAATTATCAGCTTACCTGTTCAGTTGTTCGATGTAGAGACCAAAAATCAAACCAAAGTAAAACTGAGAGATCATTGACTCAGCTACGCAGTGCAATAATCTAATAGGCAACAAAAAAGGGTTGAGTGTATAAGTATTGATCACATCATTGGCAAGGTAACCTGTAAGAGACTCTTATGCCACTATGCCACATTATATTACATTTTGCTGCTGCATAGAACCATCATAGAAAGCCTTTTTATACCATGGCCACAGAAGATATGTTTCTGATTGGCAGGTGACCAATAAGATTGTATATTGTGACTCTTCAAATATTGTTAAACAGTTCAACCATCATGTAAATCAGTGTGGAAACACTGCAGTAGCATTAGCAACAATATTTATGAACTGACTTTGCCTTAAATAGTAGACGTCAATTTGAACACAGCCATGCTGTGAGAAGCTCCCTGAAGCACAGTAATGTACTCCAAAGTGCCTCAATGTAGAACAGAATGGAGTCAGTGGAGGGAATTTGGCTTACTTGAGCTCCATCTTATTTTCACACTTTTACTGCTTATGCATTATGGCATACTTCCTAAACACAGTGAGACCTTATAGATGCGAAAAGCAAGTGAGATTTAACCCATCATACGTAAATTATTATGCCCTCTTGAAGATGTGGAATGACATCTGTCCTGTTTCCCTTGGTAAAAGGTATCCATATTTAATGATTTAACAATTTGCTCTTTGGACTCCCTGTTCCACATACTTGTAACACGAACTCTCACACACAAACATGCTCACAAGAATTAATGGAAACGGATGTTGCTTTTGGACTGTAGACAGTAGCGTGGTTTACAGATGGACAGGCCTCGTCTATGTGTGCTGGAAGAGGAGGAGCACATGTTGATCAAACCAACAAACAGCACACCTCCAGCATGTACTGCTCCATCTGTGCGTCTCCTCATGTGTGGTGTGTGTGTGTGTGTGTGTGCTTGTGTAAGTGTGTGGCTGTGTTTGTCTTTCCATCCATATCACTGCCATAACAACGTATGTAGTGGCACAATTTAGGGGTCTCAACCAAAAGGATTCAGGATCAGGCAATTAGCAATATCATGGCATACAAATGCATACGTTTGTACATTTTTTTTACACTTTTTTTGTAGCGATTTTCAGTGATTTACACCATCATAAATTCTTAAAAAGTCCACCAAGATGTACATGTTATTACCTGAAAATCACTTTAAACCATGTTAGTTATTAATTTAGATATTTAGATATGATAATATATACATTACATACATAGAAAATAGCTATGTGATTTGTATTTTTTTAATGATCACTGAGGATTCAACGAAGGAATAGAAAATCCAAATCTCCATCATCACGTTATCCTTTTAAATTTTTCTTTCTTTCCTCCACATGTTACAGTTAATCTTACAAAGTTGATCATTTTATGAATCTGGTGGCTTCTCTTCTGTATTACAGGGTCCTCCTGGTCGTTCTGGTCTGCCTGGTGCTGATGGTTTGGCAGGACCCCCTGGTACCATGCTGATGCTGCCAGTAAGTGCTCAGAATAACGCAACAGAAGTACATACCAGACACCTTTTAGCATATAATTCCATAGTGTTACTAATTTCCAGGGTATTGAATAGTGCAGACAAACAGAATGAAGAACTTTTTTAACGTCCGTGTGTGTGTTTGTTCAACAGTTCCGTTTTGGTGGGGATGGTGAGAAGGGTCCAGTGGTTTCTGCCCAAGAAGCCCAAGCTCAGGCAATCCTTTCACAGGCCAGAGTAAGTAGAAAAGGTCATTTAAAAAAATCCACCAGGAAACCAAAAAGCTGTGGACAAACCCCCACCCTGCTCCCTACACACAGCTGTAGGGGGAAAGGAGGGGAGGGATGGGGTGGGGGGCTGCATTTTGTTGGCCTTGCAAGGCTAAAAGGAGACATGCCAAGCAGGCTGAAGAGCAACAACATAAAAAGGCCACTTTAAACAGATGGACAGACAGAAGAGACTGTTAAAAATACTTTAGGGGCTCTCGTCCTGCGGGTGGGCTGAACCAACAGGTGTAGAAAATATCTTTCTTGTGTATATGTTGGAGAGGATTTGGGTGGATAGAGGGAAATCTGCACTTGGTATTTTGAAGTTCTGCACAATATCCCACATTAATTACACAGTCAGAGACCACAGTGAACAAAGAGATTAAGTGTGGAAGTAAATCTTTGAGTTTGCTGTACCATGAGACAACAGAATAAGAAAGCAGTTAGAGAATGTACAAAATGGAAATGGACCCAAAGGCATCACATACATTATAGTGAAATGTGGTGAAATTATTGTCTTGCGTGTTTTGCTACGACAGATTTCTTATACAGTATGTGAGCAGCAGATTGAGCAAGAAATGCATAGAAATGTAAAATTAAGAAGGCAAACTAGATATTGTGATTACAGATATGCAATGGGTGATTTGTTTTCAGTATAAAGCTATACTGTGGAAAATAAAATGTATAAAGTACTAAAGAAATTGTAAAAGGTATTGTTGGTGGACACCACCAAATTAAAGGGCCATTTAATAATAGTCTTACATTTTATTGATTTGATTGTATTTTGTCATAAAACAACATACACGAAACAATAACACTTGTCTAACACTTACCTGGGGAAAGTAGCTCAGTCGGGGGGGGGGTATGGTTGTCTGTTCAAGTCCCCATACAAGTATGGAGTGTGGACCGGTAGCTGACAGGTGTCAGTTTGCCTCCTGGGCCTCCGGACCCCCAAACTGCATCCTAGGTGGACGGGTTAAATGCAGAGGCTCAATTTCACCTTTGTGCTGTGGTGTGTACAATACAATGTGTGAGAAAAAAAGTTGATTAAGTAAAATTGAAGAAAACACGGACTCGATTCAGCATGGAACATGGACATGCAAGAAGAAACATGCAACAAAATGGAAAATATATAGCATGTAAGAGAAACAAGGTGTATATTTTATTTCAATGGCTGTACTGAACATCATTTGAATGGATTTCATAAAGTGGAATTTAACCTTGTTCTTGCCTGTGTTTCTGCCCTGCAGCTGGCTATGAGGGGACCCTCAGGGCCAATGGGGTTGACAGGAAGATCAGGGCCAGTGGTGAGTCTCCTTCTTTTGGTTGTTTTCTGTGGTTGTTTGTAAGCATTTGGCAATTTACTTTTTGTAATTTCCAGCATTTTATACGTATAAAGTTGTCATATGCACACATGACATCCTTTCGGATCAATACTATGACACCAAAAGTTACAATTACTCAAAGCTTGATGGTCAAGGTATTTCACCAATATTTCAAGAATAGCCTTGGAAATCAATGCTCTTGACAGCTCTGCATTGTGTGACAAAAAACATCTTAGTGTTTTCAGGTCAAATGAATTGGAAGAGACCAGAAACCTGGTTGCTTGTTTATTAAAAAATGTTGTGTTGCATCAGCGGTTGGTGGCTCAGTGGCCACACTGCTTGACTGTTCTGTGCTACCAGTTGCCAAGCATATTTCCTTCTGTTGTTGGTCCTCCCCCTCCTCCTTTCTCTTGGGCTTGTTGATACACGATCCACTATTTATCTGCAGGAGAAGGCCCTACGAACAACACAAAGAATCACCCTCTGTTTAATCTGCTCTTCTCAGGCCGAAGGCCAAGTATAATGATCAGAAATGATATTGCAATAAGCAGATAAAAAGAGCAGTGGATGATATAAGGAATGTGTGGCTTTTATCTGTATCTGTACCTCTCTAAAAGGTTTCCCCTCTTGATTAATTAAAACCCAGCTTTTCAGACATTCAAGCTATTTCAGGATTCTAAAATGTCTTTCTGTAATCACCAAATCACCAGCTTTACCTGCAGACAGATTACAGTATATGCCCCAAATCTCTCTGCCTCGACCAACAATTTAGCAGTGCATTTTTAGAATTAAGCACAGTCCATGCAAAAAACACCCAGTTGTGTTAATGTGCGTGCATGCCTTTTAACATTAACGCTATCAGGATCATTTTACATCATTTATAAAGCAGATTCTATTAATTCATTTGCTAAAAACAAGCCTTAACCATCCAAATGAACAGCAGTTTGTGCCAGCTGCACATAATCCATTATTAGATATGAATTGTCATCGAGTCATGCTCGAATTCATAAGAATTTAAAGGATCTTATTGTCTTTGACTGTCCTCACTTTCCAGGTATGAGCTACCTGGGAAGTGTGCATTTGTTGTAACAAGAATGTGTTGATTAATGTTTCTTTAGACGAACACACAAATAGAATGTACATCTTGAGCTCAACATCGCCATCTGCTGTTTACTTTTCACTATTTTTTTACTCCTCTCTCAGATAGCAAGCTGCATGCGTCAAAAAGACATGCATACAAAGTATTAATGTCTGTGTGCTCTCCTCAGGGTCTACCTGGTACTCTTGGACTGAAAGGTGACGGTGGAGACCATGGTCCTCAGGTCAGTATGAAGTGATGATGATAATAATGTGGATAAAATATCCTTCACCAGTTACTGAAGACCGACTCCCAGGTTATTAGTTCTTTGTCACTAAGTGGTCCTCGTTGGTCTGTACAGGGTCCCCGTGGCATCCAAGGGTCTCCAGGACAAATTGGCAAGGCTGGCAAGAGGGTGAGTGAACTCAATGACCTGGTCCGCTCTCACTGTGTGTGCGTGTGTGTGCTCACATGTCTGTGTTTGTTGTTGTGTGAATGTTTGTACTTGGGGTCACTGCTCAAATGCTGAGAGGCTTATTTCCAGACCAACAAACAATTGCTTGATATGTGCTTAAAGGCCTTTGCTGCCTCCAATCCTCGGATCAATGGCCAGGCATTAAATCTGTCTGAAAATGCCAAAATGTTAAAACAGGCTATGGATGTGGGACACAATTGGTGTCAGGGTGCAGTCACTCTGCAGGGCCAAACATCTTGACCTAATTGATTACTAATAAACATAAACCAGTCATAAGCAAATTAGTAATAAGCTTGATTCATAGGTCAATTGTGAGCCATTAGCTGATTGTAATGTCACAAAGTGTGATAAAAGAATCACTTAGTGTAAATATGTCTACCGCTGTAGTGGACAATTCTTTCTCACATCCCTGTTTCTGTCAATACAAAAAAAAACAACAGCTAATAAAGCAACCGCGGGGATGAGACAATAGTTCAGTGCAATATATCACTGCAACAGAAAATCTGAGTAGTATGATCATAAGAAATATATTTCAGATTTATAATTGTTTGCATGTTATATATAATATTCTTTTCAGTAGTTATCTCAGAATATTTCCAGTATACTGGCATCAGGCTTTATAGATGATTCCCAGTATTCATTGATTTCTTAATTGATTTTGTTTGTATATTGCTGCTTAATATTTTGTCAACCAGTGTTTTTATTTAGTCAGCATTATTTTTGCTCTGCTGGCTTTTCTGGAGCCAACACAGTCTACTCGGTTGTTTACTTTTTCAAGAAATATTAAAAGTATTTTTTTCCAGATATCTATATTTTTTTCATTTTACTGGCAAGATTTTGCACCATCCAGCAAACCACCCGGACAAGACAACAATGATAACACAAAGAGTGACTTCTCATTATCTTAAGGATTTTATAGAATTTCAAAGGTGTTTTGTCTTAAACTCACCTTACTAACAGTCTACTACAATACATAAGCATTTATGTATATGCTTCATTTTTCTGCTTTGTTTCTAAGGGCCGTGCCGGAGCTGACGGTTCCCGTGGAATGCCCGGAGAGCCAGGCTCCAAGGTACCACATGCCATCACACAACTTTTCATGTTTATGTGACAACGTACAAATGAGAAATTGAGTGTTATTTTCATAAAGCTTTGCTACGAGCGTACTGCAGCCCATGTTTAACATTGATCTATGGTGATGTTGTGTGGTCTGGTGACATGCTCTGCTGTGTTTATTATACAGGGCGACAGAGGCTTCGATGGTCTGCCCGGACTGCCTGGTGAAAAGGGAAACAGGGTGAGTACAGTATGGTAGTTGTCAGCAGTTCAATTTGTCAAAATCATGTGTCAAAGTATTAAAGTTTCGACGTTCTTAAAATCTGCTTTTCTGTTGCAAATGCCACTGAAGTGGAATACCTTTGAGATTTGTCCACTGAGAGACACAATGAACCAGATTTTGAAGGAATCCTCATGAAAAGCAGAGTAGTGTTTTGCCTGAGAAACAACTCCTCTACATGTTTTTAAGCTTATGAGAAAAATACTGTCACAGAACTGCCATTAAAACAAAATCTAGTTATTGGGGATTTGTCTTCTCAGATTACTATTTACTGAAGGGTTGCGTATCTTTTAGATGGCAAATGCTTTGGATGAAATACATTTGGCTGCGGTCAGCGGTCAGAGATCACGTTGAGTGACTTGCATACATTTCAGTGTGATGAGTGAATAACTACAATGTCACGAGGGAACAAGAAGTTGTAATTTGTTTCATTCCACTAATGTACCTGCATTGACTGACATGGAAACATGTAGTGTCAGCGTTGTAGTGAAGCCAGGTATTCATATTTGATGCATTTCAACTTTGTAGAATGAGCCGCAGTTTATAAAAGTGGAATTGGAAGCAGAGATCACTTCATTGTGGAGGATAAGGAAATGGAAATTAAAATGTTTCATTTTATTATAAACTGCAAATCATTTCAATCATACTCAATTTCAATGAAATGTATAAATAAAGCACGAAATACAGCATAATAAGAGTTATCAAAATAAAAGCAGCATACCAGTCAGAATGATGCAGAATATGTCTAGTATGAATCACACATGTCACAAGCCTATGGCTGATTGGTTCAAGTTTTTTGGAATCAAGAGTGAAACATGAAGGACAGTTAATAAATGAATGAATTGACCCAAATCTGTATCTCTTTCTTTCCTCTTCTATCTCAGGGGGAGCTCGGGCCAATGGGACCTACCGGTGCCTCTGGAGAGGATGGACAGAGAGTAAGTACTTCCTCTTTCAACCGAAACCCTGAATGAATTTGAAGAAAATTGCACTCAACTGAGGTGAACCACTATTGTTCAGTTACATCAGAGGTGGTCCGTCAACTCAGCCCTCAGGCAGCATCAGCTGGGCGTAAACTTATCAACTGGGAAGGAGGAGGGTTTGTGCTTAACCTTTACTCCCCATGAAACTAACTACCCCACTCTTACCTTCCACCTCCACCCTCAGGCGGTTACTACATTCAACAATGTTCGGTTAGGTTGAGATTAAGCCCTCGCTAATACAGGCTTTTGAGAGCTTACGATTATAGGTGGTGATAGATAGTTCATGTTTGAGTAAAAGATGCCAGTATTTACCTCAGATTGTATTTGTTGAAATTACAGAGCGTGAATTACAGAACCCCTCCAATGAAGAGTCTGATTTATGTCTTTTTCTTACCGTAGGGCGAGGATGGAGAGATCGGGCCCAGAGGATTAGCTGGCGAGAGTGTAAGGCTGCTGTTGGTTTTGTTTCATCAAGATATCCCAAACATATGGGATTCCAACATGTTGCAACAATATTCTCCTAATTCTTGATCTCTGATGTCTGATCTCTCTTTGACAAAAGTATCCACCAGAGGACACGATTGCCCTGCTAAAAATTATTCACCATTGTTCTCAGCATAGAATATAAATCATTACTTCTCATTCTTCACAGGGTCCTAGAGGTTTGCTGGGACCTCGTGGTTCTCCTGGACCCCCTGGATCTCCTGTACGTACCATTACCTTTATTACCCTTTTCTCTGATATTAGTTTGTGTGTGAAAGAAATTGATATAAGGTAACGTGGATCTTTTCTGACTTGTTCTTCGCAGGGTGTTGCTGGGGTTGACGGGCCTCCTGGTTCCAAAGGAAACATGGTATGAACAAAACTTTCTCCTACTAAACTGACTTATATGTTGCTCAGCTCCTAAGGATGCAGAGTTTTAGGAGGTTGTCTGAGCTGTAAACTACTGTTTCTATAACTTTGCACTGTCTCGGTTAGGAAGAAGCACTTATTCTGTTAAAATGAAGCATGTTTACACGCTGTCATAGTTTATGCTGTTTATAGGCAGAAGGTTGGATGGAACCCACCTGATTGTTGACAATGACAATAATTTGTGTAATTCAAGTGGCAGTATTTGGGACAGAGGATTACTCAGGGACTAGTGTTTAGTTTTGACAGACTCCACCTTTTTTCAGGGACCACAAGGAGAACCAGGCCCACCCGGGCAGCAGGGAATCCCCGGAACACAGGTAAACGAATCTATCATGCACCCATGACACCTGATGACAGCGGCAAAGACAGAGTGCAGTGTTGATGCATGCACCATGATGTGTTAATACAGTGCAGTGGCCACAGACACACTTGTTTTAGGCCTTATTGCTGCCTGTATCACCCACCACAAACTCCACACACAGAGGAAAGCAGCTCTCCAAAAGCACCTCGGAAAGGGGGATGTTTCGGGGTTGGTGCAGTTGAAAGCATCTTATTCATGTTCGTGGAATTCCTGCAAAGCTGCCACACCTGTTGGAGCAAGCTTCAGTGCCTCAAATTACCCCTGCAACACACACACACACACACACACACACACACACACATAAAAAGGCATTTATAGAAACACAAATATTTAAGTGCATGCAGTACCACACGCATGCTAGATGCTAATATGCCTACAGACCCCTCTCGTTACACACACACACACACACAACCCTGTACTTCTATACTTGTGAGGACACTCATTGAGATAATGCATGTCAATTCTATAGCCCCTTACCCTAACCTCACAAGTTAATACCAAAACCTAACCTGTACCCTAACTCTCACCCACACCCACACCAAATGTTATCCTAAACCTTAAAACCAAGTCTGAACCCTCCAACAGGCCTTTGAGGGACTGTCTGAAGGAGAGGACTGGCCAAAATGTCTTGACTTTGAAAAATGTCCTCACTCTCACGGTTTAAAGCTCAAAATGGTTCTCACAAAGACACACACACACACACACACACACACACACACACACACACACACGCACACACAAAGGTACCAGTTGAACAATCCCTCACTTGCTCAACTATTTACAACTCCAACAAACTCTTCAGTTTCTCGTGTATGTATGTGTGTGTGTTTAAGCATGCTTGTTGTTGCCATTGCAACATACTCTCATTTCTATGTGGCTCTGTCTCATAGGGTCTTCCTGGTCCTCAAGGCCCCATCGGACCACCTGGTGAAAAAGTATGTAACCTTTTTTTTGTAATTGTTTTGTGGAAAACGTACATACAAAATTGAAGCGCAATAAGAATGACATCAAATTTTTAAAAAAAATCAGTCAATCGCAAGAAAGTATTGATTAGCCAAAGTTAATTCATAATCTACATTTCAAAACTGTTTAGTTTCTTGATTTCTGTACTTTTTAGATTGTGCTAACTTTTGGCTTTTCTCATTAAGTATCAAGACAAAATGTAGATGTTTTCGTTAAGTCAAGTCAATGTTATTTATAATGTAAATAACACTAACAATAAGGATAATGATAAATCGCTAATCACTCATTTGTATCTACCGAATAGAGCTGGTCATTGCGTCTTTCTTCTGCTTTTTAACCTAAACTGAACATGTGTAGTGAAATAATTTGACTAGCCATGTTAAATCAGTCTGCTCTCTTATACCAACTGCAGGTAACAAATGAAAGGTCATAAAAAAAATGATATTGGAATCTGCAGATACTCTGTCGTCTCGGTAATAGAGAATTCTTGTTTGTAACCTCTGATCTTTTTTTTTCTCCATACAGGGACCTCACGGCAGGTCGGGGTTGCCTGGATTACCCGGAGCTGATGGGCCTCCTGTGCGTGCTCTTATCACCTATATACGTACATACAGTATATCAGTATAACACACACAAACAGAAACATGATTCCACTTTACTCCACCAAAACCTCACTACTAAAACTATTGTTTCGGAAACTCTTGTCAATTGCATTTGATAGTACATACACATAGACACTTCGACAACTCAACATGATGTAAAAACTGCTTTGAGGGAATTAGTAAAGTGGTGGATGTAGAGGTGGTTACATTCTGAGTTTTCTTTTCAACACCAAGTTCAACCCACGACTCCCAACACAGAGCTGACCTGTATATGACCCTTTTAAACCAGATCTGATGACCTGTGATATCCTCATAAAACGGTTACACATAATATGGACACGGCATGCAGGTCAGGTAGTATGTGAGATTGTTTACTCTACAGCCAGTCCTCCAGTTTCAAACCATTCTCAGCTCACAAGTCACTTGACACTTGTTAAAATGTTATCAGTGGCCATCATAAAGGGAACAGCCATGTTTATAAACAAGAAATGATATTGATTATATTAATATCATTTTATTTGGGTTAGTTTAAATCTTGACATAACTACTAATCTCCATCTAAAAATGTAACCAGCTGCATAATACTGCATTTTAGAATTTAAACAAGTGTGTCTTCTTGAAAAAGTTGCTATTCTTTTGAGCAACAAAAGCGGAGAGACTATTTCGATCGGTTTACCCTTTTGGTGTATGACACACACAGAGCCTTTTTGTGAAACACTGTGGAACTGTCCCTCAGAAATCTCTCAAGGCGAAGACATATAAGAAATGTGCCTTTGAGTTTTGTTGTTCTAGACCTGCAGCAGCTCATGTCATTCCTCCCTTTCTGCCCTCGCTAGGAGAGGTGTGTAAATTCAAGGAGCAAGCAGCCCTTAGTTGCCCTCAAGCCCCAGAGCCTAGTGATTTACAGCCTTCTGCCTCAACCTCACACCTCACATTGGAAGTGCCAGGTGTTTGCAGCTAAAGGTTTCCATATGTGTGTGTGTGAAGGTGTGTTTCAAGCCGTCTGTATGGGCATGTCTACCTGCCCCATCACTCTGACACCACCATTGGCCACCACGCAAGTGGCTATTAAGGCACAGAACTGAATTTGTGCAGTAGAAAAAAAAACACCATCTTGTGCACACTGACATGTCTTTCACATAAAGAAACAGGGAAAAACCTGCGTTGTTTGGGTGAATCAGACAAAAGGCTGAAGTTATTTACCGTGTTTTATATGGGTCCAACACGGCTCCGCTTTGGTTTCAAAAGGCATATGAAGGTTGCTCTTTCTGAAGGTTGCTCTTTGTGAGCTTTAACAAAGACATGCTCATAAGTTGGCAGGAGCCTTTGAGAAGTTAGGCTCTCATTCTCATATATGTTTGTTGCTTGGCGAAGCCATCGAGAGCAGGACAACACAAACCTGACCCCCTGTAGATAATGATGCCAATTCACAGACACAGATGCTTCAACATCATACATTTTAGCATCAACTAGCTGAATAACAAACATTTGTTCACACTGTGTTGAGTGTTTAGTTTAGAAAGCAGCATTGTAACTAGCACTTTTAATCACTTTGTGAACGCTTATTTCACAGGGTCATCCTGGTAAGGAGGGTCCACCTGGAGAGAAAGGATCCCTGGTAGGTGTATTTATGAAGGATTTGAGTCATTTGGGTGAGATATGTATTTATATGTATGTTTGATGCTGTGGAAAACTACCAACATGTCTTAGTGCAGTTGAAGGGCTAAAAGTAGTATAAAATGTACAGTAACTCCTTTATATTTACTCCAAAGGTAAGTCTTGTCTGCATGTAATCTAAAAGGACACAAGGATAACGTCACATGTTTGTCTACATAGATACATGAAATTACTTTTATTGATTATTTCTAATACTCACAGTCAGAAGCATCGCCATGTGCCTTTTAGTTTTACTTAACCAACTAGGTTGTACATTTAACCAACTATCTTGACGACAACACAAGTGATAATAATGTGGTTAGCTGTCAAAGGAAAAATGACATATTTTTTGACATTATAAATTGTATGTTTTTCATTAATGAAGTTAAGATTCTCAAATGAAGTATGTGTTTTTTGTGTCATGTGATTGTCATTTGACTTTCATAGTGTCAGTAAACATAGTCATTTAGAGCCAGTGATAAGTCGTTGTCTTTGCATTTGGCTCAAGAAATATGTCGTCAGGCAATAATATTTAATAGTACGGTAAGTTTTATGAGCATTGGCCAGTTTCTGATACAATTATAATAGAGAGCCGTTGTAATGCAGAGCACAGTTAATTCAAGATAAAGTATTTACATTAGTCAATGTATTGGAAAATATAATTAGTAACCTCAATTGAGCTATATCATTCATAATCTCCTAAATTACAGTAACTAGAATAAATGTATAATTTAATTTATTTATACGGTAATGTGCTACATCCCATCTGTGAACACCTCCATCTTCCTCACTGTAACGCATTTACTATCATAACCATGCTCTATTTGACTCTCCAGGGTCCCTCAGGTCCACAGGGTCCTATTGGTTATCCTGGCCCTCGTGGTGTCAAGGTACGGTTTCAGTTCGGTCAATCAAATGCCCACATGATCAGCCGTATTTACTATTCCTCACCAGATAAAGTCCTCCTTTTAATATATTGTACATAATGGTATTGTATTGCATTCTGTTATGTTTGTAATGTTATTCTTATCTCTCTTTCCTGTCCAATAGGGTGCTGATGGTGTCCGTGGTCTCAAGGGAGGCAAGGGAGAGAAGGTAAAAGCTTCTTAGAATGCTAAATTGTTTCCACATCATTTTTCAATGTACCTCCCAGATTATAGCCACTTAGCAGCCCCAACAGGATACGAATCATATGATGAATGTTAATGTAATCAACAAAGATTAAGTAAATATTCGGACTTCTGACGCCACTGGAAACTATTTATTTCAACTGCTGTGCTAAAATGTGATCTTCTTAATCTACAATAGCACAGCGATCCAATTAAGATCTCTATCTTGTATTGGAAGTGCTGTTTAAAAAGTACTTTGACAAGTTGAATCAACAGGCTACAGTTTAAACGTGCTTTTGCAAATACTGTATGTGTTTGTCCAAACTTCACTCACTTTGTGATGAAGGTGAAGACAGCAAAATAAAGTTTGGGAACAGCCCATAAATATATTCATGTCACAGATATTCTGTCTGTAACGGCGGCTGTCTACCTGTCCTTCCAACTGTGTTTTGGCTCTTTTGAGCTGGAGTGGACGGCTGCTGCAGCCTGAAAGAACCATGCAGAGGTCAGTCGATAGCCATCTTCAGTGGAGACAGAGCCTTTCCTGGAGTGACCCTCAATCAGTTGTTGAATGTAAAGCTGTCATGCTCGAGGCTTTTGGTTTCAAAGAACACTGCAATCCATCTCAAGCACTTTTGAAGTGTGTGACTGTGTGTTTCGCCATGTCGAATTTAAACTAAGCTGCCTTTTAATATGCGTGACATTTATTTAAGATCAATACAGTTCTCACTACAATGAAAGTATTCATATCATTGTTCTTATTTTCTTGGAATCATTGAATTATTTATACTGTAGCAAGATATTCCAAAGCCAAACCTTGAGGAGAAGGGGTTTGTTATGAATAAAGGATGCTCTTTACCTCAGGTGTGTGTGTTTGTGTATGTGTGTGTGTGTGTGTGTGTGTGGTCTTCGTGATGCGAGTTGCTGGCAACAGACATGCTCAGCGCTGCATTATGCATCAGATAGGGTTGAAAACATGGACAAGTGACAGACCAGAGAGAGAGAGTGCACAAGAAAAGAGACAGAGGTCCTGCTGAAGTCAGTAGTGCCCCTCAGTGTCCATTGGATTATAGTTAGGACTTTGGTTCAATTAAAAATCACAAAATTGCTCTATGGTTGCTCCATTCAATGTTTTGCTGAAAAATGTTTTTTAAAATGTTGTATCTGATCATCAAATTTAATTTATTACGTCAATATGTTACAAATACCTAAAATCAGTTGGTGCAGGTGCTAAACATAGAGCCTATGTAAATAAAGCACAGCCCGACAGCTTAACAGAGTTCTTTGCTTATGCTGTTCCTCTATCTGGCCAGCAGGGAGCAGCATCACAGAGTGAACAGAAAACGTCAGGAGACTTAATAAGTTCCCCAGTGAAATGAAGAAAATAGTCCATTGTAATGTGTCTCAGTCGGAAATAAACAAATGCCTTAAATAACAATATAATGATGTCAAGGAATGATTGCTGCCAAATGCAAAACTTGTTTTTGTTTCATTTTAGGGTGAGGATGGTTTCCCAGGTTTCAAGGGAGACATGGGAATCAAAGGAGACCGGGTGAGGACCACCATCTGTCATTAAAAATAACTTCCTACATGTCCAGTCAGATCTTTAGTCTTTACATGGAGGCAACTACTGTACATTACGTGATAGTCTCTGTATGTCTTTGGGTTGTAGGGTGAGCTTGGCATGATTGGGTCCCGTGGAGAGGATGGTCCTGAGGGTCCCAAAGGCCGATCTGGCCCCAACGGAGACTCGGGTCCCCTTGGTCCTGCTGGAGAAAAGGTATTAGGGCTCAATGACCAAGGGTGTTAAAAAGCCAATCGAAGAATCATATGTTTTCATCTCTTTTGAATGTGCTAAAGTTGTGTTGCTGGGCTGATGACTCGTGCTGTTAATGTCTCTCAGGGTAAACTGGGTGTTCCAGGATTGCCAGGTTATCCAGGAAGACAAGGACCGAAGGTAACAACAATACTGCACCAGTATGCTCTGTTATCAGAGCTGTGAAGACGTCACAGTGATCACTGTACACTGGCATAACCAAAGCGTCCCCACTGGACAGCCTGATGATTTCACATGAAATGGATTTACCATAAATAGAATTATTAGAAACTGTTCATCGCGAAAACACGTAGATTTTGAAGATAAACCATCTTAGTGCAGAACCAGTAGAGCGTGACAGAAGATAAGTGTTACCTGCATTCCTGGGGAGCATAAAGGCTTTAGTGCAGATCATTTATCTAATACATAATATACACGCTGGTTTGATGAAACATTTTGGAAGTGACCGTTCTGAAAATGAAGCACGCCCTATATCTTTCTTAGGGATGGTACCTGCAGAAATGTTGGTACCACTTTTTAATAAAGCACAAATTACAAAGGGCATATAAGTAGTAACTAATTGCTTTATCAATGGGTAGTTAACATCATGCTTTAAAGATTACTGTTGCCACAGACGAATTTCCCCTTGGGGATGAATAAAGTATATTTCTATTCTATCTTCTTCTATATTCCATTTACTAAGAACAACTTTTGATTTGCCAGGTTTAAAAAGAAAAATCTGGCTTGTATGTATCCTCCAATCTGAAAACATAATGAACTAAATCAATAAGTAAATCAAAGTTCTACAAAAGCTTATAACACATAATGTATTAAACATATTTGGAGGAAGTTATGGTTTGTCATTGATTACATTTTTATTGAATGTCCCAATGCAATGTGTGGTAAGGTGGTGCAGAATGGGTAAGCCCCCTAATAACAGAGTTTGACTAAAGAAAAAAATCATGTCACCTTGTCTTGTGTTTACAGGGGTCTTGTGCGAAGCCTTTTGTTTTGTTTTAAAGTCCGATTCTCTCTTTGTATGTGCGTGTGTTCCCCACATAATCATAGTTTAGAGAATTTGCCCCAGAAACGTCCTCTACTCTGCTAGCTTGATAAACATTGTAGAGATACCAGAGTGGGGAAAGTTTGTGAATTTTGAATGTTTGGTTATTTTTATGTCAAACTTTCACTTCACAGGAATATTGAGAATGTGTTTTACAATTTAAAAAGGTTCATTGAATGAAATAGTGGTGCTCAAGTGGAATAGAGACATATTTTTTAGAAAAACAAGTGTTTTAGAATACAAAACGGATGACTTCCATTACCGTAACACTGTGAAAAATTCTTAAAATTTTATATAAGGGCCATTGTGTTAACTGTGTGAAACTACAGTGTAGATATCAAACAGTAGTACAGATAGATACAGTACAGGATGAGCCCTCATTATCATGCATGCCCTGACCCGTACAGCCTCTCCCTTGTTTCCCCTCCATGATATCTCCCTCTCCTAATAACAGGGCTCGAGTGGTTTCCCTGGGTTCCCTGGAGCCAACGGCGAGAAAGGAGCCAGGGTAAGAAGACACACACTCACTGAGAAGACATCCTTTGCCTGTTTGTGTATGAAAATCACCACGCCATCAATTCCCAGCACAAAAGAAAATTGATTCCTATCATAAAGGCATCTGTATGGTGACTTGGCACAAAAAAATAACAGCAGCAAAATCAATGTTGAGGAGAGAACAAAAGACGTGGAAACCATCGTGCTTTCATCGAGCCCCCTCTCACCATTTATAGGCTTGAAAAAAGAAGGCGCTCGCACACAATTTTAAGAACTGCTGAGAAAGAGTTAATGGTACAGGTTTTACTTTCAACAGTTAAGTATGAGATGGCCAAAATATCCCTGGCTTAATGCACCTTAATAAAACAGTTGATTCATGGAGTTAGTGTTTGAAAAAGTATCTATTTCAAATGAATGTAGCGGTGGTAAGAAATTAGCTAGGAGTGCATGTTGTTCCACTACGTTTTGTCAATGTTGTCATTTGAATGTAACCTTTTGTTTTCTTATTTCCTTATATCTAACAAAGATATTAGTCGTAATACACCAAGCTCACGTTGGGTAAAGATGTGTATCAATGCACTGAAACATTAGAAAAATTGTATTCATCTCAACTACTGTAGTTTATCTCTTAAAATGAAGGAGTCTGAGGCTGTTTATGTAGAACAGGAAACAAATTGTTCTGTGGCTGTTTGGCCTTAGTTAAGTGAGCCCTATTCTGTTGTACAGGTGTTATAGTGCTGTCAGGAGTGAATTAATGTTGAATAATGATAAACAGGAAGTATTTGTGGGTGCCTCAAATGTTTTGTTCTTTGTTATGTAACAGGGCATTGCAGGCAAATCTGGTCCAAGAGGGCAAAGAGGTCCAACGGTACGTATCTTTCACTCCATGATTTCCATGATTAATGAAACAACTGTAATATAGCATCAACTCATCTTGTATCCAACTGAATTATTTACGTTCTAACAGTTTTAGGATTTGACATATTCACATCAGACTGCTATAACTTGCTGCACATAACCAGGCTTTCTGTTTGACTCTGGAGTTTTCTCTCTCTCTGTAGGGTCCCCGTGGGGGCCGAGGAGCCAGAGGTCCAACAGGAAAACCCGGTCCCAAGGTACACCAGATGTCCTAAACAGATTTTTGGCTTTTTACTGGGCTTTTTACTGGGCTGTACTATCAAGCAGAAATGATTCTTGACCAATGAAAACATGATACATTTTTAAACATATCTAAATATCAACTGATGATGATCTGTGGTTGTGTGTTGCAGGGCACAGCAGGCAACGATGGCCCTCCAGGCGGTCCTGGAGAGAGAGTAAGTCTATTATATTGTCTATAGGCCATTCATTGCAATCCACCTCCAATATGATGATATTTAGACTTAAACATACTTTTTATACTTTTTTTTGCTCCCACAAGAAGTTTTCCTCGAAAGGCAAAAAGATCAGTTAGGGTTAACTGAAAATAATTAAGTCATTCAAAATCAATGACTCTTTGCTGGTAAAGCTTTTGATTGAATTAACTTTAATTGATTGTGTCTTTGTGTCTTCCATTTCATCGACTTAAAGGAATTATTTGCTCTAAGTCTTACTTGCCCCAAAACAATTCATAAGTTTACTGGTTAGGGCAGCTTAGCACACTGTACACATACTGCTATGTAGAACAGCTGCTGTCATTTGGGTTTTGCTTTAATGCCATGTTCCTGTTCCTATCTTCATTCAACAGACAGCAGCATTTCAGTTTGTTATCCCTTTGCTTTGACATTGGTTCTCAGAGTTGAAATAAAGTGCATTTCTCATTTACAGAGTTTTAAACTGAAGCGACAACAAAAAGTGGCAAAGTAAATTATCTCTGCAGTTGCTTCACATTAAGCAGTGGCACCTCATTTTAAATATTTCATTCGATTTAGTTCGATTTCCAGTTTTAGTGCAATTTCATTTTGCTGTGTAACAAAGCAAACGTGAAACATTGATTGGAATCTAGTGAAGGCCAAAGAAGGCATGAAACAAGAAAGACAGCTGCAGCAATTGCTCAGTTTGCATAGACATTTTAACACTACAGGGGGAGAAATGGATATTTCTAACTGTGACAAAGCAAGTTCATCAGAAAAAAGAGCCTCACCTCTGTAAGATGAAGTCAAAAACAAGAATGTAAAGGCAGCAGTAAAGTACAGTATCTTACTCCTCATTGCCTAAAATAGTCACATTCAGTATTTCCAATGTCACCCTGGAGTCTGAATCATGAGCATCATTTAATTAAGGGCCCAAGTTCTACGAATACTCAACTGTGAAGGTGTAGGTTAGTGCTTGGGTTGGTTAGAATCTACTTCGATCTACTGGATTTTCCGCTTTTGACCCAGTCCCAAAAGAGAGGTAAAGTAAACTGTGATGGATAAATATGATTACAGTTAAATTACTAAGTCAGCTTTGAGGCATGTTTATATGAGAGTGCAAAAGATTGAATCAATTTGCACTGGATAGTTTATATGTAAATGATTTAATACCACTGAATCCTAAACCGTCATGTTACCTCAACAATGTACTGTTATGTAGCTTTCCAAAAACACTTTTTCACTTCATCAACATATTTCATTTTTAACAAACTTCAGCACACACTTTTTGAATAGGCTCATCTCTTTCAGTAACATTGTATAAGTGGCACACTGACCTCTTTTTCTTCACATTCCAGATTCTCACCGTTTGTGTGATGATGTCGGTCCCACTTTCCTCTCTTCATTTGTCTCATTTTTCACTTCGCTCAACCATCATTGCGTCATTAAAAATACCAATCAAATATGTAAATGCACTTCAGCTTAGAGGGGTACATACACTGAATAAAATATGTAATTAAATATGCTTTGTTAGCTGATTAACATACCTCACTCTGTACAGTAAGGGACACAATGTGTTTTAATTATCAGTTTTCTAATGGCTTCAGCTAAAGCCTTCAATAGAAAACAAACCTAATGTCTGGCTTGTATAAAATTATTTTTACCTTGTCCCTGCAATATCATTGTTTGGCGTTTGACAGGAAGTGACCCTATTTTACTAAGCCGTGTATTCACTCAGAATCTTTCTTTTTAAATACTCCTCCCAGACTTGAGCCACTAAATTACCACCAAAAAAAGATTTTTGAAGCATTTTGCCACTTCATTGTGCTCACTACAATGACCTGGTGAACAATGACTCACCTGACAGCAATTATTTTAGATCACTTTTTGTACTGAATAGCTTTAACTTGCTTTGTCAAGCTCCTCTGAAAATAGTCATATTTCATAGTCCACGTGATATCCTTCTAGGGGTGTTGTGATATACCGGAACATATTGATGATGACCGTGTTATTTAAAAAATGAAATATGGATATCATGTTAATAATACACATATGAAAATATGGACTCACAACTATTTTGAGTGTAATTAAAAAGAGACAAATCACACAGTAAACAAAAATAAAGATGAATTTAATTGATAGCATTATTATTTTCAAATTTTCTGTAGATAATCCGATAATATAGTTATTGTGAATTCTTTTGGCATGGCTGATAGTGAAAAGCGTGACAGCCTTATATCCTTCCAACTTATTAAACTTGTCACTGTTATGTTTTGTTTTGCTTTTCTTTCTGCATGATGCACTAAGCCACCTCAGGACTTTATTCTTTGTGCATCTCTCATTAATCTAACTTTTGGTTTGTCTACTGCAGGGGCCTCAAGGACCTCAGGGACCAGTGGGCTTCTCTGGACCAAAAGGCCCCCCTGTAAGTAATTGTCCTTCCTGTACAGTGTTCGCACTTCATAGATCAATGTAGTGTAAAAACAACAGTGAGGCTGTATGTTCTGCCGCTAGTTCCTGGTGTTCAGTGTCTATTCTCCTCTTCCTACTGTTTCAGTGGCAAATTAGCCTCATTTGCAAACATTATCAGTCAGAATTGATTCAATTTGAAGAGTTCAGGGGTGCAGTAATACATAGCAATATCCCTAATTCTGTGCGGGGATCATTAGTCTAACTGTTACTGAAGCAGAACCCATTTTCTCACTCCCCAGACAAGGGGTAATTTCCACCTATCGATTCAGCTTAGATACATAGCTGACTCTGAGCCGTCAGCGAATGATGTTGTTCCTTTCAACAGAACCTGTTATTTTTTCATTAGTGTTCTAGTAGTCTAACTATGACTTTACTGTCTGAAAAATATGTTTATATCATATATTGTGCTTACAAAGCATTTACACAATTCTGCAATAATAAGACATCATTGCTTGGAAAACATCCCTTCTATTTCAGCAATAGGGCCAATGTCATAGTGCCATCATTCACTTAAGATGTGTATGTCATTGTGATGTATGTACTTGGTTTCCTACTAAGTGTGTGTCTTGATTTCTAACAGGGACCACCTGGAAAGGACGGGCTGCCCGGACACCCTGGTCAGCGTGGTGAGACGGTGAGTCCTAAAGATCCTGTTTGAGCTTTCACTCACCTGTGTGGCTCCTGTTTGGCTCAGCCTCTAACGTCCTGCTGAGTGTACAAACTGAAGACCTCACATCGACCTGGAAACACAATACAACATCATTTCTCACACTTGGACAGATTTGGTATATTTCCACTGCAAAAGCAAATGCAAGAGTGTGACAGCAACGTTTAATCAGGAGTATCCTCTCAGTGCTCAGGCTCATCTTGTTTTAATCCTGCAAAAATGACTTTTGTTGTGTTAATGGCTGGTACTCAGTTGCTTATTGCCTTTAAGGGTAAAGTTGCCAACGAGAGCTTTTTAGCTCTCCATCTTCTAATTACCTTTCGATTGAAGGACGGATCTGATCCTCCCAATCAGTGGGCTGCACTTCAATTGAATCTCCCCACTCTTCCTCCTCCAAATCTTATCTCGATTGCCCTTGTATGCAGGTGATTACAATCAGTGATACAACATCTCAGTGGGATGCCAAAGGAGCAGACATGTCTCTTAAAGCAGAACTCTAAAAACCCCTGCGAACATTTTCTGCGAGTCTGTCTGCTTGTCTTGTCTCTATTTACACATGTAGACACACACACACACACACACACACACACACACACACACACACACACACACACACACACACACTCTTCATTCTGTCTGAGTAAATCCAGATGGCTCAGACTCCTATCTCATAGAGATGGACTTGAGGGAGCTGGGGAACCATCCCTCCCTGATGCAGTTCCTATCTTGTTATATTTTTGAAGTTTACAAATATGCAATGGAAGGATGCTGAAGACAGATTGTCCAGTTGCAACAAGGTGTCCTTGTGTTGCATTGCCTGCTCTGAAATAATTGAGCAATAATAGTGTAGCTGAAGTATAACAAAAACCAGCAGAATTGAAATGTGTTGCATCAGCACTGAATGATGGTTCATGTAGTTTTTTTTTTTTCAAAATGCAGATGAGCTTAATGAGAAATGGCTATACTAAATCTGAACTGAAGATGTATTGATGCGTAGATGGTGTATCCCATGGGACATAAGATTTATGTGACAACAAACAAAAACAAAGCAAACTTTGATTTGATCTAGTTGCAATCCCTGCTCTCAACTTCGATTCGTCCGTACTTGGTATGCATCAGTGCACCTTGGTTTGACGAGGCTCAGGGGCCAATAAATTCTACTAAAAGCTTGACAGATCATCGCCTCTATCGTTAAAGCTTCCCTTTCCGCCTGCCTCTTTCCTATAGATAATGTAATATGCCACACATGAGTGCTTCCCTTTGCCTTTGCCTTTGCTGCTATTCAAGCTACAACGATAGAGTCTTCATCAAGGTGTTTATGGCTGTGGATCTACGTGCTGATGAACATACTCCACAAGCATCCAATATGAGAATAGATCACAGCAATAAAGATGCTTATAGGCAGCCATTCACTGCAACAGAACTTGCATTTGAGGAAGTGCAAATAAAGATTTGAATCGCTGTCTCTGAATCAAGGTTGATGCTGTGACAGCATGGCCTGAGGGTTTCCGTTGAATAATACATCACCATAAATCACAACACAGTGATCAATAGGCCTGGAGTCATAAGTCGTTCAGGATCGTTCTTCTAAGAGCTTGGATTTGAAAACTTTGTTTGGTTGTAGGATAATAAGTTGCAATTGAAATTATTTCGAAATGCAATACCTCAGTGAATATAGGTTGTGTATGGAGTTTGATGACTGAGGGATTCAAAGATCAAATGGAAATCAGCAGAAAATTGAAAGTCAAAGTAGAAAAGTCAGTGTGGGCACCCGACACTCTAACCTTGGAGTTTGATATGTTTGCTTTATGCTAATCACTCCCTGGCACTAGTTGAGTCTTACTGTTTCATTCATGACATTCTATCTTAAAGCATTACATATTCATATGTCTGGGAAGAAAGAAACTCCGATATAGATGGCAGATATGTCTCAATTATGAAATATATGTTCAAGATACCAGACATTTTTTATCTTCATACTATACTACTATACTACTATACTATGTACTTGGAAGAAGACTTAAGCCAATGCAGATTGGATTGTTACTCTCCCCGGGAGACAGAAGTTCATCTGATTCGTGCTGCAGTTTTGGAGTCGATTCTTGAGATGTTGAACTTCTGTCTTTTTTTGCTTTTCCTGTTCGGCTGTTTGAATCCGCTTAAGCATCTCCATAGGGAATGCTGCAATGCAAATCAACCGCATACTGTGAATGTAAACTTGTGCAACAAAAAATGCATGGCAAAGTGGTTTGGATTTATGCAGGGCACAGCAAAATTAAGCAATTGCTTATTTATATATTTTCATCAGGTAACGTTGTTTTTTTTTTTCTTACTCAGATTTGTAAATTTGTAAAGCTGCATGCAGTTGTTGACAGCTATGAAGCAGGGAAACTCCAAAACACATTGGCAGAATGATAACGCCATCGGCCTATGAGCTGCCAGATGCCTAATTACACATTCAGCAGAGTTAGAGCAACATTATCATCCCATTGGAGTCAGGTGTCTTGCTACAGTAAAAATCTAAAGTAAGCTCAATATTCCCTGGCATTTCAGCTCTGGTTTGGCTCATCAACTCTCATAGAAACTTGTAGGGGTCTTTTGATGTTAGACACACTACTTTATTCACCAGGGGCCTCATTACAGAAAAATATCCTAACTGCTCGTCCTATCTTAACTTCGACCTCTCGAGATGGACAAGCCATATTTTGAATGGCTCTCATTTGCTTGCTAACTTGCCATCATGGACAAAAAAAAGTACAGATAGCTTTGGTGACCTCTGTGATGATACATGAGATGCAAGGCTGTGATGTTGAAGACAAATCTGCAACCTCAGTCTGGAAGTCAACCCTCACAAAATACTTTTGTTATCTGTACAAGCACTAGCAGAGCCTCCTTGTCTATCAAATTCAAAAGTCATTGTCCTGGCGGTTGCGATACATAGCCTTTCAATCATTCGATTTTGGTGTTCATGTGTTTTCCAGTTGCATTGCATTGCCATACAGACCTAATATCAGTGCTGGTGTTATTTTTGAATTCATTAGTTAGGACAGTTCTGTAATAGCTAAATGCTAAATTTTCCCAAAATGCAGTTAGGAAACATGTTTTTATTATATTAAAAAATCCCAAATGACATCCTAAACTGAGAGAAGATTGGATTTCGGACTCAAGCTACATCCACACTAAAACTAAACTAATAGTTTTCGTTTATAACCGGGGTTTTAAAACATCAAATGAGTTTCCATTTTCTAAATGATTTCCGCCCATACTAGCCGCCTGAAAACAAATATCACATGACTATTCACGTACACTGGGCATGCGGGTGCTGGTGTAAACAGGAAGTAGATTGGTTGCTTAGTTACAGAAAATACATCAAAATATTATAGTAGTCTTTAATAATAAAAGGCCGTGCTTGATACTCTTCCTCTACTCTAATCTTCCTCTATGTACTCAAACAGAAAGATTTCTGTTTGAGTTTTATTTTTCAAATTTAGTTGCAAGGCTGCCGGTCTTGCTCTATCTCTCTCACACACACATCAAATGTACTTTAAAATTAACTCTTACAAATACAAGTTTACTAGATTACAGGTCAATACATTTGGTCAACACACGTGTCTTACTCGTTTACTCGTTTGTCTGTTTTTGTCCCTGTTGCACTGGAGAGCAATTAATGCTTTTGTTTGTTTACAGTTTCTGTGTGGATTTCACAATAGATGTGCAGACTAAAATAAGCATCAATAAGAAAAGGAAAGTCTTGTGTCCATCATCCTCCTCAAAGCCGCAAACCGTGACTGAAAACGTCCGCTCCGTAGGGCTGATAACGGCGCTCGCTAAGTGCTTAAATAACAGCTGCTTCCTCCGCATGTCGGCAGTGGTAGTAAAATGAAATGCAGAATTGAACTGCACAACATCTGTTAGTATAGACAACAAGGTCAGCAATGCCTGTAATCCGTTATCCATGTTGAAACAAATCACTGGTAGTGGATCGATAATCAAGGCTGATGAGTTTTCAAACTTACCCGGCTTTCGGTTGCGTTTCTAAGCTCCTTTGTTTTCGGTGCTCTAAAACTTCATAGTAGTGTGGATGCTCAGTGCAAACATAACACAATAATTGCCTTTTAAAATGGAAATAGAGTAGTGTGGATGTAGCCTTAGGAAGTTTGTTTAATGTGGCCCCAGCTACTTATTTGCTTTGGCTCCTTATCAGTTGGTGCTGTGCAGGTTGTGTACAATTGGTTTGCAAGACCAGCTACATGAAAAGCAATGGGATTCATAATTACAATGACATATCAAGTGACCTTCGTCTGCTTTGCGTCCCTCTGTTGCCTGTCGGCTTCGTCAATCCTAATTGCAACTGCCAAACTCTGAGGTCATGTGATACTTCATCTGGTGGTGCAATGATAGAAAAGACCAGAGAGATAGATACCGCATTAATGAATCTAGCATTTCTGGCAAGATATTAGAAATATATAGTGGAAGGTTCATTGTAATGTTTTTTCCAAATACTGTGTAAGGTACAGGATCAGCCCTGATATCCTGGTTTGAAACAATTCAGAGACCTTTGTTGCATGTCATCTCCCTGTCTGTTTCATGTTTATCTACTTTTCTACTTATCAGTAAAGGCTAAAAGCTATAATATATTTCCATGTAATATTAATGTATTCTCAATGAAGAGATCAAGGTATACAATATATCAAAAAACTGTGCCTACAGTAATTTACTAGTCAGCATTGTGATGTAATAGAATCAATCCTTGATATTGTGAATATAACCTGAAAACTCATTGTTCCTACATCAAGGTAATACAAAGCCAAAACCTTAATCCCGGTTTATCATCTGAAACATGTTCAATTGGAATCCCTTATGGCAGGGGTCTCAAACTCATTTTCACTCATTTTTTCATGGTCGCCCACAAAGGGCGACCATGATGAAAATATATATATATATATATATATATATATATATTTTTTTTTTCAAGCACATTTCTGTTATTATAACTTAAATCCTTTTAATTTAGGGTTAAGAAACCCACATTACTCTATCAAAGATCAAACTATTAAAGAAAATAGCAAAGACAAATATCAAACACAAGTTATTACAATAACTTTGTTCAAAGCTATCTGTATCTCATCATTTTGACTTTCTATTTCATAATTTTGACTTTCTATCTCAGAATTATGACTGTCTATCATAGTTATGACTTTCTATCTCATAATTTCGACTATGGAGATATTTTTATTATCAAGTCTAACTTTAAAAATTTTTATTTTTATTTATTTATTTTTTTAAACTTTTTTTTTTGTGGCGGATTCGCGGCCCACATAAAATGACGTGGCAGCCCGGATTCGGCCCGCGGGCCGGGAGTTTGAGACCCCTGCCTTATGGTTTCTCTACCTGGGTTTTGATAGATAAGCTGTGTTTTATTGTTATTATAAACCGTATGAATAAGACTTTGTAATGTTTTTTCTTCAGGGTTTCCAAGGAAAAACTGGTCCACCAGGCCCAGGAGGGGTTGTCGGGCCCCAGGTAAGAGCAATTAATTATTAAAAGAATAGATTTATTATTAAAGAACACATTTTTTAATGTGACATCTGGAGGGTATTGAAATAGCCCTCCATAAAAGCTTATCGTTTGGGAATAAGGCAATACAGCATGTAGTAAGTTTGCAAAAATAACAGCTATTCAAAGCAATGCTAAAATATAAATGTATATCGATGTAAAGCAAGCAATGTGTCAGTGGTATTGTGGAGCCCCTTCTTCAATGATTAGTATCTTTATTATTAGAAAAAGAAATAGTCTAGACAACTAAGCGATAATGGATCTGTTTATAACAGCTGTCATTTTGGAAATAGATACTTTTTTTATTTGGATTTTGGACAGCAACTGACTAATGGCCTAAAGTATTGATGTACATCATCAATGAAATAGGCCTTGAATAACTGTATTCTCCATATTGTATCATTGCTATGTTGAACTGATATCAAACTGTGTGATTGCACCTTAGGGACCTACTGGAGAGACTGGTCCTGTTGGTGAGAGAGGCCACCCTGGACCCCCTGGCCCACCTGGTGAGCAGGGTCTTCCAGGGGCTGCTGGCAAGGAGGGAGCGAAGGTATGTGTCCAGTATACTGTACTGAAGGGGAGAGAAGTACTCCTTACGATTAGTCTTCTCATTTGTTTTGTATAGTAATAATGCAAGAGATGGCCCCATTGCTCCCCTTCTCTTCTATGGTAACAGATATTGTATACATAGTGAGCTTATATTTCCTGATTGGCTTTATTATATTTGTGTTAGTTATACTGAAGAGATGAAGCCAGTGAGGTTGATAGAGAGATCAACAGTATAGAAGTGGGCATCAAATTTAACTTATGCAGCTGCAATTATAGTACATAATTTGATTTTGCAGATTTTTGCCAGCTGCCTTTACACAGTTATATTTCTAGAAGGCATGCAAGGCTCAAAAGACTACTGGAGTGCTTAGATAAAAGTGGGAGAGAGCAGAAATAAATCTATAGCAATTAATTCACCCAGAAACACACCCCAGCAAATACCAAAGTCTCACCATTACTATCTGCGCTATATGAGACTCTGGCAAATGACTGCTGAAGATACAGTAGTTGAGAATTGGGGGTAGATTCCCTCCCTGGCTCTCCCCGGCTGGCAATTGAGTGTCCATTAGGAGCAGACAGTAGCCATTTTGTAGAAGTATGGGCTGCTCCAAACCAAACCCCTGACTCCCAGGACTACTGAACGTCCCCTTCTCCCCATACCCTCCCTCACGCACCCATGTCTTCTGCTTTCATTTTCTTCCTGTCTTCGCCAAGCAGACAGTTTAATCAAGTTCGTCGGCTAACTCCAAACCCTCTGCCTCCCACAAGCCCATTTTCTTCCCCACTCCACTCAGGCCTGTGCATCACTATGCCAGGGACACTTTGCCGAGGTCTTGGCAGCAAAGCCCAAATCCTCTTATGCCTCTCAAGCCCACTCTTCTGTGTCTCCCTGTTTGCAGATAAAGTCAGCCTGCCAATACAAAAGAAAATCAAACAAAGCCAGAAGTAACTTTTTCTGAAGTCAAATGTTCTGGAGATACGGTTTACAAAATCAACCAGGAAGTAAATGAGGTTGCCCTGCAATTATTGGCACTAACTCTAAAAAGTTACTACAGTGTCTGAGGTAAGGGTTAGTGAAAAGGGAGAGCATGCAAACAGTTGTAAAAGCTAAAATTCTTTTTGCTTGGATATCTTTATTGTCCATCACTGTAGCAAGCACCTTGTCTGCTCATTTCAGTCATAAAAGATATTTATCTACTTGGTACGTGGAGTCACCTGATTTTTCAACTTTTGATTTGGGCTTTTTAGCCTTTAAGCTGTCTTCAATCTAAATTCAATCAGATAGCTCTCTCTTTGCAAACTGTGTAGTGTAAGTACTTTATTTCATACATAAATGCCAAACGTACCTGCATGTACACATTTCACCAGAGGGCTCGGAGGTGGAGGATGTTTCTTTAAATAGGATGGCCAAGCTGTAGCTGTCATGTGCTTTGCATCTTCAAACCAATACTACACAATGCCAACACCAATTCAACACCACTATGTGGATAACTGCATTTTAAATAAAAGAATAAGGTCATCGAAAGTCATCGAAAATATAAAAGATCCAAGCTCTTCATTGAATCTATAAAGTCTAGATTTGTGACTCTTTGTTCTCAGTCTGTTTCACTGCAAGGCCTCTTTGATGCCACAGCAATTACTGACGACTAAAGGCCCTTTCAGACAGACTCTGACACTGAGGGGCTCAACTGAAACTTACATTTATTATGTACTTTTCTAAGTATAAATTAATCTGCAACAGTCATATGAAAGGGTCAAAGGTTGAGCACTTGTTCAGTAGAGTAAAGCACATCATACACCAGTTTACTATATAAAACAGCTATATAACTAATAACTGAACTAATCCTGTGTAACAACCTGCCTTAGGAACCAGGCTAGCATTTTGATCTTTAAATGCTAATTTTACCTCGGTAGTCTGGCATCGCTTTCAATTTCCGCTCATTGTCTGGCAAGGCCTAGTTGGCATCATTATAGGTAGGCAGCAGAATAGATGACACCCTTCTTACACCTGATTGGACGAATGCGCCACTTGTTTGGCTCTTATTAATCTTTGCCTTTAACTTTAACGGCTTTAACAGCTGTTCTAGAAACACTGTCAGGTTCATCGCACAGTAAAACCATAATCAGTTTCTCAATACATTTGAGGTGAGCAACAGTCCATGCAGCATCAAGCTTCATTTTCTGCAACATTCTAATGGCTAGTTTGAATAGTCAGGTTTGGGAAGTTGATGAGAGACACTTCCTATAGTTTCTGGCAGACTTAATCGTTCCTTGAAAGACATTTTTTACTTTTTCCAGATCTTGAAGGGAAAAGTGAATATGCAAGATATAGTCTGGTTTGTGGGGCTGGTATTTTGGTCTTCTAGCAGGAAAGAAATGTTCTCTGCTGCTCAATAAAAAATATTGTTTAATTTACTTAATTTACACCCAAGGAATATGGCAAGTACACTGACGTACACTAAGTTTAACACAAACATGTGTGCTTGTGTGTATAGGGAGACCCTGGACCACAGGGATCCTCCGGTAAAGACGGTCCTCCCGGCCTTCGAGGTTTCCCTGGAGAAAGAGGTCTACCTGGCGCCACGGTAAGAGCTACACTCCACCTTCATCATAGCGTCCCTTTACATGTGTTTGCTAGTAGAAAGTGACAGAACATTGCTATATAACGAATGAACCAGCATCTATCTAGAGCCATTCACTTCACTAGAGACACCAGCCCTGGAATTCACTCTTAGCAATCAATCCGATGCAGAGGAAATCCAAAGCGACATCTTACAAATGAACAGGCGTGCCTCTGTATCGCTCCACCGCCACTGACACCACTGTTTTATCTGCTGCAATGCATCATGGAACCTCTATTATAAAACTAGGGAATGTTGGTAAGGGATCCATTTGCAAAATCTTTCCCTGGTGTAACTCAGGGACTTGAGTTGTTTTTCATATTTCAGTACCAGCATTTTTTGGGGGACAGCTAAGTTATTTGTTTTTCTCTGTATGCATTATTTACCTAATACATTATTAAGAGGGAATGTTAGCAATTAGACTGTGGTGGCTGGGAATGGATATGCTGTGGGGATAGAAAGTGTTGTGCTGCCTGTATCCTCAAGGTCAGTCAGACTCTGCAGGCCAGCAGCACTGCTGATTGTTTTCTGCCATTGTAATTTACTCCAGGACCCAGCCAGAGCCAACTGAGACTCATTACCCAGACAGCCATGTGCTCCTTTGTGGCCCACTAGGGACCTACACACACACACACACACGCACACACACATTATGGGCTTTGACAAATATACAAGACACACGCATACAACATATTATACACAACCTGGCATGTGCTAATTGAAACTCAGAATATTGGATGTGTAGATTGAGATAATTGTATACTCCCAAATGCACACACACAGTCGTGTTTACTCACGACTCATGTATCCGAATGATGAATGAATGCTATTTTTATGCTATAGATTTTTCTAACATGCATTATATTTTTGATCTGGGATTAATGCTGGTGGTCTGTAAGGATGAAATGTTATGATATTTCTTGGAGTATGAATCTGGGGTTAATAGCACTCAAAGCACATACAGTATCTAGTAGTGTCTGGCTGAAGCAAGAAACCAGTAAACAAAGGTAGACTGTCCAGGCTGGATTGGCGTGTGACAACGGAGGCGTTGAAATACAATGCTGTAGAGAGAAGGCATAGGCTAATGTAAAGTTACACAGTGTTTAACAGTTGTGTCAAGAAGGACCTAATGTGTTTTGTCCTTCTTTTCCTCAGGGCCCAGCAGGTCTGAAGGGAGGAGAAGGGCCCCAAGGTCCACCTGGTCCCGTTGTAAGTACACTGTTACCTGAGATCAAAGTGTCTTTCTTTCCACTCTGTAAATTTGATATGTGTTATTGCTTAGCATGAAGTATATTTCATGTTTTAGAGGCCTGCGTATGCCAAGTACCAGAGGGCAGTTTACATGTGACTTTTAATTTCCCTTGTCTAACTGCTAGGCCACCTTCATCATTGCTTTCATTTTGACATCACCACTATGGAAGCAGGGCACCTATTTATGTATTCCTTTTAACTACATTACATTACACTACTATTTGTTCCTTTTACTACAACGTATAACGTTTGGTGAGCAGTATTTTCTTTTTCAGCTCGGCAGCGCTGAACATACATGAATCTATAGTTCTGTCTTTGTGTAAATCCACTGTAGTGCCTTACTCAAAGACATCACAAACTGTAGCTAAAGATAAAAGAGAGTCTTACAGCAGGTGCTGAAGGTGAATATGAGCTGTGGAACTGCAGTAAAGGCAGACATGAGAGAAAATCAAACATAGTAAATTATAGTAAACGTGTGCAATACACATACAGTAATCTCATTAAGCCCTCATGGTCACGTAATCAGTGTTTTATTTAATCATTTTCCAAATTTCTTCTTGTCCCACTGCACACAGTGATTTGTCTTTGCCGCAATCATGTGCTTAAGATTCTGGTATTAAGACTGTTTGCATCATTGCCTCCTGGCACACAGATACACACAAAAAAAAACATGCAGCCAGGAGAGCGTCCATATGGTGAGTCACAGTGTCTAGTCATCCCGGGCATTGCTCCTACACATGCCTCATCAGTCCCAAAGGGTGCGTCTTGGCACTTAACGCCAGCTGTGTTCATTCTTCTCAGATTGTCACAGAGACTCTAGAGCTTCGTCACACAACTCAGTGGTAAGGTTAAATCAGGTTAATAATGGGCGTGTACGTGATTATGCATCTGTATTTAAGCAATAAAATCACAAAATACCAACTGCTATAAAATTATACATTTAAAGTAAATCATCTAATTGGCCCTTATGAGTGGCTCTAGAAATGTGACATATACTGTGGAAGTTGCAAATATTATGTTATGGAAACATTGCGAGTTGTGACACTTCTTCTTCTCATAATGTTCAGCTCAGGAGAGACTTCAGATTACTTATGTAAGCATGAACATGTTGATTGAAAATGTTTAAAACATTCTAGCAGCAATGCAACTCCGCTACAGTAATTACAGCACTGGAAAATGAATACATTTGTAACTTCCTACTCAAGGCCAAACATTGAAAATATTAAAGTAACCTGCAGTGAACACAAACTTTAGTTGCCTTTTTTTGTAGACTGTATTTCCACACACTTTACCTTATAAACCTTTAAGGTTGCATAAGGGTCTGAAACTGTCAATGTTCTAGATGTGAGATTATTAAGACATCGTGTTGCTTGCCCCCCCCCCCTCACTCTCTTCCATGAGTGAGTACACGATGTATGTATGACGCTGTTTACCAACAGCAATAGTTTTCATTACTTATTCAGTAGTGATGAAGAAGATTATAACAAAATGTCAGCGGGCATTATGATAGCTAGTGTTACTTACTTCACGCTGTAGAGTAGAAATCAAAGGGTTCCACCAGCATTACATTTGGATGGCTGTTTTCATGTTGAACATTAACATCTGTTGTATTTGCTCTAGGACTTTTATTCTGAACAGAATGGAAAAGCCTCCAACAATTATCATGGGACATCAAAGCTTATCTGGTAGCAGTAGGATTCCTTATAAATTACAACAAGTAGAAAATAAAAAAAATATGTATTCATAATTTTTGAATATGGATGTAAAAATGTGTGTATGTGTATCTATGAGCACTGATACACAGCAGCGGCCTCTTTCATTCAGAAAAGCATTTCTCGGAGCTTATAGCCGGCGAGACGTCAGCTCTCCGAAAGCAGATAATGCTGCTTTCAAGGAGCAGCACTGCTTTATTACAACTTAGCCACCTGTTACTGTGTGTTGCTCCTGCTGTTTCCTCAGGTTTCCTCTGAAAAGGTGTTGTGTGTGTGTGTGTGTGTGTGTGTGTGTGTGTGTGTGTGTGTGTGTGTGTGTGTGTGTGTGTGTTGATCCATTAGCAGTGGGACTCAGTTGGGTCTTGCTTTGTAGATGTCTTAATGGCAACGGTTATTGTTCAGCATACTCGGTTATATTTAGATTTCAGGCTAACAAAACTCTGAAATATGTTTCCTTCTCTCTACAGCAAACAAAACATGGCTTCTATCTTTTATTTTTCACTCACCATCTCCCTCTCCTTTTCACACTCACAGGGTTCTCCTGGTGAAAGAGGTTCTGCTGGCTCAGCTGGTCCAATAGGTCTATCTGGTAGACCTGGTCCTCAGGGTCCCCCGGGTCCCGCTGGAGAGAAGGGAGCACCTGTAAGTACTTTTTTTTCTTTGCTACAGTGGCCGACACCAATCGTTCTGTCACGTAAATAGTTTCTTTCTTCCTTTACCTTCCTTTGACCTTCAGTTCTGCTGGTTTTAGTTTTCTAAATATAATTCAAACAAATGTCTGATCTCTTCTAGGGTGAGAAAGGACCTCAAGGTCCTGCTGGTCGTGATGGTGTCCAGGGTCCTGTTGGTCTGCCCGGGCCTGCTGGACCTCAGGGTCCACCTGGAGAGGATGGCGACAAGGTTAGTCATCCACACTTACCATCCCACCCCGTTGGCCCAGTTACAACTCCTTTTCCATTCCCAAACTGGGATGGATGTTTTGGACTGAACCAGATTGCCAATCAGTCTTCATCCCCATGTTCATATTTAGTCCATCTGCATGGAAAAATTTCATTCCAACACTGTTGCTTATCCATCTTCATAACCAAATGCGCCAGCAAACGCAATTAGAGGAGATGTAAAAGTGAAGAACTGTTGCTTGTTCCACTTCCTGCAGTCATTGTGCCCCTTGAGGTTACTATCAGGCATTCAGCCCAACATATGTCTCTTCAATGCAACAAAGAAGACAGTAAAAAACTGACTTCACCATATTTGTGCATCCATACAGTTAGAGTATAAATGCAGATAATGGTGGTTTGTGTTCATGTAAGGTGAAGCTTGTCAATGATCTTTTCATATACTGTTGATAATGAGAGAAGAAGTGAAGCTAAGCTGAGGCGGATTTTGTGTGTGTGTGTTTTTCTCTTTCCCAGGGAGAGGTTGGAGAGCCTGGTCAGAAAGGAAGCAAAGCCGACAAGGGAGAACAGGTACACTATGCGAATCGAAGTCCATTAATTTCTTACTTGTACAAGCATATACATACATTTTCCACATTCATTTAGGAGTTGGTGATGTTACTGTGAACATTTTCTTTTCCCATTTACAGAACCACACATTAACACCATTATAAAAACAACAGTGATTGTTTTTTTGTTTTTCAAATCACAGAGCAAAACGTTTTCAAGTGTGATACTTTTTCTTGTTTGTGTTCAGGGTCCTCCTGGCCCAGCTGGTCTCCAAGGTCCCATAGGTTCCCCAGGTCCTGCTGTGAGTACAACTGTCCTAAAAGACTGTTGAAACAGATCTACACGAAGCCTACGATGTTTTATTTTGTGAAGACCTATGTCACTGGTCCATGATTTTGTGAATGTATTCTACGGCACCTTTACTATTTGTGTCCTTGTATCGTTCTTCTCTATGCGGACGTAAATTAATTAAAAACATGTGTGTGCGTATGTTTACTCAGGGAGCTGATGGAGAGCCTGGTCCCAGAGGTCAGCAGGGTATGTTTGGACAGAAGGGAGATGAAGGCTCCAGAGGTTTCCCTGGACCCCCTGGTCCCATCGGTCTGCAGGTTAGTACCATTCACATAATCCAGTTTGTGTCATGTAAACGGCTATCTCGAACAACTCTCTTGGTATTGCAAGCCTGTATTTTACATAGTAAAAGTCTTCATAGAGCTCCTATTGTGTACATACATTTATTTTGAAGTAGTGCTATATAGTTACTTTTATTTGTGTAAATGTTATGGGTACATTGAGGCCTTCAGTCAATGAAAATGAAATAATGAATTTACTGTTGGAATTTCAATCGTTTTAAATGAGCATTAAAGGCGTTTTGTTAAGACACACAGAGGAACAGTGAGGCAGCACTGTTTATACGAGCAAAATGAACGTCAAATGGAAGCCAGAACAAAAGCTAATCGTGCCTCCACAACTCCATCAGCTCTGTGCTGCTAAAAAAAACAGTTCACAAAGCTTTTAATGCCATATTCAGTTCTTAAGACTCACTCTACGATTTAGACTATAAGTCATGAATAGTTCTGCTATCAAGGTTTGGTAATGCTACTTGTTTCTGCTGAAGTTTTGTTCTAGAATGAGCGTCAGTGATATGAAACAAGACATTATTCGACAATGTCATTAGATAATGGATATTGCATTTTGTTGACGAGAGGGAAAGCTACAATTTTGATACATTTAGTCTGTACTTTATATTTTTTGTCATATTTAGTCCAACAAATACACAAATGTGGTAGCAGGCATTGGCCGGGGTGGACGTTGTACCCCTGTGACTCAGACCTTCTTCCACTGTACTTCCATTGTACCTTGACTTTTTGGTGATAGCATTTTTTCTTCTATGGTCTTGTAACTTGTCACAAAATCTCATCATTGTGGTGTAAAAATATCTAGTCCTCTATGAGCCACAGCCCTGCTTCATAAAGATCGTATTAAAAAAGACATTACCTGTTTAGCCATGTATGGCTGGAGAGATTTGCTCTTCAGGTGAGGAATTACCTTTAAATAGCACAAGGCAGGATCCTGAATGCAGGGCATCACTTCGTATTCATTTTACATGCTTTGTTTTGTGGGTCAAGTTATGTTGACATACTAGGCCATGCATTCGGTTTGTGCTGTGAGTGACACATGACATGTCATATGACGTGTGTCGAGCTCTCAAGTAAGATTGTTTCTTTTTTTCTAATGGCATAAGAGAGTTTTAAGGACATTCTTTTGCAACACCATACGGTACAATAATCACCTGTAGCACGGGGAGGAAGAGCTGATTAAGCATGCATAAGGGGTGGGAAAAAGAAAAATAGAGAGGACTACAACAAACTGAGTATAAAACAATTTAGAATAACCACTCACTGTGTATACTTTCCTCTGATACTTCTCTTATATTTTATTGCTCTGAACAAGAAGTCTGCAATAAACCGAAATTAAATGTATTTACTCACTCATTCTGCCTTTAGTAGCAGTAGCAGTGTCGAGTGATGACATCGTAGGAATCAGGATCACTCTACTACCGTTCTACACTGTGTGCGGCTACAACACAAGTGTGATATTCATTTCACATCACGCTACAGTGCCAACAAAGGAAGACCCCTCTCACCTTTATTCCAAGGCAACATCCATTCTAAATCACCGCTTTAGAAAAAGGCATTGCAATCTGTGATACATTTTGCTTTTTAATATACAGCATTTAATGTAATTCATAAGTGTGTGGTAAAGTAGCCTCTACAGATCCAAGGACATAGTCTGTAGCCAGACTGAAAATAATAAGGTAATATTAGGGTAAAAGAAATCCAGATCAGCTTGATACAAATATATAAAGCGATCTACAGTACAACCAGGCGTAATGATGTTCTGTATCACCAGGATAATAATTTAATGAGATAGGACATTCCCCTCCGTAGGAGCCTATTTGTTAGTAATTATCTGTTTTTTATTAGTAATCAACTCCTTAAGATAAACACGTTAAGAGTTTACTGCAGAGATTGGGGTCATTGTCTTGATGAAATAACATAGACTATTACTCATCGTTCCAAGGTACTATCCTATCTCCGCAGGATTGTATTCAATGGACTTTTAATTGGGAGTAATTCACTTCCCATCGCCATTCCATTAATTGTGTGGACTGACCTGCTCGATAGTCAGTTCCTCATCGAGCACATTTACCACGCTGCATAATTAGTAGCACCGCTAATGATCTCAGACTAGAGGAGACCTTTACACAGATGAGATTTCTCAGCACGGTAGGAATCAGCATGCAGCTACACACACTTTTCAGCACCCAGGGAAAATACTTGCAAATAAGGACATTCGCACACATACACAAAAGAGTCCGCTTATGGTGTAAGCACATGTTGAGGAATGCGTTCTTTGATCTCCTCCCTTGCAATGTTACACCTTATACTGATGACAAACCTCGCCTGAATCAAGAACAAACACACACACACACACAGGATGCGAAGCAGAGTACAGCAATTTAATCACGGCAATTACCGGTAGAAATGTCAGGGATCAAACGCACATATTTATTATATATATATATATATATATTTACCATGCATAAGTGAGCTGGATCTATGTCTGCACCTTTGAGTTCAGATGAAGCTGTTACTGACTACAAAAGGGAAAGCAAACAGGGGAGGAGTCTTGTCTTACATGTCAGTGGATCCGGGGACAGATTGCAGAACAAAATCATCTCCCCTTTGCTTGAGTATTTATAAGGAAGCTTAAACCCCTGTTATGGAGATATCTGATACATCATTAAGTTCTTCACAGGCAAGCTAAGTTAGGCGTTTTTAATACCTGGCATACTTGCCCTACCATATCTCGTTCCTCATTCAAAGAGCAGTTTGAAATATTCAGTATATTATCTATGGATAAGAACTGAAATGACTTCTTCACTACATTCCGTGTGATTCTGTTAGTTCTCTATTTCTCTGTTTGTGTGCACAAGATTGACTCTTTTTTAAGGTATGTGGTTCATCTGGTAGGAGACTTGTTCTTGACCTTGCTCAGCATATTCATTGAATATTTCATTTAACAGAGTGGGACTAGACTGCACTTAAAACATGGATTCAAGTGATTCATTAATGCATGTTCTGGCCCACAGATATATTTAATATTCCAGTGCTTCACTACAATGTATCCCAGCAGTCAAATCAAATTTAAAAAATAAATATCAAGCAGGAACAGCTGTTGTGAATGCATTTAACAGCACAGACAAATGTAAATCATGAAAACCAGCATTACTTATTCATTCAACATCACCTTGTGCTTTTAACATAATTATTTTCTTTTCTGATAATATAATTACTTATTCATTTTTGTTTTCCTCAGGGGCTTCCTGGACCTCCTGGTGAGAAGGGAGAGAACGGTGATGTGGGCCCCATGGTAAGAGACACATCTGCTTCTTGTAAGCACTCTTATAATAGTTGAATGCACTTTAACAACACTGTGTTTCTTTTGTGCAGGGCCCTCCTGGTCCTCCTGGTCCCAGAGGTCCTCAGGGTCCTAGTGGAGCTGATGTACGTATGGCTAATTGATAACAATGTGTTCACCCAAATCTAATGACCTGCATGTATTGAAAAGGACATGGTCACTGTAAGACTGTGACATACAGTTAACTTCATCTTTAGTGACATTATCTCATATATCTTACATTGCAATGCCTGGACATCATCAGGTGTCCTCTCCCAAGGTGATGGAGGATGACTCATCTCTTTCTTTATTCCCCGCTGCAGGGTCCACAAGGCCCTCCAGGTGGTGTGGGCCCCATGGGATCTGTGGGTGAGAAGGTAAGAGTCACAACTCGGCACCCCAGGGTGTTCTGCCTGCCTAACGTGATGTTGGGCATTTGGACTGAGAACCTGCTGGTCTAGCCCACTCCAGACCATCCAGCTGCCCCCATTTGTTACCACATGCAGTCCATTCATTTCATATGCCAAGGCTTTTTGTCTGAGTTAGTGCTTTGACACTATTAATGTCTATTTTACAACGCTTCCAACAAGATTCACGCATTTTACTGCCATTTGGCAGACGGCTGCACTATAAATGCTTAATTAATGCTTTACCCCGGCAGTTAAATGCTTCTGGAGTATGAAAAATAAAGAGCTACCAACTCTTTAAGGGGGCACTTGTTATACAGTAACTTTTAACCTCCTTGTTTCAACTAGAGTTATAGACTTAGTCAAGCTACATGTCTGGCGTTTGTTGCTATCATTAAGTGTTAGTATGTAAGAACTATTTTGGTAGAATAGGTGGGGCTATTTTAGGGTGAAGGTGTATCTGTCCGGACACTGACATTTGTCTAACCGCAGGGTGAACAAGGTGAGGCCGGAAACCCAGGTCCACCTGGAGAGGCTGGAACCGGGGTAAGTGAGCTCTGATTTAGTTTTTGCTATTTGCTATTATGTGTTCCAGGAATATCTGATGTTTGTATGTCCTTATGTATGTATGCGCCACCACGCACATCCTCATCATCAGGAAAACAGTTGCTTAATGGATAGCTTTAGGTGAATATAGTGCAAAAGCCAATCTAACAAGAAGGTTTTTTTTTCTTTAGTGTGACACTTTGTATTCATCACACTGCAAGTAATTGCTCCTCACATTGAGGCTGGTCGTTCATCTCAGCATGGCTCTTCTGCTTTGCACCCCATGTCCACCTGGCCTGCCAAATTGAGTATCTTCCAGGACTCTTAAAATATAATTACCAAGAGGATACGCCATGGTGCTTCTGTCCTAAAGAGCAATCATTGCAGACACCATGAAGCAAGTTGGCATCAAAACACCCACTTTGCTGAGTACAGCTTTTAGCTGTGATTTGCCCTGTTTTGATGGCTTAAAAGGTGCAGAAGTAAAGGACTTTAAAAGTTTAGTAAATCATCTGTAATACCTAGCAGTTAGATTGTTCTAATATACTATAGTGTTATAGTGAATGTCACATTCAATTTGAAAAGATTCTGAAAGATTTCATGTAAGTTTACCATATCCATATGCTTTCCCATGTTACTGCCAGAGAGAGATTTATGACAATTTGATTAGCTTTTTTAAATATTTACCAAGCACACATCGTTGATGGCTCTATTAGCTCTGCTGCCTCATTAATCATTATTGAGGTACAACAGAAGATTGAAAAGATGGCTCATCTCCAGTGGGAGTGGCAGAGGAACGTGATGACAAGCATTCATAATGTCCCCTGCTAGTATCCATCAAACTGCTGGTGTCATTGACATTTCCAAAGTCAGTGTGCAGCTTAAGCCCCTCATCTAAGGCATCTGAAGCCAATGCCTTTCAGCTATTCTTTTGTCTTTTTACAAGTGTTAGTACTGATGGCATTGGGACAATACTAACTCAGTAATAACTAATTACTACAATATAGTGTAGACATAATGTTGCATTAGTTACTACTAACAAAAAATGATTGAGTTAAATATCATTTACTTAATTAATGAACACATTTAACTATTAATTAACTTTATTTTGTCAGGCACCATGTAAAATATTTAACAAAATTGCTGCAATAACATTTTTTATAATTTAATACAGCTAAAAGCTGATGTTCATCGTCATCCATCCATCTGAAAACTGCACACAATACTGACAAACACTAGACAAACAGACATGAAACATGCATGAAGCCACATACACGCTAAATATACAATAAGTGATAAAACACTATTAAGATGTTGATGTCACCGTACTGTAAAAAGTGTTTGTGGAGTAAAAACATTAAATACAATGCTTAAACTGTGATTAAAATGTTGCTTTTAGCTAGATATTTAATGTGGCTTTAAAGCTATACATGTCATATGTCATCCCGTAAGGAGTTTCCACCGAGTAGAACAGAAAAAGCTGACAGCCTAAAATAAGGCCAGCAAATGGGGACATACAGGACAATATCTTATGAAAATCATCTGACGATTTACCACTAAATCACAATTCAGAGAATCTGCTGAATTCCTTCATGCCACAGAGCAAAGGTCTTTATAATATCGAACAAGACTGTAGAGGCACATTACCTTCATATCTAAGAGCTCTTGGTGCTGAAAAAAAAATGTTCAGTCTCATTTCACATCAGCACTGTTGACCATCCAGAGTTGTTGTCCTTTGTTACACACTGAGCTCAACTTCGGACCCAATTGCTCTCAGCAGCATTTGTCCACATGTCAATTTTCATCCTTCGTTCATCACTATAGGGACCTAAAGGCGAGAGAGGAGAGAAAGGAGAGGCTGGCCCCCCTGGAGCTGCTGGACCTGCGGGTGCCAAAGGACCACCTGGAGATGACGGGCCAAAGGGCAACCCTGTAAGTCCGCCAAATACTCTCAAAATCAATTTAAAAAGAAATATTTTCTGTCACTCAGTCTAACAGGCTTAAATGTACTGCTTTAAAGGAAATGTCCCCTACCGGCCGTTAGGCAGGCAATTCTATTCTAGCACATATTCAAGAACTTAAAAGCCTTTTTATTGGGGAGGATTATATTTTATGCCTGCGTGGTAATGGCATGCAGTGACGCTTTTTCTCATGGATTTGCAACATCATCATTAAGTCCATCAAATTGCCTTCAACGGTTGTTACCAGGTACGCCAGGACTAAATCACGGTCTAAATTCCTATCCATGTCCTTAATACCTGCATCTTTTGCTTCACTGATGCATTTCATATCTCTCCATTAAAGGGACCCGTTGGATTCCCTGGAGACCCTGGTCCTCCTGGAGAGGCAGGTGTTGCTGTAAGTATGAAATCTTTTATGCAATATTCACTCTATATAGGCCCATAAACATTAAATGATTTAGGTTTTTGTCTTGGGAATCATCCATAAATGAAACTGTATGATTGTTAAAGTAGAGGATGAATATTTCACGTGACAGACATTATCTAACCAGCACATCTCTCTCTTACAGGGCACGGATGGAGAATCAGGAGAGAAAGGAGACGATGGTGAAGCCGGTCAGCCTGTAAGTTGTTGTATTTTCACATTATTTGGACGAAACAAATGACTGCATGAGTATATATCATGTACGCTTTACAAACACCTAATAAAATGTAATTAGCACAACAATCAGCTACTATTCACGAATGAGTATGAATGTGTCTTGTTTACGTTTATTTTATATTAAAGTAGTCCACCAAAATGTTGCCTGCAGTAAGAGCTGTAATTACATCTAGTCAGTAAATAATTGACACTGCAGCATTGTAAATCATTATATTTACTCCATACTCTTGGATGTAGGGTAAATGGACTTATCTGCTTTGCAGATCCATTAAGTTTGATTAGAAGTAAAAGCCAAACAATAATGTGCTAGCCCTGTGTAGAGCGCAATTAATCACATCTCTGATTAACATTCATGAATGTAAATGAGCCTCTGCCATTGCCAAAGAATACCACAGAAAATAGTTTATCAACTCCATGAATGTTGCATATTTGAACTTTAAATGAATGAATGAATGTTTATGATTGCATACTGAAACGCTACAGTCGAAAATTGTGCTTAGAAGGTATTTTAAAACATGTTTAACTTCATATAATGGCTCAGTGTTCTTTGAAAGGAAAACCTATCTATCCGCCTGTTATTCGAAATTTCCATGTATCTGTGTACTCAACCCATAAAACAGCTCAATAACTGCCAAATATTTACCAATGCAAATGATAAAAAATTGGTTTGATTGCTTGCAATTAACTCAGAGATAATTGGATGAGAGTGTGTCAGGAATCACAGCACGTATTATTTCAGGCAGTGCAGTGACTCATCCAACTTTTGGTTTTGGCTTAACTCTTGGACTATCCCGGGGTTGAATGTTCCCTAAATGTCAATATGCTCTGTGCGTTATTGTCCTTTTTGGCAGACATAACGAGAGATTTAGTGAAGCATGCTGCTCTCTCATCAAAATTCATACCAGCCCTGACTCATTTGTTAATACAACTTGTTTTATTGTCTGGAATGGCATCATGCATGTCCTGTCTCCTTGCTTGTTTTCAGGGACCTCCAGGTCCATCAGGAGAAGCTGGCCCATCTGGACCACCTGGCAAGAGAGTAAGTCTGTGACCATTAAAACTAAGAGTACTGCAGCATTTTATTTGTACATCCCAAGATAGGCCAGTCTGATGGTCCCCATTGTTGGCATTTTATCATTGCAAGAGTGTGCTGTTTTGATATGAAATCTCTTGCTGACCAAAGCTTTTGTTAGTGTTAAAATCATGACTCAACAAGCCCTTGTGAAATGTCTTAGCCCTATTTTAAAATAGATGAAGGGAGTGTGCATCTGTTGGCATTGTATTCTGGCTTCATAGCCAACAGACCGGTATCCCGCCTCGCTTTGCAACAACTCCTCCTCAACAACTCAATCTTGACAGTAAAGCAGGAGAGATTCATTCTCATTAAAAGAAGAGTGGGGAAAACAAAGTGGGAGATTTAAGGGGTCAAGCCGTTTTGCTGTCTGCAAAGAAATCTCCCTCAAAGCCTGTTGAGAAATGAATGGCAGGATGTGAAAATCATGAATCTTTATTTTTTTTCTCTTAGCAAGAAATTGAAAAGGCTTACCGAAAAATAGCAGGAAAAAGGAGCCGCGGGTTCCAAACTCATTGACGGCAGTGGGAAGAAAGCAGAGAGAGATATAGCAAGTCTGACACATTATTGATCCATGGCTGCTTGACTGACAGTCAGAGCAAAATAAAGGCATAACATGACCGTGGTAAAGTTGTTATGAGAAGAGAAGGGTGGGCTTTAGCACTGCCCACCAAAAAAAGAATGAAATCAAATGAAACCTTTAATGTGTCGATTGTGATGTGATTATCATCACATTTTTGTCAGCCTACCAGAGGAACTGGGTGTCTACTTAAAAAAAAAACTGGTTACAAATCCGAATGCAAAGATTTTAACATTGAAAGTTAATGTTTGTGTCCGAAATCACCCACTGCTCACTATATAGTGTAATGTATAGTGATAATTATTATACCCTATAAAGTGGACTCAAAGTAAACACAAACGGACAAGTACTTGTAGTGTCCGAATGAGTTTTTTCCATAGAACGCTCTGGATAGTTTGAAGGGAGTAGTTAATGAGAGAGTGATTTTGGACACAGCAATGTTTCTATGATGTCCATTCTCACTCTATCTAGTATCCTACAGTATGAGGTGGAGATAAATGAGTGAAATATCAAAGCCAGCAAGCTACTCCTTGAATGCACACATCTGATGTGGAACATTAACATATTTCCAATATGATGTGGAGCTCAAAGTCCACATGAAAATGAGCAGCTATTCTCCTGAATTTGAAAGAAAAGTCACAATCTCAAGTGACTGGCTGCATTTCAAAGAACGACATGTCATGCATTTTTAAACCAGGGTTGATTGCTTTTTCTAATATGCCCAATGAAATTTACATTCTCAGTATTTAGCATGGTATCAGCATCTGCTGCACCAAATGGCCTAGGGATTATGGTAAGGAAAAGGGCTATTTTATCACTCATAGGTCTTTAATCGCTGAGAGAAAGAAAGGGACCTAAGATGATCCCGGCTGCTACCCGACAGGTTGCTCCTTTGAATACATAATTGCACAGCAAGAGTTGTTTAGGATCTGTTGGCCCTTTTTCTATCTTCGCTGCCTTTTGCCTGTAGAAAATTGCAACAATCCTTAAATCTCCCCAGCACAGCCTCTGATTCTGAATTAGTCCATTTAGCATAGCAGCACCTTTTATATTACCGTATTTTCCGCACTATAAAGCGCACCGGATTATAAGGCGCACCTTCAATGAATGGCCTATTTTAGAACTGTTTTTATATATAGGGTGCACCGGATTATAAGGCGCATAGAATAGAATAGCGTCGTAAGTGTGTCTCTTGAAAGGTGCCATTTTGGGGTCTTTATACACACAAGTGGTGTTGGACTAGGAGTAAGCACAGTACCGGTGTTTACCGCGGTGCGGCTTTGTAGTTTACCAGTCGTACTGAAACATTTTGACAGAGCGCCGTGTACAACCAGTATGGATCAACCAATTAACCAATTGATCCATATATAAGGCGCTCCGGATTACAAGGCGCACTGTCGTTTTTTGAGAAAATTAAAGGCTTTTAAGTGCGCCTTATAGTGCGGAAAATACGGTAATCTGCCTTAATACTGGATATGTATTCAACTTTGCTTCTTGAAAAAAGAAATATCTAAAAGTTATTAGCCTCATCTGGCTTTTGCGTGGTTAAGGTCACTACTAAATGTTACCTTTCATGTGTTCTAAGACACGGGTAACAATTTTATGCAATTAAGAACAGCAATAAAGTGTCTCTTATGCCTGATGCTGCAGAGACAACAAAAGGTGCCGTGGCAACCCGAACACGATTAACACACCTACACGTTGACTGCTGTGTATCGCGCTACAATTGAAATGGCTCTTTGTGCTGATCAAGAGCCCACCTCTTCCCCACCAGTAAGAGGTACACATCAGGAGAAGATGAAAGCTCCAAGCACAGGGGCGAGCTCACTTCATAGCCTCTCAGTCAATAGCACTCAGGCTTCCATCAGCTAAGATGAGAATGGAATTTGGATGGAGAGTGGTTTTGAAGAGGGACGACTGGAGGTGGAGTTGAAAGAATTCGTTGTGGGCCTGAGAGCTCCTGACCAGTCAGAAAAGACGACCCTTGCCAACCCTTAGCATGACTGAAGAAGCTGGTGTGTTTCTATGTGTGTTAGCACATTACTACACCGCAAGATTGTATGTTTTTGTGGGCAGACAAGTCCAAGTCACTCAAATAGATCTTGATCCCTGAAGTAGTGCAGATTCAAGGGCATCGGATTATCATCCGTCTGAAGACAACATCCACCAACTACTTATCAGGCAAGACAATTGTTCAACATGAAATCGAATCAAATTAAACTGAAACACCAAGAGGCACCAGAGTTATTTTTTGACATTTCCACCTTAATTTGAGGACAGTTTAGATGGGGCAGAGAGAAACGCAGCAAAGGTCACAAAGCCCGAATCGAACCAAGGACGTTGCGGTTACATAGCATGCCCTGTAACCACTGGGGTACCAAGGCGCTTCATTAGTGCTGATGATTTGTTTTGCTTACTGATGTCAACCTCTGAAATACTGTGGAAGGTCAAAAATGAACATTCACTTTTGTTTTGTACAGTTCGTGTGTGTCGATGCTGTGTTAAAGTGCTAAAGCAGTGTTCTGTCGTCTTCCTCAGGGACCTCCGGGGACTGCTGGTTCAGAGGGCAGGCAAGGAGAGAAGGGCGCTAAGGTAACAAAATCAACTCGTCCTTCTCACAGTAGAGTCGTCTCAGGAAGTCCTTTGGCTGCTCACCGTACACACATTGTTCCCCCATTTGAATTAAAAGCACCAAAACGCAGACGTAATTCAATTTCCACCCTAGATTAGATGGAAATTTATGGATGCAGACTATTTGAGTAAAACTAAGATGCACTTGTTTCTTGCATTGGACTGTGGCTTAATTTCAAGACAAAAACAGTCAAGCTCCCAAGTATTCAGAGTCATCATGCTTTTCTCTCTGAGTTAGCACTCGTTTGACACCAATCTCCTTGTTTCATCAGTGTCTAAATCTATACATATGATCTGCTGCTTTGTGCAGAATCAATCATCACCAGCATGAGCACGCTGAATATAAATGATATTTACTACAAAAACATACCTCTCCTCTCAGCTAATATGTTCAAAAGTATATTACTATACTATAGTAATATAATAGTGTAGTAAAAACTATACTACTATGGTATGATAGTATTGTTAACTGCTTATATACTGCATTTTTGGAAATATTTGCATTGAAAGACTACCTTAATGAAATGGCCTTGAACTCGTGCTTATAGATCTGAATCTTGAAATTCCAAAAAAAAAAAAACAGAATTACAGCTGTGATTGTAATAATCTCAGTAAAGGAGAGATTTGCTATAAGCCTGTACCCTGTAAAAGCCTTGCAGCTCAAACTTGATTTCATGAGCTCTGTCTAGTCTGTGCATATTGACGTTTTTCCGTCAGCCGTGGCAGACCCTGATCCTGAGGCCATACTCATCTTATCATGACCCGAGAATGAAAACACAGCAGGATGTAGCACTGTATATTATTCTGCCTGTCCTCAACCTCATTTGGAGGAACAAGAGCCTTTTTTTCTCATTTGATAACTCAGACTCTTGTTTACTTGTCCCCATGTTCCCGATCTACACACTGCATACTATCTCAGCATAATTTAAAGCTAGAAGCAGCCTGCAGCTGAATTCTGATACGAATACTCTAGGATACCAAGATAGGCTCCAGAGAAAACCTGACATATCAAGAGTTCTTTATGTGGAACAGATTTTAGAAGTTGTACAAGAAGATTTTTTTATTCTATACCACTACCAAACTTGACAAATTATTTTATACATCTAGATTTTTGTAAAGAACCAGATATACCAACCTCATGGCATCTACCTCTAGTGTTCACTTTGTTTATTTGACTGATGTTTTGTTTCAAAGTTGTAATGTCTCATAAATCAAAATATCAGTAAATAACAGCTGCTTTGATACAAATACATTCAATTAATATGTCAGGTGTACGCTACTTTCTGCCAGGAAAAATAAGCTTAAGTTCCTAAATTGTGTTGTATTTTTTAACCTGAGTCATGCTTTCAAAACATTTGTATACAGGGTGAGGCAGGTTCTGAGGGTCCGGCGGGTAAAACCGGACCTGTTGGACCCCAGGGACCTTCAGGAAAGCCCGGTCCAGAGGGTCTGCGTGGAATCCCTGGTCCTGTCGTAAGTCTGAGCTACAACAGCGAACGTTCCCTGTGATACACTGCATATGCATCTCTCTACTCTCAAACACACAAGCATGGTCAAACACAGGCACACACCCACAGTGTACACACATAAAAAGGTATGATGATAGACTTCATGGAATAATCAATACACCCATTTGGCTTATACATTAGTTGTGCTTGTTTATTCCAGCACTCTTTTTTTCCCCTGTTTGGGCTATTAATCATCATGCTGAGCACAGCAAATCAATGGCAGGCCAGAGAAAATACAGGACACTATAATGCTCACTGCAATTAAATGGCTTTTCACAGGGTGAACAAGGACTGCCCGGCTCCTCAGGACAAGATGGCCCACCTGGTCCGATGGTTAGTATGTATAAAATCCCTGTCCCTCTCTCCGTCTTTCTCACATTTATCCATCCAGCTAGAGTTGGAGTCCTAAATTCAGGTTAAACAAAGAAAGCTGAACTGTCCCTGAAAGTCATATCCGTAATACATGAAGGGATCAGTTTCTCTCTATATAATTTATGATTTTCATGCCTCTTCTTTTTTTCCCTTTCATGTTTTTCTGTCCTTATTATTTGCTTATTTTCAGCACCCTGTCCTGTCTAATTGTTTTCCCTTTTCTTCTGCTGTCGCTGTTTAGGGTCCTCCTGGTCTTCCTGGCCTGAAAGGTGACCCTGGGTCTAAAGGTGAAAAGGTGAGCATAGCGTCTCGTCTTGTGTCTGACTGCAAGCTCTTTCACTTTCCACTTTCAAATAGGCTGGAAGACAAACATGAAAGCAGTGAAAGGAACCTGGGGATCGTGATCTAGGTTGAGACTCCAGTCAAGGCTGCCCACCACGAGCACAAAGCTTCCACGGCTGCAATTGATCATAAGCAAGACATCTTTTAGAATTACAAAGCAACGTTTAAATTAGCGCATATGTTAACATTTAGGAAACAAAATTAGTTTTTGCCACAGCTGCTGTAACAGAAAAACTCTCAATAGGATTGAATATGCAGCTAAATGTGATGTATCACTCTAATCTGTCTAATCTTGCTCTTTTCTTCGCTGCCACTGTCAAATTTGCTGGTGAAATATAACTACAAAGGATATTCGGACAGCACACATTACTCTGTCTAAATTGCCTCCCACACACTGACATGATGGCTTGAGAGAGAGCAGTTTAAAAGCACACAATAGAGACACCGTGTTGCGAGTTGTGCGTTTTTAATGCTGTCAAATCATTGGCCCTGGTAAGAGGGCTTGCCTATTTCAAAGTCATCATCTTTGTGTTGTGAATTGTTTGTGAGTATTTTGTGTTATTTATTTTGGTGTTTCTCTTTCAGTAGAGACATTTCAATTATAAAGCCTGAGGATTTGTATTGTAATGAAACGTCACTCTTCACAGCCTCCCATGTGCATTGCAGTTTTTGGGAAGAAAACCATTGGAGCTTTGCCCATGTCAGACATGTAGGCAATAGCTTTAAAGTTCAAGTAAACAAAGGGACATTGCTGTTATCTTTAACTATTTTTGTCCTACAGGGTCATCCAGGTTTGATTGGCCTGATCGGACCCCCTGGTGAGCAAGGAGAGAAGGGAGACCGAGGTTTGCCCGGGCCCCAAGGTTCTCCCGGTGGCAAAGGCGACGGTGTAAGTAATTGATACGCTCCATTGCCACGTTGGTCCTCGGGCCGTTTGCCCTCCACCTGCTGCCCTTCCACTGTTGCCAAAGGTCTTACCACAGGCACTTGTTGTTGACCAAAACCCACTGAAAAAGGCAATGCAGTGCAGAGCTAACATTGTGTTGGTTCTGGCTTTTGACAGATTGGATTATTCGTTCATATTGCTCAAAGGGTGTAAAAACACAATATTAACAAGACTTTGAGGCATCTCGTTTGAACCTTTCACTGTTAACACAACTTCCACCCATTGTGATCCATTTCTGAGTATCTGACGCCTGCTGTGATAATATACCTGCATTGTGGAAAACACAAAAAAAAGAGTTTCCTTTTCATTAAAATCAAGATATTTTTCTCCATCACTGAAGCAGGAATCAGTACTGACAGAAGGTTGAAGCTCAGACTCGATAAAGGACTTATGACAGCCTTCATCCATTTTAAATAAACATTGCAGAACGACTGAATGTGCTATTCTGTCCTGCTGTGGCCCTTGTACTGCCCTGGCTTAGTGATTTAAGATGATGGGTTAAATTAAGTATCTGGACATTAAGCCTAATGAAATCATAACGTCCCCTTTTCTCAGAGCTCAAGGACTTCAAAAAGGTTTCCACTCAGTTTACCATTTCTATTTTAATGACTGAAAATAGGCCTCATATTGTTTGTCTTTATTTTCTGACAAAATTGAGCCATACGATTGTGAATTGCTGGGTTCAAAGAAATGGCATATCACAGGCACAGTGTTTGGCCTTTTCTTGATTGCTAAAATAAAGACATTCACAAGAAAGCTCATTATGCATTTGTTCAGCTCATAAACTATGTATACATATCCCTGGTCCTTTGCCAGTTTAGTCTAGCTTTTTCATTTCACTCATTCAAGCCTCACAATAATACTTTTGTCTCCTATGATTCTTTGATGTATATCTGACTTCTGCTTTCATCTCATCTGTTCACAGGGTATCGGTGGATCCTCCGGTCCTCTTGGTCCCCCAGGTTCCCCTGGTCTGCCTGTAAGTCTTTTACTGATTCAGTCATTCATTCAGATTCTACACTGATGATACAATGTCTTATTATGTCCTATCTCATGCAGGGTCCTCAAGGTCCCAAAGGATCCAAGGGTTCAAGTGTGAGTACTATCAGAGTTTTCAAAGGCATTTTGTCACTGTGTGTATGTTAGATTTATCTGAGATGACATGTTTCTATGCATGTTTCTCCCAGGGGCCTGCTGGTACAAAAGGAGACACTGGTACAATTGGTCCTCCTGGTCCTCCTGTGAGTATTAAAGACTGTTGCCTATTGTACCACTAAGTTATAATTGTCACAGTACTGTAGCATTGCACAACATCTATGGTCAGTCTTTTGGCATGAAATCTTAAAAAGCTTTTCCCACCACACCGTACAGGGCCCACCAGGTGAAGTCATCCAGCTCCTGCCCATCCAGTCACCCAGGAAGACCAAGCGCTCCAGTGACATGCAGTCAGACGCAGCCGCTGCAATCACGGACTACGGCGAGGGCATGGAAGACATCTTCGGCTCACTCAACAACCTCAAACAGGACATCGAACGCATGAAATACCCGATGGGCACACAAAACAACCCTGCCAGGACATGCAAAGATCTGCAGCTCTGCCACCCAGAGTTCCCTGATGGTAAGCTCAATCTAAGCAGGAATGTTTGATGTGAAAGTAAAGAGATGCTGAAAGAGAAATTGAAATAAAAACACAGCCCTCTTGTCAGTGTAAATCACAGAGTCAGGCTGCAGCAGAGCGTCATATCCCTCTGTGATTGAGACACTAGAGATTCTGGTCAAGACACCTGGTTTTCTGACTGATACTCAAGTGAAAAAACAAACTTTTTTGTTGAAAACAGTGATTGAGAACACTGCTCAGAGAAGATTGGACTCATCAGTGTTCGAACGTTTCCCATTTTCCTTTGGTGTCTTTTGGTTTGTCTCTTTTGGTAAATGTGTGCCTACTACAGATTGATTAAGTAATTTGGCACGACCTCTAGGCCCTCTGATGGATATCATTACTCATTTTACTTCTGTTGAGGAATATGTTTTGGCTAAAATTGTTGCACATCAATTATACCCTGCTTCAGGCATGATAACATATTATCTAGCTGTGAATAAGCCATAACAATGAGCAGTAAATTACTTTAAAGCACAATTTCAAATATGATCAAGAAATTCTAGCACAAAGCTTCAATCCATTTTCTGTGGACGCTAGTAGAACAGGGTGTTTGAGTGTGCTTGGTTCTCCGTAGGCGAATATTGGATTGATCCAAACCAAGGCTGCTCTGGGGACTCCTTCAAAGTCTACTGTAACTTCACCGCTGGGGGCGAAACCTGCATCTATCCAGATAAGAAGTCTAATGGAGTAAGTGACTTTGGATTTGTACCCACAAGATTCATAACTGCCTGTTTCTAATCATCATTTCTCATCAAATATTAAGCCATCATGTTAAACCAACACATCAACAAACGGCACAGCACGAGACTGAAGTTGTCAAAGGCAGCCATCTGATTTCCTTCAGGGCTAAGCGTGTATAGATTTGATATTCACTTTTGTGCAAACAACACAAAAGTATACAGGTTTATCTTCTGCTCCCAGATGACTAACTTTGATGCTACCCTTTAGGCTTAGCTTTCATTTTAATGTTCACATCATAATTCACAACAAAATATAATGCCCATGATTATATTGTCTAGTATTAATCCGCCCTGTCTGGTTTTCCACAGGTCAGAATATCGTCATGGCCCAAGGAAGTCCCTGGGACATGGTTCAGTGAATTTAAGCGTGGTAAAATAGTAAGTGTTTTTTTCTTCTTCTTTCATCCGTCTGCTTCAGTTTACCACACAAAACAGAAACTCCTTCACTCAGTGCTAAACTAAATGGATTGCTCCATCTCTCCTATGAACCTGTACAGGGACACTGCAAAATGGCAAGCAGCTGCTAATAGACTCAAATAGCAGCACCACCCATGAAATTGTGAGGCAGTGACCCAAAGTTGCTTCCCATAAAGAACTCCCAAACTGCCTAATGGTTAGAGTGTGTCCATATTTTAGGAAAAGCCAGAGCAGAGAGAATGCACAGATTGGCTTTTAGTTGAAATAATCTACATCCTTTTGAACTAGTGCCTCATTTTCAGTTATTGTCATTCCAACTCATTACAATTCTTAGCCTGTTCTATACAAAGAAGAGAGCATCGATAAAACATTACAGAGGATTCAAGCAGAATGCCTCAGTGTTTTAACATTCCAGTAGACCTCTCTCTGCCCTTGAACAGATACAATCATCTCCGTAAACATCAGCTACTAGTTCTTGTAGTCAGAAATGAAAGAAACAAGTTTGCCCTGCTCCATCAAACATGTCATGCTGATGTATTTCAAGAGAGAGAAGACTTTAAAAGACTGACTGTGACAGAACATTACACAGCACAGTACATCTCCTGGTAGCTCTTTCAAAGCACATATTCAGACAAGGTTCACACAAAGTCAGTGTTCCAGTCAGGGTCATGTGTGTACCGTTGACCTCTTGTTACTCTAGATTCAAGCTTTGTTAAAAGAGATAGAAAAGTATAAGAGAATACTGTTGCACAAAGTGCTGTATATGTGGTATTTAATGACCACACAAAAAATAATACAATGATGTATAAATGTATCTTGCTTGCTGTGTATTCTGCACAACTTTCAGAGCCTTTTGAAAACCCTGTTTTCCTACTGTACTTTACATGGAGACCAACTATTTTAACACACAGTGCTATACTCATGTTTTCTATACTGCCAGTCAACCTAATGAGGACGACTCCAGATATAATACAGTAATTAGATGATGTTGACAATGTAAGACTTAGTACCGCAAGACTAACTGATGCCCAAGTGTAGAAATCCTCTGACTGGAACTAGGGTTAATGTTACCTTGTAACTATTAGCCACTAGCCTTAGATGGGTTAAGGTTAAGAGGCAGCCATGGTTACTGTACATCAATTGAAAAACCTCTGTGTAATTGTTACAGGTGTTTTTACATTAGCCAGTTTGTCATATTTAAAGTGTTCTGAATGAACTGAATTATTTCAATATTATTTGGGCCAGTACATAATCTTAATATCTGAAAAAACTATACATAGTACAAAGGAAAATTGGGAGATCAGCTGCTTTTTCTCATAGAAATTAAGTTTTAATCTTTTAATTGCCTTCAGCATTAATAAAGTACAGACTTCATCTTTTTTTTTAAAATCATATTTAAATTCTCCCTGGTAGTCAAAATCCTTCAAAATGTATTTTTTTACAAAATTTCAGTAATGAGGTCAAATGCTCGTGTAGATACATTGGAGTCATTGGAGATCTAACAAATGCATTGTCTATTTTTATTGTGAAAAAAAACGAGTGTAGTTCCCATTCAAAACATGCCTGTTCAGTACGGGCCGAGCGCTTGGCCTGTGGTGTCGCTGCTTGCAACTTTTTCGAGAAGCGTTCATACAAACAACTTCACATTCGACACTGCTCCTCCTTGAGTCCTCAGCAGTATACCTGACACGACAAAGTTCCTCACACACCCAAATCACGGCTACTCACGGTCAGAAACATCAGTGAAATACACTCAGGTTCAGACTTTACCGTTAGGCAAGGTAAGCAACTGCCTGTGGCCCCCAACTAAAAAGGGCTCCAAAAGATTTATTAGGATGTTTAGATATGGAAAATTATGTTATTATTCTAACTCATTTTACACCGCAATACCTTACAAAAGGCCCCCAAGGCACTTACAAATATGCAACTTAATTGGCTGTGTAATTCTACTTCAGAGGAACTAGCTACGTTGCAGATTCAAATTTGACTCACAAAATATAACAATTGAAATACGATGCATTACTATTCATTAAAATATCCAGCATCATAGAATTGAAAACTCCACCTTGAACAGATGTTACTTTAAGTAAGTAAGACTTTTACTGTGCGGCATTAGGAGTTTTACTATTAATAGTTCATAGTTTTACTTCAGAAAGAAAATTCTGAGTGTTGTTAATAAAAGCTGTTAATTACGTTTTAATATGTTTTCATGCGAGAAAGTGATCATTTAGTTTCCCAATATGTGGTCAGTTAATCCAAATAACTGTTTGGAAATTTGCTCCGATTGTTTTCGGAGATTTGGGAGCATTGTGGTATTTTGTCACTTTCTTTTAATGTTTTGTCTTCTAATTGCTGTATTATTAGTTTATTATTATTAGTAATAATACAAGTAGCAGTATTACTTTTTCTCCATATTTTTACACATATCTTTACTTATATTGCTTGTATTTTTTTAATTCTATTTTTCATTAAACAAATGAATGAATCCAACTGTTAAGTAAAAGGTGTGGACCCATGTTTGCTTCTTTCCTTTGACCTCTCACTCTCTCTTTGCCCACCAACAGTTTTCCTATGTTGACGTGGATGGAAACTCAATAAACATGGTACAGATGACCTTCCTCAGACTACTGACAGCCTCTGCCAGGCAAAACTTCACCTACAGCTGCCACCAGTCCGTGGCGTGGCACGACGCCACCAGCGACAGCTACGAAAAGGCGCTGCGCTTCCTGGGCGCCAACGATGAGGAGATGTCCTATGACAATAACCCTTACATCAAGACCCTCTCTGACGGTTGTGCGGTAAGCCCTAGACCGATTTTTCCTGAAATGGTATCACATTAGTGGTGAAACAAGGAAGAGCAGGAAGCTATTATTGTAGCTGATGACAGCTGATGCCTTCGAAAAGCCCGACTCTTCTCAGACACACATTAGCAAAGTTTTCCCAGTAGCTCAGGTCTAAAGGAAGTGGACTGACCTAATGATCAGCATGAACACACAGAAAAAGTGTTTTGTGCAGTTAGAAACATGTGACAGTATGTGTGCTTTTGGATTTGCATGTCTAATTGGTTCCTCTGTATCTCTGTGTCTCTCTTGTTGCAGACGAGGAAGGGCTATGGAAAGACTGTGATGGAGATTAATACTCCCAAAATCGATCAGGTTCCCATCATCGATGTCATGTTGACTGACTTTGGGGACCCTAACCAGAAGTTTGGGTTTGAAGTTGGACCCATCTGCTTCCTTGGCTAAATAAAAATGAAAAAAGAAAAAAAAAGGACTTGATGGGGCCAGCAAAGAGAGTCAAGTTTTGGGTACCACCAAACCCCATTTCTAGCCCCCCACCCTTTTCTATGCCACATGCAAGTTTTGAATAAGAGATGGTGTAGCAAACATGTCTTTCCATGTATGTACGTGTAACCCAGGAAAATACTTGTTGCCCTTGTAGGGCTTGAACCACATGACTTAACCACGTTATGAAGCAAAGGTGAAGGACATTAAACGCGTGGCAGAGGAGGGTGAATCAGAGGTAACCAAGAGGAGGTCAGGCGACATAAGGGGAAACAGACCTCCTCTCTGGATTCTCCAGGTGCTGTATGAAAACGACTACAACGGTGCTTGTTCAAAACACAAAAAAATATAAAGAGGTGCTAAGAAAGAAGGTGTATTTTGATAATTATATTAAAAAAAAACTGTAATTATTATTTTGTACAATACTGTTATTTCTGAATCCACTTTCAAAACTTGCATGTGTATCAGATTCTGCTTCCGGCTCTTTAATTTCAATGTTGGTTCAAAGATATACAGTGTAAGTTAAAGACATCATCCAATCAAATAAATTGATAATGATATTTTTTGTTCAACACATACTGTGTATTTGTCATAATGCAAATAAAGTGAGCATTCAAACAATTCTCTATTGCTAAATTAGACTGTATTCCCTTTGTATATATTGATAGTCCAAAGCTTGAGGTTATTTGCTGTTTTGCCCTTGTGACCGTAGGTGAAACAGCTGGAAGTATCACAGCAGCACGTATACGGCAACATCTCCCACTAATGTTGTGATCCTGTGCTAGTAGGAAGCAATCATGGCATTAATTTTTCCTTTATTTAATTATATTTGTTGTTTTTTTCCATTTATTTTTCTGACAGGCTTTTTATTTTGGTTGTATACCTCAAACTTTCTTGATAACCTGTAAGATGCAAGGATGTTATGCCCTGTATATACCTTGGTTAAGCAATTAAGTTTATATATTTGGGTGGGGATTTTTTTTAAAGAGAGAAATACATTAACTGTTAGACATCCACTGTTCAAATCCTTCTGTGAATGCAATGAGAAGCCCTTTAGGTGACCCATTTTTTTGTAACTACAATGAGAAAATGTTTTAATGTGCTTTTTATAGTTCATTTAAATATTAAAAACTGGATTCTAAACAACAGTGAGCTGAACGTCTCAATGGTTTGTGTAAGATGACTTTGGAGTAGATCTACCTACTGTACATGTCAAATGCTTTAAATCAAAGATCTGTTACTTCAACTAAGACTCTGGGCTGGTGCAATTCCATCTCTCTTGAAACCAATAAAGAACCATCTCACATTAGTTTCTTCTCATTCGGAGTACATGAATGGAAACGTGAATAAAATGTCTCCTTTTGTTTGTCATAGAAAGAATGAAAAAAGACCTCCCTATTTAAATGTTCCTATATTTTCTTATTTCCATTCTGAGAAGGTATGGCTGTGGACTTGAGGTACAGCTCACTCTCTGAGCGTAACAAGTGTTTGCCTAAGAAGGACACACACAAAGCCCTTTAACGCCACTGAATATGTGTTTTGTTTTATTCAGATAGTGGTAAATATAAAGGCTTATTATACAGAATGGAGGGAAAGACTCCTTTAGAGTTGGAAGGTTTTTTTAGCACAGTAATCTTTGCATATGTGTGACAAATGGGAATTCTTTTCTATGTCAAAAAGCTTTCATACCAAATCTGAATTTCAATTTGACTATAGAGCGATGTGGGATTTGTCTTCATCAACTTCAAATTACCTGTGAGTGTTTTGATTGTTTCCTCAAAGAAAAACAGCATGTGTGACTTCTGAGTGAGACAATTGGGAAATTGTGTCTGACAAAAAGAGTTTGGGAAAGAGTTTGTTGTCTGCAGCAAAGCGCAGGAAGGGAGCCTTGTTCTCACACATGCAATCCATGTCGTGGTGATCACATAGCGATGTGACACCACTCCCATCTGACCAGTAGATATGTAGCGGTTGGCTTATCTTAGCATAAAGACTAAAACTGCTAAAAACAACTAGCCTGGCTCTGTCTTAAGGTAAGACGGGGCCTACCAGCACCTCTGAAGCTCAATAATTTAACATACTGTCAACACTTTCAGGAAAAAATCAATGACATTTTAAGCTGGTTAGCTTAGCTAACATCTTGCCTGCTTCTGTTCAAAGGTCACAAAAACATCTTACCAGCACCTGTAAAGCTCACTAATTCACACATTACATCTTGTTTGTTTTAGATCTTTTGGCCGTTTTTCGCCTTATTTTTGATAGAGGACTGTCCCATGGAGGGATTTAAACCGGGATGTTGCCGTTATATGCATGCTGTAAATAATTGGCTACCAAGGCACTCCATATATTTTTTGTTTAAACCGTAAAAAAAACAACGAGTGAAAACAACAATTTACCATTTTCAGGGAGTTGTGTGCCAGACTCTATATTTAGTTTTTCTAAAATGGCGAAGGTATAACCCGCCCTTCTTTGCCACTGACTGGCTTATCCTGGTATTCTTTATATTCTTAACCTAACCCTAACCAATGTCACTCCTCATGCCTTAACCTAACCAACCAACAGTAGTAGCCAATCAGAGGCAGAGTAGGGAGATTCGTGATTTTGTCATCCTCAGAAAAACTATTTGGCATACCAGACTTTCCTGGATGGGACCAGTAATTTCCTTGAATCTCTGCTGGTTGCTTGGTAACTGCTCCGAGCCAAAACTAGTCCACATAGTCTCTGTCATGAAAATAATTGTTATTTTTTCTTGCCAGTTTCTGTACGAATCAAACAACCGATGCATAAATTGGTAGAGTAATTAGTAAGCTTTAGAAGGCAAATTTTGTTACCCTCCGGCTGTTTCCCCATGCTATGCTAACCAGCTGCTGTAGCTTCATAGGCCTATTTAGTGAACAGACAGGCAAGTGGTATTAATCTTTCATCCAACTCTCGGCAAGAAAGTGAATAAGCGAATTTACTGAAATGTCAAACAACTGCTTCAAGTTTTCATCTCTGCCCCTCTATCTTCAAGATTTCTTTGGATTCATCCTGAGTGTCCATCACAGTGTTTCTAATTATCAATCTTTTAAACCTGTGCTGGTTGTTACACCCAGATCGCTGCAATCTTGCAACTCCTCGTCTCTCCTTGAAATTATGAGGGGGAAAAAAACAGGTCTAATTAGTATTCAGTCCTCCTCAGGCTCCTTGGAAGAAATGTAAGCGATGGGCTGTGTCACCTCAAAGGATTGACCACCTCCAAACCTTTTATTTTCTCTTCGAAGAGTACAAAACAAATCCACATAATAACAACTGACAAGTCTGTGCTGAGCAAAAGAAATGGACTTTGGAATTTCCTTTTATCTTTCTTTCTTTGAAGAAACGACCAAAGAGAATACTCATGTAGAACCGAACACAGAGAAAACAATCACGAAAACCTTCCCATGGCTTCAGAGGAGAATTCAGCCGCACACTCATGTTACAACAAGCTTTTGAGTAAATACGGTCTTCGTCTCTGAAGATTACACTACCGTACTTGCATCCTTAATAGTTCTTTTTACATATTCAGGACATACAATTTATTTAAATGAAACAATCAAACTTGTTGTGGAAGATCATAGTAATAATCTCCTACATTATCATATAAATAAGTGTCAGCACGCAAGAAGTGATTTTCTTGTACCATTCTGGATTGTTTAGAATAAATAAAGCAAGAACAGAAGAAGAAGAGGAAGAAGAAGCCACGGCGGAACAGACAAAGATATCAACTTGAAGAAATGCCCTCTTTATAAATTGTAAATCAATGGAAAGAAATCATCACACCACCACTGTTTGATTGACTGAAGATTGCTCACAAGTATGGTGCATAAAACACCACTGTTAGCAACAAATAGGAAAGCATTAAAATGTCAAGAGGCAAACACCCATGTTAAATCCAGCTCTCTCTGGTGTCTCCAGTAGCTGTCTTTCTCACATATTATATCCAGTCTTCAATGGCTATCATCCAGATCGCAGTGACCAACCTGACATAGGAGGTTAGTCCAAACTTAACACAAACACATTTTTGTATTCAGTTTGTACATTTTCAAACTCCTGACCTTATCGGCCTCTTTTATATAGTCTGTTATCAGTGACTGTTTTAGTTGAGTGTTCCATATGTACATGAATACAAGGACATCACTCCCAGGGACCATGTAGTCTTCAGCAGCGCTCCCAGTTGCCCCGACACAGAAGAGAGAGAGAATTTTTTTTTATTTTTTATTGCTGTCCAAATTGCACCATCCTCTGGATCAGAGGATGTGAAAACATTATGCAGCACCCGAGGGATCACACAGGGCCCCGACCGTCACAGTGGGCTTTAAGTTAGGATACCCATCTGAGAGCAGCAATCCTCCATTCGGACCCACCAAGGGACAGTCACACTCCCATTTCATCAGCCTGAGACATAGTGGCAGGCCTTTTGACAGAAAGTGTCTCAGGTCAAAGTTGATTTTACAAACGTAGGTCAAAATGTGTCTGACATTGTGACATAAGAATAGGGTTTTAGTGACTTATGCATAGATGTATTACAGCTTCACATACGTAAATGGAACAAAACTTAAAAATAAAAGGAAAACACTTCAGACGTCCGCTCCGTAGGTCTGATAACGCCCGCTGGTCACGCAGCTCGCTAATCGCTCCAATAACAGCTGCTTCCTCCGTAATAATGCAGACTTTAACGGGACAACAGCTGCTAGTAAAGACAACAAGGTCAGCAACACATGTAATCAGTTGTCCATGTTAAATTAACCTGGTAGTCGATCGGTAATCAATGTTGTTGTTTGTGAGCTTCCGGGTAAGGGTCAGGTGATAGGAGTGTGACGAATCAGGGAAGGACACGTCATGACTGCTAAGAACCAATCAAGTAGCGAACGCGGGTGTGGGCGTCATCGTTTCTAATCGTATCCGTTTTCGACCGTCCACACAAAAACGCAACCCGGAGTTTTCAAACTTATCCGTCCTCAGGAGCGTTTTCAAACTCCTCCGTTTTCGGTGCTTGAAAACGCCGGCGTAGTGTGGACGCTCAGTGTAAACGTAGCAAAACATATGCGTTTTCAAATGACAACGGCGTAGTGTGGACATGGCATAAGAATCTAAAGCCACGCCAGCAGCTCGTTGAGACTGTATTCATATGCATTGCTTTGAGCTAAATGCTAATATGCTCACAATGCGAAAGCTAACATGCTGATTCTTATCAGATATAATGGTTACCATGTGAACCTTTTGCACACACACTATAAATCTGAGGCTAATAGGAAATGTATTTTGCAGGTTATTAGTCAAAAACTGATGATGATGATGATGGCGCTAGATGCAAAGTTAATGGATTACCAAAGTGATTACAGTTCATCCTGAGGGAAATTTAGTTGCAGTTTGTTTAATAGTGGTCAAGACATATCACATAATTATTAAAAAAGGACCAACGACCAACAATGACCTGTTGGTGGTGCAAGAAGAAAAGTAAGGAGATCACTATTGTCACTTGTTTTCATCCTCTGGGGATCATGAATCTCATCACAAATTGGCCGACTTTGCCTTTAATCGAGCCATGTTGCTGGTCAGCTAAAAAGATTGACTACTGAGAAAAACAAAAAAAATCTTTTATCCTATGTCCATCAGATCCTGACATCCAGATATTTAGTTTAAGGCAGTGTTTTTAAGGTTTTTAGGTGTGGGCCATTTAGTGGTGAGATCACTATCTGATTGCTGAAATCACATTTCTACCACATCTGACTTTAAAATGACTGAACCTGAATGTTTTTTCTTTAAGGTTATTTCTCATTCAGTATTTCATATTATACCTTTTCAAGAGGGAATTTTGGCTATTTGCAATTAGTGATAAAGAGGGGCTGAAAAAAGCCCCAAAGCCTAAATGTCAGCAGCAAATACACACAGCCTGGAGTGCTTTCTGTTGGGCGTTGATGGCTTACATCAAAAAAGAAAGGAAATTAATTAAACGTTTTGTACTCAATTGTCATAATTTTGTTTTCAAGTAGAACAAGAAAAATGTTCTTTATGACGTTCCACAAATGAATGCAATTTAGTTAAAAGGTCTTTAATTGAATATGTTTAGATTGTCAGAGTCAGAACAGTCTCAATGGGCCAACTGCAGCAGTTGCTCCTCTGGTTTGAATGAGGTAAACCAGCTGAGTGGAGACTTTCCAGCTTTAATGCCAACTCAATTTTCTGGTAGCAATCAGGGCCAATGATACACTGTAATGCTGCTGACCAGAGCTAAAATGCCTTGAAAAAGGTGGCGTTTTGATACAAAACGATATCTGTCTCCAACAAAGGTGGATTTTAAGCGTGCTGTTCGTGCCAGAGTGACCAACACAACCACGGTGGCTGACTTGCGACAAATGCTTTTTGAAGAATGGGATGCCATCCCACAGCAGTGTGTGACCAGGCTGGTGACCAGCATGGGGAGGAGGTGCCAGGCTGTTGTGGCTGTGTATGGTTCTTCCACACGCTACCGAGGCTCCTGTTTGTTAAATGAACCTCTTAAGCTCGAGCCCTATTTGTAGGCCTCTGCTCAAAAATGGCATACCCATACTAAGGAGACCACAGTTCTGAAACTACAAGGTCTATTTTAATAATTTGTGATGCTATAATCAGATAACACTTTGAGATTGTTCAGATGGATAAATATTGTGTATATGTTGCTGGTTAATATAGTGCATGAAGATATTACACAGCTCAAATTGAAAATATTCAGGTTCATAGCACAACCGATCAGTAGTTGAATAAAGGTTGGCTGGGATAAAGTGAAGAATAAGAGGCTTTAGTACAGAGAGGTCACGCGAGGTCGTCATTTTCGAACCAGCTGTTGCAGCTCTTACATTGTACTTTTATATACTATATAACTATATATTTCACTTTTTTTATCACTCATATTATTCAATACATCCAAATACAGCCGTTTGAAATCATTTTGAGAGCAAGGGTCCTCTCAGAGCATGTTTCTGGCTGTCATCCATAGGATTTTCTCAGTTGCTCTGTGTGTATGGGGCTGTAGCTCAGCCTATCATCGGTCGATTTCAGTCAATGAGCCCGCCTTTGACGCGTCAGAGTCTCAGGAATGCGAGCGTCAAAGCGGGTGTTGATTGACAGAAGTTTCAGCGAGTAAAGTTGCAAGAAGTGCCGCGTCTCCCCGAGCGTAAATTTCCATTCGTCGAAAGTCTGACCGCTCGCCCATGGTGGATTGAGCCCCCTTCTACAGGAAACAGCTCGGCAGCAAACAGGATGCAGTTGCCAACAATGATGGTAGCTTTGAACCGGATAATCTTCGATGTTATTGTACTAATTTATCATAAAAGGTGACCAAAAACCAACAATTGTTTTTGGCGAAGGGCACTGACATGGTACCGTTGGTCACTCACAGCTTTCTACTGGTTCCACAGAGAGACAAACCGAAGATATTTATGCGTTCGGCGTCGAATACTAAAGCTAAAAAATGCATTGGTTAGCTAGGTAGCCATTAGCTTCGTGTTCTAAAATCGATGTGCAGTTAAATATGACGGCGATTTTTGGCCACAAATTCGTCCTTTTATGCCACATTTTCTAGATGCTTATATTAGTAGTCTATAGTTGTGTTTGGAGTGTGTAAAAAGTGACTTATATTGTTGCCCATACGTTGCTGTTTAATCCGGTAAAGAAAAAGTACAAATCCACAATATTGGCGAACAATAAGGGCATTTTCCGAACAATATTTTCAGGGGGGCTGAGCCCGAGAGCCCCCAAATTCGGGGGCGTCGTGTGCAAGAGGTTTTAAATGAATAAATTCTTAAATTGCCAATATGTCTTGTTTCTTCAGACTTCAATCATCCAATCCACCAAACAACACCAAACAAGAGTCAATGGCAAAATAAGCTGTTTGGCAGAGAAGATTTGGCAAATTTTTCATGGGCGCAACCCACATACTCACCTCTGCTGCTCATCCCACAAATGTATGTTCCTTACAAATGTGGCACCGTTTAAAAGGGAAATAAACAGGCTTTCCAACGATATAAGATGTATTGCCAAGAAGCATTGTTACAACAAAGAAATAATCTACCAAACACAAATTTCCCAACTTTTTGTGCTATGTTTATAATCCCATCACAAATGCACTGATGTACGGTACCACATTTAAAATCATCCATACATACTTGATCTCTCCTCAGATTTGCTGCAGAGCATGCACAGCACCTCTACATGACAGATGGGTTATCACCTCCACATGTACACTCCATTTTCACTGTTCCAAAAAGACTCTCCAACCTAAAGCAGTGCATTAAACATGCAGGCAGAGTGCTCGGTCAGCACAGATAGGGATAGAGTGGCAATCATTTTAAAGCACGATCATGGCTCTCAGCTACAAGCAGTCCTCAGAAAGGAACCTGGGGAATCTGCTCAACACACTGACTGGCTGGAAACACCAGGGAATGATCTTACTTCTTGACTCCAACCGCTCCGTTACCATCACATCCATTCTTAGCAAACCGTGGATGTAACATGCTCTAAGCTATTTTTGTGATTCACTTAATTAGCGACCCCAGCGTCCTGGTGTTACCGATCAACTGCTGTCGGGAGCCCGAGAGCTGAAATTACTTACAGAACATTTGAAATTTACATTTGTTTATGTTAGTGTCACATATCTGATCTGGGACTGTACAGGATTTGTGCTGTCAGGCTCTGTTAAGGCACTTCAAGTAGGAGCAGGGTTCTAACCAGGCAACTGGAAAAGCATTTATTTATATACCTTTCTCACTAAACCTTAAAAAAAGAATCCAAACAAGTTCTGAACTCCTGCCAAGAGAAAACCGAAATGTGAGGTAGACGACAAAAACAGCGTTACTGTCACCTTAACATTTTCCTCACATTCAGGGGGCACCATCAGCTAAACAGTGGATAAAAGCCCGTCAAACATTTTCGAGGATTTAAGTGAATATGCAATTTTGTAAAAACAATCTCCCTCTTGGTGAATCACTCACCTGAGCTTTGGTTTTGAATTGAAAAAAAACAACCTTCACCTAAGCACAAATAAACCTTTATCCGCGAGGAAGTGACGAGATTAATTCGGTTTAACTTAATATCTCTGTATATCAAGGAAAAAAAGTCCTGACAGTCTTCACTCAACATCTCCAAAACATAAAACATAGAACTCTGAAAAATTGTAAATTATACAAGTCTATGAAGTAGAATAATACAAACTAGTTAGTTAGTTGCTTGGATAATTTTATTTTGTACTATAATATAATATAAATTGTATCATTATCAATGTGCGCACATACATCAAATGATCTAAATGTTGTTGACTATGATCTGTGTGATATCCATCACGTTTCAGCATTGTGTTACCGTACACATATTTATTCATCATCCCAAATCAAAGGCTTCTGTTATTTTTTTCTGTCGTGGTACATTTCTCGTATCCACTGGGGCCATTATCAAATATGATGCTGCATGATTCACAGAATGTCACCATGTGTTTTGTCACCTTTTACGATGAAAAGACTAAGGTTTTGACATATTACTGTTAAAGGGTAACTTTAACCTGAGCCCCCTTTCTCCATGTTTTTGTGCCTAAAGTGACTAATGGAGACAACTGTTTATTGGAATTGGTCCAGTATTGAGGGAGAAAGCTGCAGACGGCAGCTGCTAAACAGGCTGCAATGTTGCTCAGGGCAACTCCACAACCTCAATTTACGTCCAGTAAAAGTGATTGTTTTTGCCACTGACCGTCTCAGATTCCAATTATAAGTGTCTGAGAACATTATGGAAAGGACCCCACAAAGAAATACAACGTATTCCTTTACTTTTTCACTTGATCCGATCTGTTAGTTATTGTTTGTCTCATTTAAAAGTCTCTTCCTGAAATCTCGTATTGCATCCACATTGTTGAAATCAGCCATATATTCAGCCATGACATTAAAAGTGCTTTCTGTACTGGAACACAACAAACTCTGAAAACACTAGTGTCACGTGGCACTCCTCTCTCTAACTCTCATGCACGATTCCAACGTTGTCCTCCGTCAACAAGTCCAAAACAGGAAGCGAAAGGTAATGACAAATGTTGTATTTCTCTCTGGGGTTCTTTCCATGACTTTGTCAGACACTTAGAATAACAAAAACAAGCACTTTCAGTGGATGTAAATTGAGGGTGTGGAGTTGCCCTGAGCGATTACATTACGGCGTGTTTACTGGCTGAAAAATAGGGTTCCACATTACCAAAGTTACCCTTTTTTTCTGACAAACTACACTCCAATAGAGTCAGAGCAAATACTCAGTATCAGCATTAGAGTACACAAAATAAATTAGAGTTTTGATTAACAATTACCTGTTTTTTATGATCTTTGTTTGTTTCCTGTTTTATTCTGAAGTTCACTAATCAACATGTTGTATCTGATGTGTTTATTCCGTATAAAACCCAAAGTGTAGGTACGTCATGGTAATTGTTTTACAGGGGAGGTATGTCTGGTCAATTTTCAGGCTACCTGTTTCCCTCTGATTCTAGGCTTTATGCTACGCTGAGCTTCTCACAGATTCATATTTAAAGGACAGACACAACAGTGGTGTCAATCTTCTCATCTAACTCTTGGAAATTGAGCCAATGAGCGTATTTCCCAACAGGTTGAACTATTCCTTTCAGAAGAAAGCCACAGGAAAAAGTACCAATACACTTATACAATAATGGTTCCCTGATTGTTTATCATTGGTATCAACTCTTCCTGTATATCTACCTAGAAATATTTATCAGTCCCTGAAGTGGTAATCCTGTGACAGATAGTGACTGTCGGGAAAAAGTTTTCTGAATGCATTGTTTCAGTCAGACTGGACTCCAGGCATCAGTCAGTCTCAGAGCATCCTTGTAGAAAAACCTTGGCCTGACATTAATGATTCAGTGGACAAAATGACACTCGTGTGGCTGCGCTGAACCGGCACCTAGCGCATCCGGTCTTGCTCCGTGTTTGCCTTTCAAAATCCTCAAGTGGACTTTAAGGCCATATTTGAAATGGAATATAAAGAAGTGGAGGGAGTGATCAGAGACGCACAGCAAGTGATTGTGAACAAGCCCCGAGGCACATGCCAAGGCTCCCCTCATTAGAAAACCTGAGAGACTGTCAACAGCACATCCACAGGGACCCATAACAAAGCTCACCCCATGAAATGCTTCAAAGACACACTCTCATTTGAATAAGTTCAGATGAGCACCGTTCCCCACTCTCCCATCCTGTGCAGGAGGTGTTTTATCCGCGCATGGCATTGAATCCCAAACAGGACAACAGGCGCTCTGACCTCCCTACCAATAAATTCTGGTGCATCTCCTGGGAGGTAGTGAGCAGGTGAGCTCTTAAATAGCAGGTAAGGGACAAGCGTGAAGATTGTGTTTACCAGCCAAGGACAAGGGAGGCAAATCTCTCGGGGTGGGGAAAACACTGCACAATAGATCTTGGCAGCACCTGTTAAAACATTTAACAGGAAGACTTTTCCAAAAGCCATTTCTTTACTCGAAAGGTTAACAGTGGATCTCAGGAAAATAGAACTCAAGGAGAAGGAAGCAACAGTAGAAAGGGATAAGTCTCTATGTTTTCACTAACAATTAATTAGTAATGTTGGACAAATCTGACAATAGTAAATAATAGCTGCATACAAATAAAGCAACACCTTGAGGTCTTTCTTTTAATAATTATTCAATAAGACTGCTTTGGTTGTACTGGCACCACCCTGGCGTGGGTGTATTATGAAAGAAAAAACATTGAGTTACGGACTTTGAAGCAGACCTTTGCTGTCATTGTGTTTCCGGCTGAAAAATTGATTCAGTGAATTATTAATTCTTTAAAAATGCTGATTCTAATAGTTGGTTGGGCAATTACCACTGCATAATGTGTATGCGTGTAAAATTCCAATTCTCCATTTCTTCTTTTGTTGCTCTCTGTCTTTTGTCAGTGTTAGGCAAGATAACTTTAATTAGTAAACTTCATGAGTAGTGGAGCTAAATCCTGGCTGGTCTGGTAACAACACGGTCTTACAGTTTCCCAGCTCATTCAACCTCTCCTGCTCTATACTTCATCACATTTTCACATCACTGTTTTAACGTTATTTGACATTTTCATACTGTTCTACTGACATTATCTCTTTCATTTCTTTAAGTCCTAAAGTTCTTATGGCTTAATTAATCGGTTTACTCTCTTTGATGGTTAATTGAGTCGAGTAACCGATATAATGCACAATAAGTGTGTGTGTTTTTTTTTTTACTTCAATTTGCAACCTGAAAGTTAATGCCAGAATTCAAAAGAATGTTGTGCTTCGCTGAGGTAGAAACATTGTTGTCTTAATATTTACATAACATTAGTGAATGGAAACGCAAATGAATATTTACTTTTGCTGATTTTCATAGGAATTCAGAAAAATATTGCTCTACATCTGGATGAAATCAAATCATCCTGACTAAAACTAAAATAGGCAGGAATTAGAGTGGGGGGAAGTAACTAAAGCTCTGTTCAAATTTTACTTTACTTGTTTTGTACCATTTGTACTTTATGTAACTTCTACTCCACTTCAATTCAGAGGGAAATATTGTAGTTTTTATTCCACTATATTTATTTTACAATTGTAGCTGCTAGTTAGTTTTTAGTTGACAATTTTACCTAAAAACTTAATATGATGAATTGTAATCGACGATCAAACCAGTGTTTCTAACATTTGTAGTGTGTGCTTGTGACAACTTGCTGTACATAAAGGCTGTCATTGGGCTTCTTCCCTCAATTTAGATGTTCAAAAGGTTTGAGCCGTTTCACTAAAGAGAGATTTCCCATTTTACCAAAGTGCTGGAACCACGATACTAACTGAGCTATATTAGAACCTCAACCAGCTACAGCACAACAGTAAAACGCTATTTGTGCTTTGATGCATCAGTATGAACAATTGAGTAATAATATAGCCATCCAAGATGATTACTTTAATTTTTATACTTTTTTTTAAGTACATTTTGCAAAAAATTCTACTTCAGTATTGTTTTGAATACTTATTGAATATTTGTCCTGTGTAATATTGGCACGTTTACTCAAGTTAAAGACACCACCGTGTAGCCGACAAGAATAAGGGAAAGCCATGACAATCCCGTCCACTGTTTCCTCCTAGAATTATGCTGCTCTGTTGTCACAGTCATGAGAAATGTGTTCCCTTCGAGACAAGTTAGAAAGATTGTTCTGTACAAGGTCACACCTATCGACCTGCCTCTGATGGATTTGCTATTTAGCCCACATCTCCTCTACAGCCTTACTCGCATCACAACCATTTGAAGTCCTGTCACACTCAGAGACGGAAAATATTCTACTTGGGAGATTGGCATTTTCATTTGGGAAGAAACTATACGCTGGCAAAGTGCTGTCGTCATGTTGGAGCTCTCACATTATGTCGAGACCCTTATTTTTTGCCACTGTCCAAAATGATAAGCATTCCTGGTTCCCATTACATGTTTTTTAATTCATTGAAATCTTGTTGATCTGCAGAACAGGTGACCTTAGCATCAATTCTGAAATAATAACATACTCAATACTACATTACTATATGGCTGCTTCCCTCTGCAGTACCAAAACTAGCTCACATTCGTCTGACTCACATTAAGGATCTATATTGAATTTATAAATTTCCAGAAAACAGTCAGTACTGGCTGCAGACATGGTTAGAGGCAATTGTTTATTCTATTCTATTTGACCAGGCACTGGAATGTGAGCTAAATCCCATATTTGAGCTGAAAATTGATGATGTCACACATCAGCGGTCTAATCCTTTGATTTGAAGCAGCTCTCCAGGGCAGAACTGTGTGGTATCCCATGCTGCCTATAGACATAATAAATATATATGTGTAGAGTGACTACAGTCAGCTGGAAGTTTAGGCGCCTGCTGTTGAGTTGTTTTTCTGATTTGAAATGCTCACAATGCATAATTAAATGACATGGTAATCTAAGCTTTTATGCTCATTCAGCCACACTCACATAATAAGTCATTTATCCAGGACGTACAGCACAAATGGCTAAATCTGTTTATGTGATGAGAAAAAAGGAGTTTAGAGGACATTATGTTCTGGAATAAGGACTCTTCACATCCATTGTGAATTTCATTGAACAGCCTTATCACTTCAGCTCATTTTGATGAAAGACAGCCGCAGAAAAAGGCAGAGCCCTCTACCTCTGACTGTAACTGCACCTATTGACAATAAATTCCAGTAAATGAAGATTGCGGACAGAAGCAGGGAATATTTCTGCTTTTAAATGTGAAAAACTAGAGAGGCAATTCCCATTGAGACCGGAAATTAAACCGCTCAGGGACAGTGGTAAACTGAAAGCTTCAGCTGCAGAGAAGTAAATTGAAAGATATTGAGCATTTGACCATGAGCCTGCCAGGCTGCACTTTAATGACACGTTTCAGGGGTCATTTTACATCTGTATGGCTCTGTTGAAGGAGGAGTCGCAGCACGTCTCTCCTTTGAAAAGAATGAATTGACCCTCACCTTGATCACACAGACACACGGGCTCAGCGAGAATGTGTGTGCTCGATGCCTTGACATAATGAAGAGAGCACAGGTACTGCACGCTCTATCCTCCTGAACCAAGTTTGCATTGTATGCATGCCAGGGCAGGCTGAAAGGGAGGAGAGACATGGGGGTAACCACTGGGAAGATGATGAGTCAGTGTCCTGTATTAAGCTGCAGTGAACCGCATGGGATCAGTGAAGGGACAGGCCACCGGACCCTGACACAACAAACTAAACATTCTCTGAGAATTACACTCAATTTTCCTATAAGAAATTGCCTGTTCAATCCATTTGGGTACATTTGTGGTTTACAACTTAAATTCATAGTAATTTTGGAATCAATGGGTGGTTGATTTCAAACAAAGGAAGGCTTATCATTTCTTTCCTGCTGTTGATTTTGTCAGCTGAAATGACAACTGCCTCAAGCTGATTTTGTCAGCTATAGCCCGACTTTAGATAGGGTACGCTTAATGAGTTGGTTGACAATGCTGTCTCTGTCTGACATTTGAATGTTTCCAGCTACCTAATAAGACAAGAACCCAGAGGTCCTATCTATGAACTTGATGGCTTCATAGCTGTTACATGATATTGTGTCAAAAGACTAAGGTTGAGGAAACAGTAAATGTCTAGGCAGAAATTCAGGATCCTCAGCAGTTGATGATCCATGCAGAAGACATGCAAATACAGAATCAGTATTGCTCTTTCAATGTGTTGTTGTTGTTTCTTGCAGTACAGACAAGTATAATGAGGAATATAACATCAGCCACTAAAGTGGCACATCCAGGACCGACTTCCATGGAGTGGGAGAAATATCCTCACACAGTTGATTTGCTAGCTGTGATTGGGTCTTTTTTTTGTTTTCGATCCAATTAAAACTTAACCATCTTCGGGGTAATGGCATGAATTCTACATGAACTCCCCAATACTTGTTTCTGTTTCATTTGAGTTAATTATTTTCAATGTTCTAAAGTTTCAGTTGTAATTATTGTTTCAGAGGTTTTTCCTCCTTAACAAGAACATTAAAACTGATAAACAGGTAGGCCTATCCTTCAGTTGCTGTTGCTCCTGTTATAAATGAAATCCCTAGTTCTAAAAATTAAAGCTAGGCTTTGTAATCTCCTTCAAAAACTGTTTTGTTTTATTTTTAGAAATTCTCTAAACAGCCTGACAGAAATCAATATATCAAATGCTCTCACAAAAAAAAAAGAAATCCAGTATCCGTGGCTGTCACAGCACTGTCCAATCCTTTCATTTGGCCTATGTACCATGTTTTTGTGTCTATGTGACTGATTGGAACAATATTTTAAACTGGTCCAGTATTGAGGGAGTATGCTGCAGACATCGGGAGCTAAACAGGATGCAATGTAATCGCTTGGTGCAAGTCCTCTCTTTCAATGTTCGTCCACTTAAAGTTTTAGTTTTCGCCACTGTTGGCTCAGATAGTTATTGTATGTGTCTGACAACATTACGGAAATGACCCTACAGAGAAATAAAACGTTTGTTATTTTGTCATGTGACACCGGTGTTTGTGTCAGAGTTTGTTGTGTTAAAGTACAGACAGCATAGCTTAGTGCTATCTAAAATAATGTCTATGTCATGGCTGAATACTTGATTCGATAATGTGGATGTGATGCAAGATGTTCCGGAGACATCCTCATCTTCACAGCACTCAAAGTAGGTCTTCAACCAGTGTAGCTCTTGCTCAAGCTCGTGTCAAAGCGGAAGCTGCACCCACATGAGCGACCTATGCAAAGCATCAAATAGATATGCAAGTGGAAAAGCAAGCATAAAGGCTACATTGAATGCATGATAAGATTAGTGTGAAGCTGAGGCTGCAGATTTAGAGAAGTGAGTCGCTCTCCATCACCGAAGCAGTCAGTATGTCATACTGGTGATTATGTCCGCACAACTGCTTCCATATACACAATAACACAAACTCAGTAAACCAGCTTCCACATCGCTCCCTATCAGAGGCCCCAGGTGTATCTGACATAGTGTATATCTGGCACGTCAAGATGTTGTCAAAACTGTGCTGAAAGTGCACCAGCCTGCTAGTTATCTATCCTGTAAACTTTAACAATGCGGTAGAAGGACTAAATCGCAAACATAGCTAAGAAATGGACTTGCTCATTAAGTGGCTGGGCTATGGGATAGACTAACTTTGGTGAACAAGTGCATGGCCCTCCGTAGGCGATTGAAGTTTCTCTCTTCAATGGATTGGACCAATTTCCAAGGCTTTCAAACAGAGATTATTAGAGGTTTCAAGAATTTGGAGATCTGCTTCTAGAAATCGAAGAGGCAAAGCATGAAGGTTATTTACCACTCAGCTTTCTAGATACAGCAAAGGGAATAAACCCTATTCTGGAGAAACTCCCCAAAAGCATCTTGGAACAGTGGATACATCGGAGGAGTCTCTGTATAGGAGGGAGCACCATGTTCCATAACCCATTTCTTGTTCCTCAAAGACTTCATGCTTTCCTTACCTTCAGTTTAGCTGGGTTCAAAGGTGACAGGTGTTCATCCAAACGATGGAAAGCCAAACCTATACTGGTCAGTACATCTCAAGTAGAAACCCCTCCTCCACAGACTCCCCTAAAGGGTCTGTCATGGATACAGATAAGCAGTGTCCTCTCCACAAGAGACGTCATTCCCTCAAGAAGTCACAAGTTTTTTCAGAAAAATGTCTTGCAGATCGAAGGAGCTTCCTTACAGAGAACTTCATGTGTTATAAATGCTTCGACAACACACCAGGCTAAGCAGTGTAAAGCTGTCACCCGCTGCTCACAATGCAACAGTGACTGACACATCTCAGCACTCCATAGGACCAGCACCTTGGGCTGCTAGTTTCAATGCACCTGCTGCGGAACAACATGAGGAGCAAACAGAACACACTCCAGATGTACAGGGGTCTGTGGTGAGAGTCGTCAAGGGAAATCCTTAAGGAAAATCTCAACATTACTTGAAGGGGCACCTTGAACAAAAGATGACGACATATGTGATACTAGATAATCAAAGCGATGATGTCAAACATTCTTTGACATGCTTGACATCCAGAGGGACACTTCTGCCTACACCCTCAAAACATGCGTAGGAGTTTCAAAAACGGCTGGAAGGAGGGCCACTGGATTCACGGTGGAGTCAGCTAATGCGTACTTCACCTACCACTGCCAATCCTTATGTGCAACATTATTCTCAAAAAAGGAAAGACATCCTGTGGGCTGGAGAGCTGACAAGATTCCTCCGCTTGACTTTTCTGTTGAAATTCTGCTATTATTGGGCAGAGACATCATCTGTGTACACAAAGTGCTCAGCCAGTGCAATGTGCATCACAATGCACCCTATGCCCAACGACTGGATCTAGTCATAGTTGACTGCTGTCTGTCTTGGTGGGGTCCACTGCCCAACTGTCGATAAGTTAAAGTCTAATGTCCAGAAAAACCCAGTTACTTCTGGCCTTGCAAGAGGCGGATCTTCCTTAAAGAGCAGATAGTAGAAGAAGATAGAGAACAAGCCCTCAGCCGACTGATGTCACTCCGTCGGACCCTGAATAGAAATCTGGAGATAAAACACCATTTTGTGGACTTCATGGAGGACATCTTCAGACATGACCATGTCGAGCCAGCTCCTCCACCAGAGGCCACGAAAGAGTATTGGTATTTCCCAAGCTTTGGGAAAAGCAAGGAGGAGGATTGTCTTCGACTCAAGCCCACAGATCAAGGGCATAGCTATGAATGAGTTGCTGCAACAGGGCCAAGACCTCAAAACCACTCTACTTGGGGTCCTCATGTGCTTTATGACAGAGGCAATAGCTGGGATGACGGACATTCAACAGATGTTTCACTGCTTCTTAATAAGAGAGAATCATCTTGACTCCCTCCAAACTTTGTGCATTGACATTGCTATGTTGTTGACGGCCTAAAATTGTTCCCCAGCACAGAGGAAGGCATTAATGGGCTGAAAGGAGCCCAAACATTTTAGCTCAGTCTAATCTCAGACTGCATAAGAATACATCAAGAAAGCAATGTTTTGGTTGTAAGAGCTTTCCCGGTTGAAGACCTTACCACAAACCTACAAGATGTGAGTCAGAACATTCATTCTATGCAGCGCTGCCTTGGCCTTGGATGGGACCTTGCTACACATACACACTGACCTTTTAAGTTTCTGCTGCTGAAAAGCCCTTAACACGTCGTGGTTTGCTATTTACAAGCTTATTTGACCTGGAGGCCTGGCAAACGGTTAGAGCTGGGCAATCATCTTCATGTGCATGAGCATGTGCACCATACACATGGAGGTCGTTGAATTGATGGATTCATCCAGCTTCATTAAGGCTCTTGGACGCTTCTTCAGAATTAGGGGGCCTGTTAAATAGCTGAGATATGACTGGGGAACCAATTTTTATAGGCGACTGCAGATAACTTCAGATTGACTCCAGAGGTTGCAGCAACAAGCAAGTGGACAACTACCTCCTTGCAGATAGGAAGCAGCTGGGAGTGGATGATCATCACCACACACACAGTCTGATGCTTGATGCAATGTTCCTCAAGCTCACACATGGCTGAGGTTACTGCTATAATCAAATAAATAACCCTCTGGATACTTTGATGGTGGTGATGTCTTCCAATGTTAGTGACCTCAAGGGTTGGCGGATATGAAGAACAGAATGACCAAATCTGCTGGATGGTGATGTTGTCCTGCTAAAAGACAACCTAGTCAACAGATGTTACCGGCCCACAGGACTAATCACAAAAGCCTTTCCTAGTGATGATCGAAAGGTCAACGGTGGGGTACCAAAACTATAGGCCAGTCTCTGAAGTCATCCTTCTGCTACAACAGGACTCAGTCAAGTGACTTGACAGGAGGCGTGAACTCTCAAGATTAACTTAAAAGTTTGACATCCTTAAGATGTCAGGTGGGGAGGGTTCTGGAGCCAGATCTATTTTGAATTGCATTTGTCACCCACTTGTAGTTGTTTTGTGTAGTTTCTTTTGATGAACCTGGAAACAGGAAGTGCTTCACTTCTTCTCTATAGCCTACCTGAGGTAGTCACATGTTACTGCTGGCCACAATCTAATGCCATTCTCACCTTCACAGTTTATACATGGCATCTTCTTTCAGTAGCATCGTTTAATTGCATAAAAGTGACATTGATGCATCATCATTTGTTAGAACATGTAGGCCTATCGTGTTTAGCCAGATATGATTGACCGTATTGTGATTTAGTACAGTAAAATCAGATTGTATTACTGACATGAGGAAATGGTCATTCTTTGGATTTACAGACTTACCTTGTAATTCTCCTATAACATAGCTTATTGGTCCTGTATTTGTATGTTGTGGTTAAAGATGTCATATAGTCCTTAAGTTCAGCTTTATTTTACTTTGTGTTGTGATGGAGCATTTTCTTTTGTATATCCTTGCTCTTTTGTCCATTGTTTTACACTGAATCCTATTCAACTGCCAAATACAACACATCGAATTGGAGCTTGATTGGGAGAGTTTTTAGCTGTCTGTATAGCTGAGTATGCATTTATGGGGACAACACTTAGTAAAGACAGAACACAAGATTTCCAACAGAGACTTCTCCCAGCAAGACACACACAACAAACGGACCGGATCAAGCAAAAGGTACGGAAAAATGTTTTATTTCTTTGTAGGGTGCTTTCCATAATCTTGCCAGACAATCTGAACCTGTCGGTAGCAAAAACAAGCACTTTCAGTGGATGTAAATTGAAGGTGAGGAGTTGCCCCGAGTGATATTGCAGCCTGTTTAGATGGCTGCCGTCTGCAGCGTTCTCTCTCAATACTGGACCAATTTCAAAAGCTGTTGTCCCCATTAGTCACTTAGGCATGAAACATGGGAAAATAGGGTCCAGGTTGATAAATACCACAGTTAACATTTAAGAGATTTATGTCAAACTACAATTCAATAGAGTCAGAACAAATATTCAGCAAATCAGCACAAGAGTATACAAAAGAGATGAGTTTTGATCAACATGAAGAGTACAGATGTCAATATCAATTTTAAAGTTCACCTTGTTGATTGCACTATTCTCTGCATTGTGATCTTAGTCTCCATATGAAGATGAAAGTGCTTCTCACCTTTTCAGAACTGCTTTTAATGTGTGACGAATGTTGTGTGTTGTATGTTTTTAGTATATAGCTTTTTTATGATGATTTTAATGTTTGTAAAGTGTCTTTGAGTATCTTGAAGAGTGCTCTATAAAAAAAAAAATATTATTATTATTATAAATTCACAAATATCAGCTCTGAAAAATGAGCTTAAGTCTTAATGAAAACCTTGATCAGCATGTGATAATCAATATATGCCAGCAGTCATTTTGGAATGAAATGTGTCTGTTGTTAGCCTCTTTCTATTTACTTCTTCTTCGTTTATTGATTCCCTCTGGTCTCCCAGACAGACAATAAGCATCAAAGAATAGGCCTCAACTTGTTGCATCCAGCTTTTGATTTAAAAAGTGTAGGTGGAGAGAGCATGAGGGCTGGTGATGATAGTACAGACAAGTAAATTAGCATTTTTGTGGGTGGGAAACAGTTATCCTCCTTACTACCTTTTACAATATTGGGCCATTAACTGCTGCCTATGAGTCAGGTAATCAGAGTCACCAGTGAGTGTTATTGAAGGCTGAAAGTATAGCTGCAATACAAAACAGTTTTGTAATGAACTTTTGCTAAACCTGAACATACTCGAGCACTATGATTCAGCTGTGGTTCAGCATGGGCAAGCTGACATTTCCCCAGGTCTTCTGAGTCATGCAAGAAGGTAGACAGATTGTTTGGCCACCCACAGACTTTTTCATGACAAACAGAGAAGCAAATCAGTATCACGGAGAGATAAGAGACCTGAGCAGAAGACACACCAGAGCAGTTGACATGAAAGATGGGACAGTATAGTCTCAGGCCGAGGCTTAAGTCTCGACTAATAGTTGTATGTTATGTTAAAATGTGAAACATTTAATAATAAATGTATAACTCACCGTAACATAAGCAATACAAGGGCTTATTAAATTGTGTAATGTACAGTCATTTTCTACAATTATAACTTCTTCCATGAAGGAATATTTTGTGATTACACGTCTTTTACTATATTGTCATTCATTATTTCTTTATACAGCACACCTCCACATATGAGTTAAAGTTCTTAACAAATACATTAATGAACAACTTTGTTAAATTGTTCCACAGAGAATGACAAAACTGTAAGTCATTAACTGTCATTAACTGATTGATAATGATTAAAGCATTAACTCTAATTAAATTGTACATATAAACATTTATTTGAATACTAAGTTCCTTTTATGTGATAGCATTTTATGGCCACTTTATTGGGCTAGAGATCTTTATTTCTCGGAAAAATCAAACAGACAATATTGCTTTCCTCCCAGACGTACATAAATTCATTACTGTAGCTTGAAGTATAAAGGAAAAAAAACTTGTTTGGTGTTCAGTTATTTGCTCTAACCCTTTGGCAAAATTAGCATAATCTTGTGAGTGCAAGATGCAAAGACGGGATGCATTACACTCCCAAGTCACAACTTGGCCGGTTCTTCAAATATGATATCAAAATGTGCCTAATAAGCAAAGGCATATTTTATTGCGGAGGATAATAAAGAGATCTATATCTGGTTCAATCAAAGGAGCAGTCAAACTCCAGCGGCCACTCAACTATCAGAATTGAAGAGGCAATTACATAAGAACTAATTGGTCAACTGTATGTTGTAATTAGCTGTGCACATTGTGATCAATGTGTTGTTGTTGACAGTTCTTGAGCTTCATTTGAAGAAGCAACACCATGTCAAGATTATCCAAATGTGATAATAAATAATAATAAAAAACTTGAATTTCTCGCAACTAAAGGCAGGGAAATTATACTAGCATACTATACCATGAAAAATGTTGCTATAGTTATTGTGAAGTTCATTCCTTTTTATTTAAGTTTTCATTGTAAACCAACTCAATTTATATTCATCGTTGCTCACCAAAACACTTTGAGCCCCATTCTCCTGAAATAGGCTTTTGCACAAGTAGTCTTTCTGACATGTCACAATCGGGAAAGCACTGATTTAAATAATAATATGAAGGACTCACTGTTATCAGCATGCACAATACCAAGACCCTGAAGGTAATGAAGGTAAATTGAGATTTGATTATTAGCCAATTAGACCTTTTTTCAAAAGTGTCTGATGTCTCCCTGATATTCCTGTAAGCTTTGTTGCAGCTGTTAAGGAGGGACAAATAACACCTTTAATTGCCTCCATTTGGCCATGCAAGTGTGCCACCTGACTGTTATCTAGCTGCAAGGCCATGAAAACGTGAAGTAACGTACAAGCAGCATTTGAGGAAACGGCTTTGATTTTGAATCTGCAGGTGATTCAGATGTTGCAAAATCTTTTCACAGCTTTCACGTGTTGACAGAGACAGTACAGTAGTATCATTTGTGTTCAGCTGCTCTAATAAGCCATGTCAAATATGTATTCAATTGCTCAGTATTGTTAATAATCCTGGGAGACGTGGTATTTGATTTACATGCTACATGGCCAAAGGTCAAAGTAGGCATGCACCGTTGAAAACCACGGTTTGGAGCGTACCCTGCCTTATTGATATATGGAGTCAGGCAACATCACATAATTGGAGCATGTCTCCACTCACCTTCAACCTGAGCAGGTCTCATTATCAGCGGGAAGTTGTCTTCTTTTTTTCTTTAATGATGCTTTACAGCCTTTTACAGATTACTGTGCTCATATAGTAAGAACGTCTTGCACAGTAGAATAAGCACCACACGTTGTCAAGACGTCCACAAGGTACCATTAATTAGCTCCATTTAAAATACAGTGTGTTATTTTGAATAAAGGCATGAAGCAGAACTATTTAATCAGTGAATGACAGCCGTGGTAGAGGCCCACTCAAAGGTCCAAGTGCTTTTCAGATCCACCAGCTACTGCAGAATGGCAAAAGACCCCTCACGTTTCTTCCCCTCTATTTTTTTTCTGTGCCACCAAATACCACTTGATGTTGCTGAGCAACTAATGACAGAAAAGAACAAGCGGGAGAATGGAAAAGGAACAACACAGCAGAGGGAATGACAGAGGAAGGACGATACAGCAATAGCAAAAGGGCAGGAAAGTAACTCTGGAACAGAGAAGACAGACAAAAGAGGAAAGGGGAAGTAGAGTAAGCAGTAATGGGAACAATTGGAATTCAGATTGGATATTGTTCTGCCCATGCTGTCAAGCTATGACATGAAACACGTGAAACACATGCATATCTTTTTCTAGGAGCTGTGGAAACTATTGTCTCTTATGGTAGCAGAGGAAGAAGAGAGGGGCTCAGGAAACCAAAGTGTACATGTAATAAATATCTGTGATGATCAATGCATTTCTAACTAAAACAAGTATATATGTTATAACAGGACATACACTATCACATACTGTACAGATATATGTTGCATATATAGATGTGGTCGGTGTTTGTTTGAGTTTAGTGCCATTGTAGGGAACATTCTGTGTGTGTTTGTGTTAACTGTGCTTCTTCCGTGGTTTTCTGCGTGGGTGACTGTTCATTATTGTCTTGATGCATTTCAGTCCTTGTGCTTGATGTTTTTGTCTTATGACCCAAGTGCCATTTATGATGCGTTTGTAATGACAGGTGATGTAAAATGGAAGTCTGTGGAAAAGTTGTATTGCTTTATTCTGTATTATCTGTAGCTGTCAGCAATAATGTTGAAGAGCGTCGGATGACATAACAGGTAGAGTTTCATCTGTGCTTTGTTTTTTGTTCCACCATTTTATACTGTAACATATTGCTTTAGAATGTTACTCTGAGGAAAACTCTTGCCCCTTTCGTGCAGAAGTGCCCCTTCAAAATCATTCATTGGCCCAGAGTATGTTCCCTATGGGAGTATTGCCTTGCTTCATGTCACAGCAAAGATGCACTTAGGCCATTCCAGTGCAATCCTTAAATCAAACCCCCTCAAAGTCCAAGTGCCCCCCAGGTGCTTCTTTGGTTGCCTCTAATACCCCTCTGGTTTGTACAAGTGCTGCCATGGTGTGACCTTCTGCCAAAAGCTTACAGCACATGACACCCTTACTTATCTGAAGGGGCATCCTGAAGGGACTATTAACTCTTGCTTCATTTTTTGCCATAATGTCACAAGAAACATTTGTTTGTGTATAGTTCTCTGTATGTGAGTGTGTACAATACTCATCCTACACTCATTGCACCCAATTTTGGCCCATTTTACATATTTGTCCAGGACCCTTATTGACTGCACGCCACTGTTTGTCTTTTGTGTTGTACTTTATTGAACATATTTTCATGACAAAATATATTCACTGCACTAAGGGATGTCACTGCACTAAGACGGGCTGATCTGCTGTTCTGCTGTATGGGGTGGATGAATGATATTGAGTTGTATATTGTTGAGCTTATCTATGGCTTTGTCACCGATGATTGTGTCTTCACATGGTTAGTGGTCAGTTTTTCTGTGGAATTTGTTTTGCGTTTAATGTTGGTGAAGGCGAGCTGTATATTAACAATGCTTGGATTGATTGTGACTGGGATTGGGTGGATTATTGGAGTTATTGTTCCTCTTCCTTCCCGAGCTTTGTTGAGGCTTTGGCACGGTACAGTCAGGTTGCTTATTGCTCAAGCTCTCAGATGTTTTGTTGTTGTGTGTTTCTTGCGATTTGACAGAAAAACACACTGAAAATAAGACAAAAAATGGAAGAAAATAAGACATCCAAAAAGTGAACTTTCCATCTTGGATGCATATTTTATATTTTAACAAAATCTTAAGAATGAATTCTCTGAATAAGGCTATTTGTGTTGCTTTGCCTGGGTCATAACCCAGCTCTATCTTAACATGTGCATGCGTTTCACCATGAAACAGCCATCTGATTAAAGTGTTTTTAACTTTTTGCCACAAGAGTGCCTTGGACCTTTCTTTTTTTCCTAACTTTTGTGTCCCCCACCTTCGTTATACTTGTTTGAACTTCCGAGCACTCTGGACCTTTATTTTTTTTTCTGAACATTTGATCTTTGATGTTGCTTTTTAGACAATCTTAAGTTTTCCACCTTTTGTAATTTGTCATTACGATCTTAATTGGTACTGCTGTTAGTTGTAGAATTGGTTTTGCAGATAATTCTTCAGTACAACACAAATATTTCACATGTAGCATGGGTTTCTAGCTTTTATTATGTCTCACCATAGCCTATGGTGGATTTCCATCCACCTGTTTTTATGCGCATTTTCAATTCACACATTAAATGTTTCTACAACTGGTAAAAATGATAAAAGCAAAAAAATCGACAAACTGTAATGGAAAAAGATCTAACTAATAAATGATGACACACAAGAAACACGTGACCTTAACATCCACTGATATGGAAGCTCTACGGAAGAGATGAAAAATAGCGGCAGATTAAAGCAGTCAACTCATTGATCCACACAGATCTGATGCAACCTTCCTCACATCAATACACAAAACCAACATATTCCCTTGTCATATTTCCCTTGTGTTTTCTACAGTGTTTTTCACCGTTTGAGATTTGACTGCGCTCTTATAATTATACCATCGTGTTGCGCCCTCTTCTTCTACAATGGTAAGATAGTTTTCAACCAACTCCTAATAATCACATAATGGTCGTTGATGGAAACAGGCATTTATTTGCATTTTCTTTTGCTGATTTTCTCAAAATACATTTGTTGGAAAAAGTCTGATGCTTCTGCAGTTCTGCCATAAAATAACAACAGCTACACAGAATTGATTATTGTCTGTTTTTGTTTGTTATGTCAACATCCCAAATCACACAGTTTACGTATCTTTTTCAGTTACTGTGGCATGCTTCAGAGTGTCTGATGTGAAGGTGAGGTTAACCTTAACTTGAACAAGTTGAATGTGGATAAAATCCATTCAAAAACACGGTGAACAGAAGCCGTGTTCACGGTCTGCTTCTTTTAAGTCTCTTTACAGATACTGGCTACCTCAGGAGATATGTAAATGTTCTTTAAAGTGTCACACATCTTATTAACAGAAGTGACTTGCGTTGGAGATGGGAATCCAAATGTAGGGTAGGCAAAGGTTAAGGTGACAACAACAGTATTTGGACTGCTGCTCATTGCTCCCACACAACTTTATGAATTCTTGCCAGTTATGAGATGATAAAGAAGAGTCCTTCATGCTTAGCTAACGCTAAAGGGAGTTCTAAAATTTGGACTAAAGCCATTGGAAGACAACGCTGTGGTTAGTGTTGGTAGATGTTGTTTACCAAGACTCTAATTTACCACCACATGACGCATCCTTACTCCCCAGACTACTCATTAAATGACCTCAGGGTAAATAAATGCAGACAGATGTGCCACAACTCACATACACTCATGCTTATCCCTCAGTGATGCATGATTAACCTTTAACCATCAACTTGCACCTGATAATCTGGTAAATTCAGACACCTGCAAATATTTCAACATTGTGCACAGGATCTGGCGTTGTGTATACGCGTCCGTTTAAACAATTGTTACATTACACATCTCAGTTCTGTTGTTTTTTTTACAGACTTTAATAAACCAGACAAGAGGTATGACAAGGAGAGAGTTTTGACCAATTTCAAGGTGTAAATGAGCAGAGATGAGATGGAGGCTTTTAATAACAAAACAAATACCACCATGCAATACATGTATTATTCATATAAATCCACATTATTGTATTTTAACAGCATTACACATGGCCAATAGCAGAACTTGCAGTTCACAAATATGATCATCCAAAAGAATATAGAATTAAGTATATACATCTCCTCCAGTAGATGGTCTGTTTGATTTTAATTACTCCAATTTAACCGTCTGAACTAGCTCTATTAAAACTTGCTCCATTAAGACTCCATTATACTGGTGTGAATAGGCATTGCATCACTCCTGGATGTTTTTTTCCCCTAATCTACTTTGTAGATTAGATTTAAATTCCTTTTGTCATTTCACCCAAAACCTAGAGGTCACACTTGTCTAATTAGCATGCAAACACTGATGTAAGCCTGCTTCCTTTCCAGTGTCAAAGTTTCCTCTTCAAACAAATGGCTCTGAGGAGCTCATTGGTAAGCAGTGCTTAAAGTGGTGTATCGAAAAGCAGTTTCATTCCCCGCTTTAAACTATGACAGGAGTATTTTTTTATCTGCCACGGAGGGAACACAGTGTTGCAGTCTGAACACAGCATGCCACCTAAAACAGCAGACTGCTCAAAACATACCAGATAAACTGTATGGATGAATAAGAAAATGCGGAAAATAATCCTGCTAATTAAAGTATTAAGGTGTCACGATCAGGCTTTGCCTTCTGTGTTCTGTGTGTTCTTTGTGTAGCTCCTCCCTCCTCACTCTACCTGTCAGCCACTCCCTCAGCACCAGCCTAACTCCCTTCACCTGCCTCTGATCACTAATCAAGCACTCCCTCATCAGCACAACTCCCCTCACCTGTTCAAGCCACTATTTAAACCCATGCCTCTCAGTCACTCACTGCCAGATCATTGCCATGTCTACCTGCCCGTTTGGCTTGTCCTATTCCCGGGTTCCCACGTCTGCCTGCCCTCCTTCGTCCTGCTGGATTTACCCTCTTGTCTCGTCTGTGGATTCCCTGTGTGTTCTTGTAAGTGTCCTGTTTGGATTTAAGTATTCATTAAATTCATGTTTCACTCTACTTCTGGTCTGGTCTGCGTTTGAGTCCTCCATCATGCCCCGTGACATAAGGAACAACATTCAGCCCACTTTGTCAATGTAAAGGTTGAGTGGGTCTTTAGTTACCCATATAGAAGGTTTCTCTTAGTTATAAAGGCCCCAAGTCTTTCATACTCACTGAGTAACGGAACGCTTGGTCACCACTTCAGTCTATTCCCACACCAACTTTAGGTGTCTTGTTAGTGCAACTAAACACAAGTTGAGAGTCCTCTGCAAAGCCACAGTCTTTCTACAGAACAATAATTCCTCCAACACACTTCCAGTAGAGTGTTTACATGTTAGTAGGATTTTTTTTTTTATACTCATTTCTATTCCATACTCTGCTCACTCTCTGCAGATTCAACAAGACTAAGAGTCTACATCCATTCTAGCAGCTCCGCGTATACATCATGTATTTTCTTGGCAATCCATTCAATACTTTTTTTTTTTTTTTTTTTTTTTTTTTTTAAAAGACCAAAAGCCAAAAGTGTTTACCTGCTGGTGGCTCAGAGAGCAAACGTCAGGGCAATTATCAAAGTCTGTAGCATTTGTCCACTGGGGGATTGTTTTCATGTACATTGTTATCAATCGTCGCCATACAGTACATGCAGCTCCATGTCATTGAAAATGTATTTAGATACAAAGCTGGCAAAAATTCTGTTCATTTTGAAATGGTTGCCTATTCTCACTCCATGCCAACCGTCTATGTTAAAGTGAAAACCCAAGTTTACAAGAAAACATGGATAATCCCATTGAACAATCTTCAATTGGTGCATTACTTTAATCTGTTTGTGTTATATTTCTAGTGATCCCTATGGGTCAACATTTTCACGAGGAACTACCAGACCAGAAAAAAAGCACGCATAAAGCTATACTGACTTTGTGTTTTGATAGACGTGTAACTGAATATAAAGGAGCTACAGGCCAGAAAGTAAGAAATGCATTGCTGCTGTGATGAGAGATTTGTGGAGAGATTCTTCTTCATGACACAGTGGGAGAACCCCCAGAACAAAATGTCACAGAGCTGATGACCAGATTATCAAGACTTCAACTGAATACAACTGCCAGCAGCAATGCATCTCATGGCATTGTACCACTGCTTTTCCAGAGACATGCATCTTCACACCAGCCCGCACTGGCATCTCATCTCCCCACTGCTGCTCCACTGATGAATAGTTCCATGAATATCTCAGGCATGAGATATTCATGAAACTATACAGTATGAGGGTAACCACAGATGTGTGCAGAACCCACCCGTCAGCATTGTAAATAAGAACCTCTCAGCTCGAGCTCTGAATGAGTCATAAAGAACCAGGCTCCCTCAATTGCTTCCCTCTGTTTGGAGAAAATGCGAGACACCACAGTCTTATCAGGTCTTTGTTGTTGCTGCACTTCTTTCCCATCTGCTTTTTTCCTGATTTCCTTAAAGGTAGTACATTGTAGACAAGCGAAAGAGTAGCAAGTGGGAAAACACCTGAGATTGTGAGTAAATTGTCGAGCAAATTCATATCCACGAAGCACCTGCTGTCAATCTCTGCCAGCACAATGCCCACTGTAACATGAACACTTTATCAATGAGACCTTTTTTAAGTGTCAAAGGCCCGCACCAATAGCAGATCATTTGTGCAAATGCAAACTATTTGTTCACGGATACACATTCAAAAATACTCTGTTTTGATGGAATTTAGCCCATTAGTTCCTTATGATACAATGCTGTTCGTTTTTTGTTGTGTTATCATCTATACATAGCAATTTGAGTAGAAGCTAAATGACAGACACACATGTATTTTTTGGCAGAATCTTGAGTGCATAGTGATAGTAAGAGGTATTGGCACTGAAATAAACACTTATGTTTCTTATTTTAAAAGACAACTGTACAAAATCTGAAGGTGAATATGAAGGTCATCAAAATCCCAGTGTCATGGTATTGGATAGATGGAGAAACATGATACTATAGAAAGACGCTACAGATGGGTGGGTAGATAGATAAACCCATCGAGTGATGTCACATCCACCCTTGGTGCGCCTCCCCCGCAGTCTGCTGGAACTCAAATATTTGAATATTTCCCCCCTCGCTCAAAACTTTTTTTTTTCTCGGCTGTGCTTGACGGAGCGGTGGGTGTGATGCCGGTGAACGTGTGGACCCTGTGCCGCCGACGGAGCGCGCTCTCTGTGGCTCGACTACAGTAGAGACGTGGTAAGGTGAACAAGAGGACAGCAGCTCTATGGTAAAGGACTGCGCCTTGGAGAAAAGTGGCTGCCAGGAGCCCGTAATCATGCGGGTCCTGTTGAGCGTCCTGTACCCCGTCCTCTCCCTCACCATCTTCGGATTATACCCCTCTCTGGTGAGTTTCTTATTGCATGTTATTTTATAATCGCTTACTGCCACTTGTTTCATATCAGAGCGTTATAATCGCTGCTCACTATTTACGGCTGTATTTTACTCGGGTTTTAGGACATAGGCTTCATCCGGTAGCCTATCGATACAGTATGGGCTAACCCTCGCCCCGATACGTGTCAGAATTATTTTACGGAAGATGTCATGCCAAACTTCACTCAAAAGTCCCACAGTTTAATATTGCTTCTTTTACCACCAGTAATGTAAAGCTGGTTAGACAATATTTTAAAGAGCTTCACAAATCCACAGCATGCACTTCACTTCGGTGGAGGTGTAATTCACCAAGCGGCACTTATTTCCATGATAATAATGATTTTAAAATATAATAGGAGTAGGCTAATCAGTATGCATGCCGCGCTCCTCCACAAAGGTGGGCTGAAACAACATGAATCAATTCTAAAACTTTTGAAAATGCAGTGCTAGTTAGTGGATCATGTGTATGGCGAATTGGCAAATAAACCCTATTCATTCAGGAAGGTATTTAAATGCTGTTATATCAGAAATCATTTTTCTCCGACAAGCAAGAACATATTTAACGCTTTTCATTGTATTTATTTCTAAGAAAAAATATAAAGTACTGTATCATGCATATAAAAGGCAGAACATCGAATCTGCGTCTTACTCTCCCTGAATATCATTGCGTTAATTGTAATTTCTGAGGTTGGATTCATGCTGAAACACAATACCTTTGTGACTAATCACTTTCAGCCTATTATGCACCCATCTTGCCCACTTGTGGATCATCTTTTATTTGTAAGATATATGTGTTGTGATGAGATTGTGAGGGCAAGTGCATTGGGCGAGACAATCATTTCAGCACAGGCTATTGATTGTTTTTAACACGTGGTGATGCCTAAGACTCCGTCTCAGAGGAAAAACCTCTTTGTCCACCAAAGACAGTCTCTCTTCTGTCTGAGTTAAATACTGTGTTCCTGTCAGCATTTGCTTTATCTTTGTGCAAATCGCATAAAGTAAATTTGAGGGAATTGCATGGACAGTGATTTGTAGTTTTGTACTCAGGACAACTCCTTTCAAAGTCCCTTATGATTAATGGAGGAATCAATATGTGACTCTGGGTCTTCTGGTGGTGAGGGTGTGGAGCTGTCTGCCTTCTGGTGCTGACACTTCACCACACAAGCTCTCTTGCTGTGCAGCAACCCACAGGATGGGAGAAAACATTATCATTTCATCATTGTATTATCATTTCATATGCAGTTGTCTGAACCTTTTTAAGCAGAGCGCAATGATGCTGAGGAGAGTATACACCCAATACCAGATACTGCTTTATACATAGTGTTGAGATCCTTGACCCTCTCATAGTCCTTAAACAGTTAGGCGATAAATCAATTTGTCAGTTTGTCGTTTTCAGCTCTTCCAAGGCCTTGCTGCTTTTTCAGTTTCTTATGATTTCCAATTATTTATTTTTTTGTGACTGGTGGTCTTACAGAAAAGGCATTTTGATGCCGTCAGTTTTGTTATTTTCAACACTTTATAGGTTAAGCAATTCAGTGAAAGTGTAATGTATACATTGACCAGAAATGAGAATAATCTTCGCAGACATGTGCACAGCTTTCTGTTATTGTGTTACCAGAAAGCTCTTGATATCTACTGTCATCCTCTTTACATTTTAGAAATACATTTCTGCAGTGTTACCCCTGGTTACCTCTGATGACTATCATTCAGTTCAGTTTCTATCTTTCATCGGTTTTGATTAAATCAATAGAATACACCGCTGCCATTGAGGAATATGTGATATGGCTGGAGCAAGACCTGCATGCAAATTGCTAGTACGCTGCTTTCTGCTTCAGTGTTTATAAAGATCTGGGAAGGCAAACCTTTTATAGTAATACGCTAAGCTTGAAATTATTAAGCTGTCACTCACAGGCTGTCAGACGTTGTACACAAGGCTTTGTTCATTATAGTAAGGGGTGGCAGCCTCTGCCTCTTGGTATGTAAGTAAATGTCTCTTTTTGTTTTTTTTCCATAGGTTCAGTTTAGCAACACAAAATATATAAATAACCTGTTAAAACACAGATCTATTCTGTATGAACTTTCTAAAGTTGGGGCGAATGGTATGGCATCCCCTATGCTGTAGTGTGGCATGATCCTGGCAGATATTACCTCTGCATTGTACACTACAAATCCCAAAGGAGCCTTTGTGAGAAAATGAAATATTTGCATATTTAGTTTTCCCTTATGGTCTGTGCCAGCCGGGTAATTACACAGTGACTGCTAACGGCAATGTGTTACTCTCATCATGATCAAAATGATGACTGGAATTTGTGTGTTATGATTACACATTATATCCTGCACCTGGAGGACGTATTGATTGGAGGAGAGAGAGAGACTTAATAGACTCCAGGAGTCTGACGTCAGACCGCTGCCAGAATTCAACTGCCCACTTCAAATTCACTAGACCTATCTTTCCTTAATCGTCACAGCTAATGGTAAAAAAAAATCAATTTAGAAATTTTAGGTTGAATCATGTTAATTTGTGTTTTTTCAATATCGTCTTTCATTATAACTCTTTGTTATGATCTGTTAATGCCAGTCTGAAATAGGCTGCCAAAGTCGTATTTCCAGTATCGCAGTACCTACAGTATCACATACAGACAGTATCTCCAGTATGCTCATTCTAGCTACATTTGAAATTCAGTTACACCAGCAGTCATGACTTGACATTTTGAATGTGCTTTTTTAATAATGAAATGAAGCAGTAGATACTGTAGAGGGGCTTAATGTATTTCAGCTATGCTAAACCTACCAATATATTGTTAGGACAGGGCTTTTGTGCTTACAGTAATGGTGCCATGTTGTTCCCTGGGATACGAAGTAACAGCTGGTTAGTAACAGCAAACAGGTTCCTAGCAAACCTTAATTATCCTCAATATGTTTGGTGGATAAAAAACAAATGATGTGCATGTTGAACAAAACTGGAGTAACAGTGAATCATGTGGATGTTTTGGAGCAGTTTCTCTTGGGGATTACGTTCCAATGCCAGTGGGATGGAGCTTTGTGTAGGCACTTGCCCTTTGTGTTAGCCACAGTGAGTAGGTGGCATACACACACACACACACACTTGCAGTCACACTCACACACAAAGTCCGATCCACTTGTAATCTAAATGTAACTTTTGCCAATTTACCACCTAACAGTTTTCAGCCTCAGCTTCTGTTGAAATGTTTCATGTTTTGATCGTGTGTGTGATCAAAATACGACCTAAAATATGATCACAGCTGCAAAGGTTGGGGAGAAAAATGTTTAGTCCTCTCATCAATAGGACGTCCTGTTGATCATTAATCATCTGAAACATAAAAAGGCGTTCTCTAAGATGATTGTGTGTTGAGCTGAAGGTGTCGTCTGCCAGGAGCTGATGCTGTTTCTACTTATTTGAGACTCTTTTCCAGCCTGCATTAGCATTTTTGCGGATGATGCACTCAGGCTCGGTAGCAGAATTTGTCTGCCACAGATGCCATATTAAAAGATGAGAGATGCTGTAGGCGAACACCTACACATTTCATTAACCATTTAATATTTCACATCTCCGTTTCCACCGGGGGCCAAATTAAAGATGACACCCACTAAATATATATGTGTCGACACAAACAAAGCAAACAGCCAGCTGCAAGACTGCCAGCAAAGTAATTAGTTGTGACGCTGCATGTTTCATGTTTGAAGCAGGGAGGGGGTAGTCGGAGCTGATGGACTGGAAATAAAGAAAGTCCACTGCTGATGGATGTGAATTGTTTATACCAGCAGCAGGGTAAATATATGGCGCTTTCTGCTCGGTCTTAGACAGATGGTAGACGGTTTGAGTCTGTGTGAGGTTCTAATGAGTTTGCTGTCACTTTCTTTTAATACGTGCTTTAGGATGTGTCAGTTGTTAGGTATGTGGGGAAGGAACATTTTATGAATAATTCAATTGAGCTTATGTTTGTCAGGCAAGTTAATTAATCCTGTTGATTAGTAATAAGATGTCCAAGTACTGACAGTGACAAATAAGCACATCTGAACAGTCCTCTGTTCTTGCATGCGTCGTGCCATTTTGCCCTTTTCTGGCGTCTAGTCCATACTATTCTATCTGAAAGGATATACATGAACAGAGATTATACTAATGTGTGTCATTATGAAATGCTTAAAATCGCTGTCTTTTTATATACGATGATTATGAGTCTTTAAAGTGACTTTCCCCTGTTTTGAGCTCTTTTTCACTCCTCTGGGTGAATGCAGCTCAGTTAATAATAGTCTAAGCCATAATTACAGGAGTTGAGACATGATGTTGAAACTACCGGGGGCATAGTTACGACCCTCTCCCTCTGTTGCCCTCATGATTACAGTAATTACAGCCCAAGCGGAGCCCATATCACTTGCATATCGCTGGATGAGAGCTGAAAGGCTGGACTGGAGAGGAGTGGAAGACGTTTGTGGTCCCAATAAATTTATACTGGACTCATTCAACCAGCGAGATGATTATGGGCCTGCTTGTTAATTTCTTACTAGCAAAGATGAAATGTAACATAACTTATTAAGTAGCTTTAGACAGAGAGGCAGATCTCGGCTGACGATGAATTACTAGAGCAGAGTTTAGTTTGAGTTTAATGTAGGTTACCTAAAACTTAAAGTATACCACAAGAATACTTGCAATGTGTCTATTTTGTATTTTGGTGTATTTTAAGTTTTTTTCTTTTCTTAGTCCTATTGCTAAACCTTTCATTCTCGCACAGTTTATATGCTATACACACTTATATCTGGGGCAAATTTACCACTCAAAATGAATAAAATATACATTTTGGAGACAATTGTTACTTGATTCTTGTTATATAGCAGGCAACCATCAGTTTTCACAGCTGAAGTGACAACTTGGCAGATCTGATCAGCTTTAGCTTACTCGTTTTAAAACGAGAATCTTGTAAATGGTGTCTTTATAATCATGTTGATGGTTACGTACATGATATAAAACAATTGATGCTAAAACTGCAAAAAGTCAGCATCCTCAGCAGTTGATGATGCTTCTAGAATATATTAAAATAACATCACATTTCTTTTGTATCGCATCGTACAGCTAGTTAAGCCTTGGCTGCTTAGCAATGTGCTCATTGGAAGTCAATACTTCGTTATAGGCATTAAGATTGGAAGCCATGCATTCTAAAAATGGCAGCCTGTGTTAGATGAGATGAACACACTCTTATCTTTATCTCTCTATTCCATTTACATCTTCACTCTTGTATTTTTGTTCTTTGAAAAGCTAGAAAACCACCCTCCACAAATATATATATATATATATATATATATATATATATATATATATATATATATATATATATATATATATATATATATATATATATATATATATATATATATATATATATATATATATATTATTATATATATATATTATAATATATATATATATATATATATATATATATTATTATATATATATATTATAATATATATATATATATATATATATATATATATATATATATATTATTATATATATATATTATAATATATATATATATATATATTATAATATATATATATATATTATTATATATATATATTATAATATATATATATATATATATTATAATATATATATATATATATTATAATATATATATTATAATATATATATATATATATTATAATATATATATATATATATTATAATATATATATATATATATATATATATATTATAATATATATATATATATATATATTATAATATATATATATATATATATTATAATATATATATATATATTATAATATATAATATATATTATAAGATGTCACGTATCACTCTTGCTATGGCCCCATGCACACAGCTTCAACATGTGGAGAAATCCAAAGCTTGACAGACCTGCTACGCCTTAGCCATAATTGGACAATCATTGTTCTGGGGAAGTACGAACGGTCAATTGTAGATTCCCAGTGCAGCTGCTGTACAGTGCAGGTCAATACCAGCCTTACATGTTAATTGTAAGCATCCGGTTTTGGTGTCTGATCTTCAAAACCAAAAGAGTGCTTCTTTCTCGTCTCACAATTTTGCACACATGTTCACCACTCATACAGTGCAGCAGTAGCCTCCAGCGACATCAAAGAGTCCACAAACTAGTTAGCCAGCTAGCTACTGTGAGTTTCTATATAACGTGCTCACATGTGAAGGAACAAGGCACTCTCAAAGTTGCTGAAAGGTATTCTAAGAAACATAAAATCATTCACTGAAGTAAAAATATAGGACATAAGTTTAAGTAATTACTGCAAATAAATTGCCATATAACTTCAAAGGACGTCATGGAATACACTGCACATACTAATGAAATGGTATCTAAGAGTTTGAAGTATTCCTCTGACGGTTTTATCCTAGTAGATCCTGTAATTGCGATCATTGCTTATTGCTCCGCTGATACCAAACCAGTGTGAACACATACATCCTTAATTTATGCATTATGTTATTTTCCGCACACTCTTCTGCTTCTACATCAGAATGGAGGCTGAAGTGAAGAGTCTGCAGGCGCAGCTTCAACGTCCCCTTACTGACACCACTGCAGAGCATAATTAGAAGGAGAAAATTCAAAGGTTAGAAGAAATAATCAAGTGAACTAACTTTGCCGCAATCTTTTTTTTAAACAAACTGCAGGTTCCGTGACATTAATATGGCAGGAATGTCCTTTTCCATGATTCAGAAAACTTTTTTTTCTTACGTAATACTAATGAGCATACTCTCACTTACCCCGAAAAGCTGCTGAGACATGCGCATGTTGATGACATAGATTTGATTTGGGCTTCAATTGAAGAAGGGTTCTTATCCCGGTACTCTGCTCCACTAGATTTACCAACATAATAAGTAAAAATCCCAATTACAGGGCCTCCTCCTGTGAAGAGAATCCCAAAAGAGTAATGCTGAAGATGAGGGTGCTGTAAAATGTCATCAAATACACCATACTTATCTTACTAATCCTATGTTTTCATTTTGGTAACACTGATTTACTGCCTCGACTTCATTTCAGCATATTGAGAAAAAGATGTACGTCAGAGCAATGTCACAGCTGCTTAGTATTCTGCTTGTGTATGCATGTAGCATTCAGTGTGGCCCGAAAATGTCCACTGGCTTTACTCCACCGATAATGTTTGATGACTGTTTCATTATCATCCTCCGTGGTGCTCATGACTGACGTGTCGTCTTATTCAGCCAGAAGACTCACTGAAGCACACCCTAGAGAAGAAGCACAAGGGTACGAACGAGATAATGTTGTACCTCATTCAGGGACTGTCTAGGGCAGAATGTGCCGAGCTCCTGCAGAATTATCTATTCAATCTTCTCTTTGCTGGGGTCAAAATGGGCAAGAAGGGGGAACACCTCGAGGAAATGATCTCCCTGCACGCCTTTCATCACAGTCACATTTGAGAGAAGCGATGGCATTTTCTTTCGCTGTGTCTTTTACCCCTCCCTCTTTCCCTCCATAGTATGCACCAGCTCTTTGTCAGTATCTTACTGGAACCTTTATGGTCTCAGGTTCATAGTTGCCAGGAAGGCTGTTGCCTGTGTTTAGCGGTGTTACCATTTGTCATAGCTGTCTGTCTGGGATGTCGGCATCAGTCTGGTTACAGAGCTGGCTGCAGATGCAAGTTTATTTTCCCCTGCCATTAGAGCTAAAATGTTAACTCATTTAAGCAGTATGACCATCAGTTACAGAACTGACATGCACATTCCACTTCACTTGCCTCCAATACCCTGGCGGCTTTTTGTTTGGACAGGTTGATAGATGACTGGATAGATAGCATCTGTTTAGGTCTCTGTCTTGTGGCAGGCAGGACGGCAGCCTAACTGTGATATAAGATTTAGCTTTATCGGCATCACTGACACATGGATTTGTCTGTAAATGTACTAATAGGGCTGTTTTTATAAAGTTTTAATATCACACAATGCATTATTCTAACCTGCTGAGTTGAAAGCAGGTCAATGCAAAGCAAAGTAGATGCATGACTAATTCCCAACACGTTTGTTTATCCTGTCTCGTAACTGCTTTAAAGATCTAAACAGATGATGTAAGCGAGTGAAGTTGTAAAAGCATGAATGACTTATAAGAGATGTTTTCAGTCTATCACCTTATAGCATCCACCAGTTTGTCTGACAGCTGTGGGGAGGAAGGTGCCACTTGAGGAATGGCCTGCTGAGAGTAAGCTTGCACTAGCATATGTTACACTCCAGTGGCAAAACAATAATAATGGCTACCTAGAATTAGACTATTTGTGTCCATTTGTTGCCTGTCTGCAGCTCCAGATGATGCTTGGGATATTTGGATGCCTCTCAAGCTGTTTATCTAGACTGTATCTATAACACATTGATTTCTGCCACTGAAGCCTCTCATCTCACCTGTGGTATTCCTCTGGGGAGTTCCTCCAATTGCCAGACCCATACAGTATAGCAAATGGAATCAGCAATCATGAGACCCGACAAAAAAATAAGTTTAAGAGACCAAGGCCATGCTCAGCAGGGCGGGGATATATTTACGGTGCAGACAGTCATCTACAGTATATGGACTTACTGTGAATCTTGGCAGTGGCTAAAACAGATTCACTTAGCACTAAACAGAATAGTTCATCTGCTAGAGTCCAACTAGTTTTGCTGCAAAAATATATTCTATCAAGTTAGATGTGTTGTGATTTTATAGAAATGTTACTCAAGTGTAGAAAGATTCTTAAGTATACATAGCAAGTAAATTGGATTATCCTCAGAACTCATTTATCTAAAATTGTTAAAAAATAACAAAAATGCATGCAACGCAAAAAAGACAAGATGACACAGACAAAACAAAGATATTTTACTTTGAACTGATAATGTGCATGAAAATGTAAAGCAGGAAGCAACCCGACCTAATATTCCTCCTCTTTCACCAGTGTTTTTAAAACTGTAATCGTAAATGTCTCACGGTCACGGGTGAGGGCAAAGCAAGTGATTCGGATCTGATGACTGCAGCTAAGTCTCCCTGACATCACTCACTGACTCGGTCTTAACCATTTTACCCATATTCACCTATCCATTCACTCTCACTGCCTCATCAACCCCCTCCGAGTTTTCCTCAATCACACAAAAGCTTGATGAGGACTAAGAAATGATTAAGTGTGAAGTAGGCAAAGTAAAACAGATGTTGATGACAGAATAAAACAGCAAAATGGATTCAATCAGGTGTGTAATTGGCAGGATACCTGTCTGCTGGGAAGAGCATGAAATCTTCCACACGGAGAAATTCATTAAAATTCTTGTTTATGCTTTGTGGGTGCTGTTGACTTTGCATGTTTTTACCAAGTGATCCAAGATTTGGAAAATCAAGTCCACTTTTGTACAGCATGTCAGCTGTGAGCAAACAAAGCTGTACAGATGAAAATAACAACAGTGGTGGCTGGTCATTGCTGATGGAACTTAACAAATGACAATAAAATAGGTTTATCACTCAAACCTATGATGTTTAATTCCAAGAAAACGTACATACATCTTCTATTTTAATCTAACACCTTCAATAAATGTACTTACTGGCAATGAGGAAGTCCAACTATTACAGGTCGTAACAGGTTGGCAAGTCTACCAATCTTATTTCATAAATGATATACTTAATTTTCAGTATTTAGAACAGCAAATACTTGCTGACAATCTTTGAAAGTTGCCTGCTTTATCTCCTGATCCTGATAATGAGCCACAAATAAATTGCTTTTTTACAAATAATGATCTTTTGTTTCTTGGAATTATACTATGAAATGTAACACAAATAATCTCCTTTTAATTGTGTTGCCTATCACGGCCACATATCTATCAATTGAGAATGCAGAGCTGCAGGCAACATTTTGGACAGACTCATTAAAAAGAAAATGATGTATGCAGAGTTGCCCTGGTTACCAGGTGGTTTGGATGGAGACACAGGGGAGGACTGGCAGTAAGGGATGGGCCTCAGGGAGTTGGCTGCGGAGAGAGATGTTTTTAATTGATGGAACCGTGCATACGCTTAACTCTGCAGTACAAACTGTACAATTATGACACATAAGAACGGACGCGTCTGTGGTTATTTTGCAACAGACTGGTGCAAAAAAATCTAAACTTAGCCAGTAGATCTGTTGTGCATACTTGTGATTGGAGACTGGAGATGGAAGAGATACCTGCTGTCTTCATGGCTGTGAAGAGTCACCAGAGTAAAGGAAAGATCTTTGGCATATAGGCTGCTAGCTGTTTGTAAATATATATAAATCTTTTTTTATTTTTAAGGGAATGACAAGTTTTGTAGGTATTTGTGTAAGGATTACAGATACTAGAACCCAAAAGCACAACTCCGAGACAAGATACAAGTTCAGTTCTTTTACTTGAGTTCAGGAAGGGTCAAAACCAGGAGGTCAGTCAAACAGGCGAACAAATCCAATAAGGGGCAGGCAAAAATCCAAGGTCGAAAACAGGCAGACAGGGTCGGAACAGGCAGAGCAGGAACAATATAAAGATACGCTGGAGAACTTGGCAATAACACACAAGACAATCTGGCAGGGAACAAGTGCAAGTGAGGGGACCTAAATAGTGAGGGCTAATCAGGGAATGGGCTGCAGGTGAGAAGGGTGTGGAGGACCAGGTGAGGGGAATGAGAGGTGATCAGGTGTGAATGGTAGGATCTGAAATGACAGGAGAGTTAATATAGCAAGCAGACAGGATGAAAACAAACTGATATGAAGGGGAATTCGTGACAATTTGTTCATAAACTAAAGTATTCGACACATTAAGGTTTGACCTGATGATGACACTAAACGAAAGGTTAAGAGATCAGAAGGTGTTACAATTCATCCTGAGAGCAGCATAAAGGTCTGTACAAAATGTCATTGCAATCCATCCAATAGTTGATGAGACATTTCTTTTAAAACCACAAATGCCAGTGTCATGGTAACTCCAGAGCAAAAGTCAGGGGAGTTCAAAGTCATGAAGATACGTCGTCCGGTAATCATGACCATGTCTGCCAAATCATCAAGAAAATGCAGAGGGAGCAAAAAGTAACTGATCACCAAAGTAACTGTGATTCATCGTCTGGGGACCATGAATATTGATGGCAAGGTTGCTAAGCAATTTTAGACTGTGGTAAAACAACGAATAAAAAAACGCTTTCTTCCAATGGGACTACAATTAGCTACAGCAAATACAGTATTACAGGAGTACACTGGCTACACATGCTACTAATATATACATTTATTAATAGCATATTTTAGTAACCTTTTAGCAATATTAGGCTAAGTCAAGCACTTACAGTAAACTAGTCCTGCAATAAACCCCACAGTCACACAACACAAAACAATAAACCTGTGGCCTGTCCACATCAGATTATTTTAAGAATACCCCCAGTCCTGGTGTGGAAAACTTGTGCTTCAAGGCAGTCGTCACTGACGGTTAAAATAATAACTCTATGAACCCCAGTTGTCCTTACTTGAATATATAAGTCTATTACAACGCAAATCTGGCCAGAGAAGATCTTAGTACAGCATGCATAGAAACAGTCTTATCAAAAACTTAAAGTAACATTACATTTCCTCAGCCTATTAGTGTATCCTGTGTCATATAGATAGATGTATAATCACGCCACCATGGAGAGGTAACAGTTGGCCAGATGTCACTCTTGGCTTTAATAAGTGAGACTGACCTTGTGTGCAGCAATAAAAGTAATAAAGTCATGATCATTCATTATTAGTGGCTATTGGACTGTCTTACAATCTTTTAGTCAGTAAGTTGTATTCAATCATTGGGAAATAGAGGCCTGTTTTTCAAATAACAGGTCAATATCAGATAACCCTGTTGGATGTTGGGTGGATGCCATAACAAACAATTGGGCAAAATGATGGTTTGTAGTAAAGCGCTGTTACTGCTACTGCATACTCATCGTCTCTCCCTCTTTTAAGGAATCAGTGTGTAGGTTGTGTGTGTAGCGTAACGTTAGCAAGTGTGCAGTTAATTAAAGAGGTTAAAGGAGTTTGCTACTTGTATAATTTTAGATTAAAAAAATCATCTCCCCAATGCTTAGGCCCCGGCAGGGAGTCAACTTCCGCCGGACTTACTGACGGGAACCCTGGTTGGCTGCAATGAAACACCTTATTATGTGTCATTTTTTAAAGAAGAAACTTCTAAAACCACCAGGAAGTGAGATTATTAGTTTACAGCCTAGTCAAAATAAATGTAAATTTTTGATTGACGTAATGAATCTGGTAAGAGTTATAGAAAGCGTTAATGCATCTTAGTGCTGATTGGGCTAGTGGCCAGATAACCACAGGATCCCTTTTTTGATAAAACATGGAGGAGTGATACATCTGGCTGTTGTTTTCTGGTTTACATATTGAATATTGACACAAAATATTGTCTGTTGGCAACTTCTCTTCAAAGGTATTGATGACTACTACATATACAGTAGCCTTAAAATGACCATTAGTCTAACCATGGCCAAGAAAGACTAGATCAAGAAGAGAACTACAGAGAAAACACAAATGTGTCTTGGCAACTTGTTATGTGTCTGTGTGTGCAGAACATGCTGTTTGTAACCACTCGTGCGTGTGTGTGGGTGTGTGTGTGTGTGTGTGTGTGTGTGTGTGTAAGTCATGCCTGTGCAGAGAAGAAAACTCTTCTGCCGAGCGGCTGGGGAGAGCTTTGAGCTGCTGTATGCTGTTTTGTGAGGATGATTAATGACTAGACTTTGGCGTGAATCTCTGTGAAACCATTCTAGCCTAGGGGTCTGATCTTCTTCTATCTAACGTAGCGAGAGATAGAGCATATTGAAAAATTAGTCTTTGTCTCATCAACAACATAGTTTCATGAGTAAAATGCAATGTTATTGAACTAGACAAGGTAAAACATGTTGCTCCTTGTGTGTGATAAACTAATAATTTGGCTAATTAAATAACTAGTCGGTGCTTGTATGGAACCACCCTTTTATGTCTGTGCCGTCATGCATTAATAAGTGATCTTTTAATCGATTTTTAATAGGTAAGCATCGGTGAGATGGACTGTTCTGTCAATGCCATATATTTGCCTATTTATTTTTACTTCTGTCTGTTTTCCTTCATTTTCTCCTCAGTACACATTGGCGCCCTTCCTGTTTATTCCTCACCCCATCTCATCATCTTATGCTTGCTGCCTTCGTATTTCTCTGTCGTGACGTGCCTGCACACATACTCTCCTACCTCTATCTCTTTCCCCCTAATTGACAGTCAAGTCCTCTTTCTTGTTTTTTGTCAGCATTGTCCTGTTTTCATGTTTTTTTTTTTCAGCATACTGTTTTCCTTCATAACCACCTCTTTAACTATTCTACTTGTTCATAAACCCCCCTTCTTCCTAACTTACTTCTTCCTTTTCTTAAGATATGTCACTCAGGTTATAGTGGATGTCCAGGTTTACCATCAAAGTCCTTGGTGACAAAGAACATGAATATTTATATGAGTACAAAAGCATCTTCCGGCTTGTTTGTCTGCTTTTGCTTGATTGAAGCGTCAGCTAAATCCCTCTATTGCTAGAGACTGCATGGCCACAGTTCCTATGAATAATTGAGAAAAAGTACTTGAAGTTGCTCAAAGTTTATGTCTGAAGTTTTTAAAGTGCACTGTGTAATGTAAATGGAGAACACTTGATTCTGAATGGAAAAATGTTGTGCATTGTCTTTACGTAACCCCGCAGTTTTAACATAGTGGTGTGACTGAAATATAGTAACAGGAAAATAACTTAAGCTAGAGTTTGAGAAAGTCACTGTATTGTCAAAAGAACCGCATAAATAAACAAAACTAAGATTTTGATTGGTTATAAATGGGCATGTTATAAATATTATACTCGGACCCATGCAGTTATGAAAAATAATGCACTGCACAAGATTGACCATACACTAAAACCCCTCATTAGCTAGGCAAAGCAGGTCTGTCAAGCTGAAGTCTGAATGAAGAGCGATACTCTGTATATAAAGGTTTTGAGGGTGGTGCCTTTTTTTTGGCCTTTTTCCAAACCAAAAACACAAGGCGTAAAACACAGTGTAAGGATGTGTTCTGTAAATGTTAGCATGTTTGACTAATAGCTTACTAGCTACAGTGGTAACCCAGCATTAACATTATTTAAAAGGCCAAGGAACATGTCGTACTCTGTGGGGTTACAGGTCATGGTACAAAATAAGCTTGGTTGATGATAGCACATCCACTGTGTAGTGTTGTCTCACACAGCTGTGACTACAACCATTAAAACATGAAGGATATCTGTTTCGCTTGTCCAGGTAGGCTGTGTAAGCTGCGCATCCAAACAGTGAAGATCAGGACTTTGTTAACAAAGACATGCACTTGTCAATCCCTTCTAACAGACAGAAGACCAGGCAACATATCAACTCAACATGTAATACTAAGTACAATGTTTCACCTGGTAGAAATCTGCAAGTTTAAGGGCAGACAGCCTACAGGTGTTTTAGAGTGGAGGCAGTCACATGTCTATACATTTTGTCCATGATCCAGACCTGAGAGAAGGCTTGACTTCCCTCAACCTAAAAAAAAGTCTTCCATAACTTTTTGTTAAATGTATTTATATGTGCTTTAGGTGTATAGCCTAAAGCACTGGCATTGTCTGTATAGGTTTTTTCAAAGTGGACGCATATGTAGCACCATATCATTGTTGCTACGCTGAGAATTACTTGATGTTACCAGCTTTCCAAAGAGAACAGGTGTCACATAAATATGAACTCAATGATAATACATACGAAACATGATCTAAAATATCGATCTAATCTTAGTGCGTATATATTTGTGCTTGCAGACTATCGGCCCAAAGGAGGGCTGGCAGGTGTACAGCTCGGCCCAGGATGCTGATGGGCGCTGCATCTGCACAGTGGTGGCACCAGAACAGAGCCTGTGCTCCAGAGATGCCAAGAGCAGACAGCTCCGCCAGCTACTAGAGAAGGTAAGCGCATATAAAAGGGGATTTATACCACCCCAGTGCAGCATGAGCACACAGAAGCACACACTCTTCTGTTAAAGATGGGAATTACGAAGGGATAAAGCTCTGCAAGCTTTATTGTTCTTTTGAGGAGTGTAATGCTCGTCTTAAAGCATGTTTTATCATGTGCGTTTGTTCTTTTTCAAAATTAGCCCGTCACACATTCAGGCAACACACAGCCTCACCAGGGAAAACACATCAAAGTGTCTTTCAATTTGTTGCAGCGAAAACAAAGAAGCGAGAGAAAGTCATCCTCACTTCACATGTCAAGTTTATAGTATACTTTACTGTACTATACTATACTAAACTACACTATACTGCTAAATGTTGATTTGTGACTACTAACCCTGTTTGGGGTGATTTTTGATCATTGTTTTATTCTAGGTGCAGAACATGTCTCAGTCCATTGAGGTGCTGAACCTGCGCACTCAGAGGGATTTCCAATATGTCATAAAGATGGAAAACCAGATGAAGGGCCTGAGGACCAAGTTCAGACAGATTGAGGATGACAGGAAATCCATCATAGCCCGAAACTTCCAGGTATTCTTCACTCTCGTTTAATCACTGCCTGGTTTAATCAAATGTTCAAGCGATCTTTTCTTAGTTTCTCTATATTTAGCTGAAACGTTTTCATGCGACATTCATTTCACAAATGCCATTACACTTCTTTTTGAGAGGATCGATACCTCTCTCAATGTCTTCATGGTAAATATGAGACTACAGCTATAGCAGCTGGTTAGCTTAGCTCAGCATAAAGACTGGAAACGGGGAGACTACCAGACTGGCTCTGTCTGAAGGCAACTTCTGAAAGTCACTGCTCTTGGCCAAGAAATAGAACGGCACACATCCCCCTAAAACCACTGGATGAAAACCGTTGTGTAACAATGGTTTTCATACAGTCATAGTTACTGCCCTGACATGAAGGTGTTATCAAGTCTCCTCATCCTTTATGTCAGTGCTAATAATAGTCCCTGCTATTTGAGCTGTTGAGAATAGCCAGGATAAGAGCTGAGGAGCCTATATAACTTCTTTGTCAGCATGCAGACCTTTTGTCTGTACATGAAAATAAAGAATACATACACCACAAAAGAAGCTCTCTAATTCAGAAAGCGCTTGCAATCTCCGGTTATTTCAGAAGTTGTTTTCCTGCTGCAGTTGTCCTGTGTGGATTGCACTGGACAGCTGGTATGGGAGTAGGGATATCTCTAATGTGGCAAGTTGCAAGACACTGAATGAGAACTGTGTGGAACAACCACCAGCATGGCAAGAATGAGATAAAGACATGGTTTAAGAACAAATCGGAATAGTTAAACACAGGAATAGATATGTTTTAGTTAACCTTGTAAATACATGGTGGATAATTGTGGTTTATCACAAGTTGAAAGGGTAAATGCATGGATAAATAATGAAAAGCTAATTTCTTCATGGTTGGCTAATAGTTCCATTAGGTGCTTCATACAGCACAAGGTCAGTCTGTTTTCTCCTGATGAATAACACTATTCACTTACTGTCTCTTGGGACTACATATGCTAACATTATATAAAGAGCACTGAAGCAACAAGGGATACGTGTTTAATTCCTAATCAGTCACCAGTGGCACAGTCTCCACAGTGGGTATGCCGTTATATTCTTCTGATAGCAAATACTTAATATGTGCGGGGCTTGCTCCTCTGTCAAACAAACTGTAGTTTTGTTTGTCCCTGACCATCACACTTATTTACATTGTACCACCTCTCTCCGTTTTCCATTCTGTCACTGTCACTTCTGCAGGAGCTTAAGGACAAGATGGACGAGCTGAAGCCCTTGATCCCTGTACTGGAGCAGTACAAGATGGATGCTGCGCTCATTTCCCACTTCAAGGAGGAGATCAGGAACTTATCGGCAGTGCTGACAGGTATCCAGGAGGAGCTTGGGGCCTTTGACTACGATGAGCTCTATCAGCGGGTCCTACGACTGGACAGCAGGCTCCGCAGCTGTATGGGCAAACTAAGTAAGTGGTGAACACTGCCTGTGTGAGTGTGCAGTGATTTTTATTGTCTTATTGGGGATAGTGCTGGCAATGGTACTGGTGAATTAATATTACTAGTGGCATTACAATAGTGGTTGCATGATTTCATGAATTGAAACAACTACATCACTATCATAATAGTCTTTTGTCCTCATTGTATACAGCTGTTGCTGCTGCTGAAGAAAATAACCAAAGGAGAAATGTAGATCTTAAAAGACAACTCTGTAGCCTGACTTCCTTGTAGTTACGAAGTATAAGACCACAAACTAGTATGACCAGTGTTCATTAGACTTCACCTGTGTACAGTAGGTAACTATTAGAATCCCACTTTTAGTTGCTGTAATGCTTTTCTCTGTTGTGTTACATCTCACACCAAAAATATGCTCCTTTTAAAAAATGTGTTTAATGGCATTGTGTTTTCACCTCGATCCCATGCCATTGAAGAAAAGAAGCAATTCGTTTTTGTTCTTGTGGACATGGTGTATTGACAGCCTTCAGCTCTTCAAACATTAAGATGTTCTAAAATCTTTTAAAGAAGCCTTCTTTAAAAACCGAGAGTGGGCCTTCCTTTAACCATAAGGTTGCCGGTTCGATCACCGGCTCTTACTGTCTGCTTGTTGAAGTTTCTTTGAGGGAAACGCTGAAGCCCAAGTTGCTCCCCTCCCCGTGCACTGCTCTTAAATGTTTAGATGGATTAGATCCAGAAGTCAAGTTATATGTATGTGCCCGTATGTATATGACTATTTTAATAAAGTTTAAAGTAACATATACTCCATAATTGCCTCATATAGGTTAGAAAAGGGAGCTGGTATTGGACTTGATATCTACAAACACAGCAATCACTAATCCTACAGGGAAGTCATCATTCGACAACAATTATTTTCTAAATAAGACCATAAATTGAGAAGTAAATTAAAAAAAATACTATATAGATATATAAAAATCTTATATTTTTAGTTTTGAATGTGAGTGGGTGGCACTGGTTAAGTTAGCATGAAAGGTGCATCTTCTGGTAAATAAATCTAGTAAGTAAAGTATTTTATTTCATTTTTGTTCCAAAAAATGTTCTTTGCTTATTGTGCTCAAACCAAGTGTTACACATTACATGTAGCAGTTCGCAAAACAAAAAGATTTTGATGATAAGACATGTGAGATCCGTATATAGATAATCTTGAGGGGCATTAAAGGAAACAATATGGGCTAAGCATGAGAAAGCTGTGCTGCTTGAAACTACAAACAGCAGTTGCACCATTATGCTTCAAGTTAAATAAAGCAGCTCACTGCCAGTGCCATCTTAGTATGCACAGAGGGCACACTCTCTGGTGGTACAGGCATGAAATTGGCTTGAGAATTCTAGTTTGAGACCAAAACCACCACAGCACATCTTATCGCTGCATTTCTTTATTAACAGCATGTGGGAAATTAATGAAAATCACTGGACCTGTTACAATAAAGACATCTGGAACCCGGTTTGGGGCATGGATGACTGATCCTGCAGCATTAACCAGAAACAACAGGGTGAGTTATGAAAGTAGGGGACTGCTTTCTGGGGGCTGTGCAGTGTGTACAGTATATATTTGTGTTGTGTTTTTAGAATGTCAGCTAAAGATGGGATTGTTTGTTATCATGGAGTGGGTTTGATTTCTGCTAATCTATAATGATGTTCCAAAATTGCACACATTTGAAATACATGTCTGCATTATGCAAGAGAATTACATACATTTAAAAAATATATATAATTTAAATAGAGGTTGGAAATAGTTTATTTTGATGGTTGTATTAGATGTCGGCTGGTTCTCACCCCACCCATTCTCTCCATCTTCTCTGATGTAGGTTTGGTATATGGACAGTTACACTAACAGCAAGATTGTGCGTGAGTTCAAGACTATGGACGACTTTGTAGCAGGTGTGGTTTCCCGAACCTACAGCCTCCCATTTAAATGGGAGGGAACCAATCACATTGTCTACAATGGATCGCTTTACTACAACAAGTACCAGAGCAACATTATTGTCAAGTACAGCTTCGAGACAGGCAGCGTGCTGGCTCAGCGGGCTTTGGAGTTCGCCGGCTTCCACAACATGTACCCATATACATGGGGGGGATACTCCGATATTGATGTCATGGCTGACGAACTGGGAATGTGGGTTGTTTACGCGACCAATCAAAACGCTGGAAATGTCGTCGTCTCCCAGATAGATCCTGACACCCTGCAGGTACTGAAGACTTGGAACACCGAATACTCCAAAAGGAATGCGGGTGAATCATTCATGATCTGTGGGACGCTCTATATCACTAACTCTCACCTGTCAGGGGCAAAGGTTTACTACTCTTACTCCACGAAGACTTCAAGTTACGAATACATAGACATTCCTTTCCACAACCAGTACTTTCATATCTCCATGCTCGAATACAACGCCAAAGAGAGAGCACTGTATGCCTGGAATAACGGACACCAGGTAATATTTAATGTCACCCTATTCCATGTCATAAAAACCGATGATGACTCTTAAACACGATACTTTTCCAACCACAACTAAAGCATCATCATTTGTGATACAAGGACCTCCATGTTTCCTTTAGTCAAAATGGACGATGGTGTCTTTACTTGCCACTACTTGAACTTTTCTAATTTGTGGCTCTGGATTCTTGGATGAACTGAGCATGGACACCAATGACTTGATACCTTACTGGAAAAACTGATGTACATTTCTTTTAGACTTTTTTCTTTGCTGCTGATCCGACTGGAATGCCTTATTTGCTTTGTTGGGTATGCCAACCAAACACTCTAGAAAGCTTTTGCATGAATGTCCACATTTTGTCTGCAGTGATTTCCTATTATATTGCTGTGTTTTGTTGCAAATCTGTTCAGCTAAAAGTGTTTCCATTTCTGTCTATTTAAAAGTCTATTTAAAACTATTTAAAAATGAAAGGCAACCAACCTCTCCTTCATATTTGCTACCACATTAAGCTAGCAAATTATGAAATGTAGTAGCCATTCTTTTAAAGAGTGGCCTTTAAGATATTGCTGTCATGTATGTAACTGTAAGAATATTTGTATTTTTTATAAAAGAAAACCATATGAGAATACCTGTGCATTTTCATTCAAATTAAAATATTGTACATTTCATTAAAATGGTTTTGGCTGGTAAAATGTACATCTGCTATTTGATCCATGATTGTAATGAATCAAGCCTATTCCAATCAGGAAACTATGATTCCAACACTGAAACATTAATCTGTCTTTTACGTTGTTTTTGATAAATTGAAACACAAAAAAACAGTTTGAGAAGGCAGGTTCACTGAAATGAATAAACGGGAGTCACACCCATAATTTAACGAGGTTATTATGGTGCTAAGGATAACATGGACATACGTAATAAAAATACCCCTTCTTTATATTTTTCAATATAAGGACGAATTTGAATAGATAGTGGTAACTGATGCTCGTGGTGACTATCTCTCAAGAAGGAAGTGATTTTCTTCCTCTCATCATGTGGCATTGAGAGTCATCCTTTTGGCATTTCAATCAGCATGAAGTGGCAATAAACCGCTGAGATGATTCACAGTGTTCACTAGAATTTACTTCTTCTCACCATCGTGTCTCCACAGTATCTTCAATAACAAGGAGACGTGTGCTTTATGGTACCTGAGGTTGGGTTTTGATGATTTTTTTTATGGGTAAACACAGTCACGTCTTCACGCACATATAATGAAACACGCCTGAGGCAAAGTACATTTGCATGCGCACTCATAAACAGACACAGACACACGGTTGGAGGTAATCTGTAAATGTTATCAACCCTCATCAGTAATCACAGGGAACTGCAACATCAGTGACTGGCCTCTGACACAGCCTACAATGGCTTTTAATTCAAATTAAAAAAAGTTTTCTCTGTTAAAAGCAGTAAGTTAGCTAATTAGAGAAGAGATTTAAAAAATGTCTTGAGACTAGAGGTAATGTATCACCTGCAATTAAAATACAGCTTTGTAATTATCTTTGTTTTGGTTTGAGAATGAAGATTTGTTAGCCTCTGTATGGCCTTTCTGAGTCTATGGGTTTACAATATCACCTGACTATGTGATGGGGATCTTAAACAGCCCTCTCTGCTGTTCTTCCTCATTTATTGATTCCCCCATCTCGCGGTCCAGGCTAGAAGTGTCACTCAGTAAAATGACGTGCATCCCCATTGTATCTCAAACTACACGATTGACCACAATGGGGAAAAATGACCAAAATCTTCATCGGGGGATCTTTATTAAATATAAAATGGCTCATGCAGAGAGCTTTATTAGCATTGATTTCTCCACTCTTCCATACACAGCATGCGGCTGTTGGGATGGCTGGACGCTTGTTCATAGAGACAGGAGCATCAGATCAAAGTCTGCATGTTTGACCACACGCATCTTTATCTGTGCTCAGCGGCTGTCACAGGATACACAACAGGCTGGATTCGCTCCAGTGGTTGCTATATCAGACTGTATCAGAACCGGCCTGCATTGGCTTCAGGCTGTTGGCCTCACCTGTGATGTTTGTTTTTTGATTGGGCTCATTTGAATTTTTTTATAGTCAAAAGCTGAAGCTGAACTGACAAACACAGAAACCACGCTATTAGGAAGTGGCATGACCGTTCTCTATTTTCTAAATACAATAAACGGTAATTTGGATTTATGTCAGACAAGCGATCAAATTCAGAAATAAAAAATGTTAAGGCCATAGATCATGGTATAATGTAAACACAGGTGTGTTTAAGTGTGGCTATGGCTGGTCTTTGGATCCATGAACGATTCCAAAACGTACCATGCAGTCAGGCAACAGAAAATAAATACTATAGAAGATTTTTTTTTATGTGAATACGGTATGATAGTCAGTGATAACATGGTATCATTATTGAAAGTTGTGCATTTTGATCTGCATGTTCGCTAGTGTATTGGAGAGCTACTCTGAAAGACCATTTTCAGTCCACCTTAGTCACCCCTTTTAAATGGCACAAACGCTGGATGTCACCATTTACAAAAATTACTTCTCATTACAAATACAAATTCCATGTATTCACACACACATAACACCCGCAGCACATATAAAACACCATACTATATTCCCACAGTAAATTCAGAAATGCCAGTAGTGCATTATTGTTTATCACACATGCTCTCTGTTGCTCTCTCATAGTTGTGTGAAGGATTTGTGGAATCTAATCGAACACGTTCTGTACCATAACGGTGCCTTCTGGTGTATTTCAGCAGAGGGGATCAATTGGGATTGTTCTGTGGTTCCTTTTCATTGATCCAGACATTTCCAGGTTTTGCGGGGCTGCTGCACACCGTTCCATTTCAGCTAAATTAATGGAAGTTCCCAAGAAAAGTCGTTTTGTTCACATGCTGTAATGATTAGGTGGTATCTGTCAATAATCCCACTGAGTTCATAATTGATTTCAAATTCACCTCATCCTGGATTAGGACTACAAACCAGGCTGCTTTGAAACTTCTTCCTTCAATTCTTTTTAAAACTTTTACCTCGAAAGGCTTGTGCTCAGACTCACTTTTCTGCATTATTTTGTTTTCGGTGTCATCTGTCCAGATTTGATTGCTCAGGGCCTTATGATGTATTTTAATTCCCTCGGAAGTTGGGAAGCTACAACAAAAGTGAATGTCTGCTGCACTTTTAAGTAATTTGCTTGAAGTCAATGAAAGGAGGCAGGAAACACCTGCCAGAACTATTTTGCAGTCTCGCAACAAAACACAACTTCTATCTTGGCTGACACATCAACAAAAGAGACTGAAGTTTCTCTGATGAATTCTAATTGTGTTGTGAAATCCTCCCTGTCATCTCCTCAAAGCCCTAATGTAATATACGTTTTATGAAAAACATCCACAGCCACTTCAGCAAAGTGAAAGTTAAGGTGCCACGGTACAGTCTTGTAGAATGCTCTCTTTCTCTCTCTTTCTTTTGATCTCTCGCTCTCTTTCTGTCTCCATATTTTGGAGTTTCATAGCCAGAGGCTGTGAAATGACCTCATAGCATAGATAATTATCATGTCTCCCCGAGTAAACGTTGTGGCTCTTAAGCCTGGTAATTTAATGTATTTATTCATTATACTATATTGATCCCTTTAAGGGGGAAATTTGTCTCTGCATTTGACCCATCCCTGTATTTAGGGAGCAGTGGGCTGCCAATGACAGGCGCCCGGGGAGCCTGGGGTTCAGTGTATTGCTCAGGTACACTTCGACACGTGACACGGCCCAGTCTCGGATCAAACCGTTGACCTTGCGGTTACCAAACAACCCTCTTAACCCAGTAAGCCACGGTGAAGCCAGAACATATCTGTCTATTAAAGAGGGCCGAAAGGTTGAATGAAAAACCGGATAAATTATCATATTTTACATTGCTTACGTCCCCCTTGCTATTAGTGTTTGTGTGATTCCTCGTTCTGTCTCTGCGATGGTATTTCTGAATAAGACATGAGGATGTATATAAGTTGACATATAGGCCCGGTCAGCTTTTATTCAGAATCCCATGGTCATGTAAATAACAGAAAGCATTTATTACAATCCTTTAATGATCGAATGAGTCAAGTCCTTTGGGAATGATACATTATGTCTCAAAGAGCACATCAAAGTTCATGTTGGATTTGAAAGTACAGCCACAAGGTTGCGAGAGATGATACGGTTGAATCTTTTTTTTTTTTTATTATCTTTTGATCTAAAGATTAAAAAACGAGACAAACAAGTTTAGCTGAAAGCAATTAATCTTTAAGCAATATTTGGCTCTCGATGCAAAGTGTGATTTGAAAAGCTGACTCAATGGGAAAAGGAAAGTACATTTTTTTTCTTCTTCCTTTTTTTCTTTTTTTTTTGAAAGTGCAGCCTGAAAACATACTTCACAAAGTAAAAATGAATGAAAGCAGCAACTCTAGCAGGCAGAAGAAATAAAGATGGTTGGACATGTTTTAGCCTTTCATCATTGTCTTCCCTCTGCTCCCATGTAGAAAAAACACCAAGACCAAAGTACCAAAACAAAAGTAAGTGAAACCTTATGTCGGCACCAAGGTTCAGTTTTCATTTCATGTTGCAAAGTCCAGGTCTTGATCTGATGTCCATATTAATTTTAGACAAGCTTTATTATTTAGCTTTTCTTGGTTTGCCTATACATTGGTTGGCCCTGCCATGGCACTTTCCATGTACATAAAGAGTTGAACTTGTGCATATGAAGTGATGTTGTCTACTTGCACTGATAGAGAGGGTTATTGTAGGCTTTCTCCTGGGAGGAGTTTCTGCTTGCCTGACATGTGTGAACACAACAGGGTATTACATGTGAAATCACACCACACACACTGCTTGGATGGTGGAGTCATTATACAGAAACATGATGATATTAGCTCTACAGGCTAGATCTAGCAGCTACAGTTAATGTACACAGTAAGGTGGTACATACTGTATATTCCTTTGCAGACACTGAAGGTGTTTGACATGACAGTTGATGTCACCGGGTACAGTAGGTAGGCCTACCCATGCATTTGCACAATGCATAACTACATCGACTTGCATGTTTATCAAAGGTTGTTTGAGAATATTTGATACGTCTATACGTGGGTTTCATAATGCATTAATTTCTCAGAGTAACTCAACATTTACTGCATTATTACTGCTCCAACTTAACTTTTAGGTGAAAAGAAAAGTGGCACCATATATTTAGTATTTATGAAAATACTCTGTAATGCAGTAATAACTTGTGTTTGTGCATTTTCCACAAAAAAAAGGTGACATTACAAACCTTGTTAAATTCCTTAAAATTTAATTGTACCTTATTAAAACTTCCAGAATGCATGAACAAGCAAATGTGGTTGATTTCAGCAGTTTAACTTCACAAGAAGTCTTCTACTTCTCTGAAGAATCCATTCTGCGTTCACTGCAGTTTTCAAGTTTCCACATCACTTATGTAAATTGCATACTGGGTCTTTCATGGTCCTGGGTTTTAGCTTTGTGTGTTTCCTGTTTCATTTTGAATGTTCACTCTACTCATGTGTCTTGTGTGGTTTTGCTTCCTGTCTTTAGTGTTTTCCCGCCTTTTTGATTGTCTGCCCAGCCAATCACCATGCTGTCCTTGTGTACTCGCTCTGTGACAGTGTGCTTTCCCTGTTTTAGTGTCGGGTCGTCTGCGTTTCTTACTGGTGTTCCTCGTGTCATACAGGGAGGTCCTCAGTTAAGCTTTTTGGTGGCTTTTTTTTTTTTTTTGCTGCCAGCTTTTTGTTATCAAAACTCGCTTTTGTTCATTTTACCAGAATTATGATTGGCTTCCACTCATGAGGTCACAAAATGATGCGCGTACTTACCAGCTCTTAAACTCACATTTGAAATGAGCACAGAGAAATGTTCCCCCTAGCAGAGGAAAACTTCCTACTGGAGTCAAACTTTGTAAATGCATGATCATGCAGAAGCTCAAACACCCAAGTAAAGTACCAATAAGCTAAATATTCTGCTTGTATTTTGAAAATACATCCATATAATATGGCCAAATAATATCAAAAAGCTGGGCTACAACAAGAAAATAATTAGACGACATAGATTTGTATTCTTGGCCTAAATTAATCTCAGAAAAAGAGTTGAGTGAAATCCAAAGTGTCTCCTAAACAAGCAGCCTCTCCTGAAGCCAAACACCAGAGAACAGGGTTCTATCATAATAAAAGTATTAATCTTTTAGCATGGTTGTTCAATTATGAAGCTCAGTTTGTCTTTATTCTCAGAAAATAGCTGCACGCTCTTTCATAATTAATTCCTCAGGATAACTCCAGATATTAATCCTTCATTGCATCACTTGTTCAATCGCTATTCTTTCTGTGTTTCCCTCTGGAATACAGATTGACAATTATTAATGTGACTGTCCTGAGTAATAACATAAATTCATAATTGCTCTCTTGTCATGCACAAACCACACTGCCAATGCTGCTCTATCAGGTGTAGTGACCTCACTATTCATCCCCTGACCTAATAAGGGGATGAATGGCTTCCATATCAGGATAGTGGCACAGCAAGATATACTGCAGGTACACGAAGATCACAGCAGAGCCAAAGGAGGGAAATTAATTATCAGAAACAACCAAGGACACAAATCAAAGCAACTGTGTTGTATGGCTTTTGTATCACACATGCTCACGACAGCAGAGAGATTTATTGAAGCTTTTTAATTTGCTTCATTGTAGAATGTCTTTAATTTATGTGAAACATGTCTCGCTTGAAGAGCGGCAAAGCTAACAGCTTCACAATTTTCACTAAGTTTTAATGCGCTGTTCTTTTCTGTTTAAGCATGATATTGTTAGTTCAACGGTTTGAATCAAAGTAATTGGTATAGACTGAAGAGTGAATCACTGAGTACACAAAGCCATCTGAGTGCCTCTGTGCAAAAACAGAAGAACTGGAAGGTTTGCTGAATCATTTAGGATCCTGCTTAAAGAAATTTGAAGGAAGACAGCGCCTAATGAGATGTATCCAGGGATTCAACTGTCATGGTATTATTTTGCAATTCAATTCCATAAAAAAATGAGCGGCTGTCATTGATTTATGCCCACAGGTGTGCATTAGTTTCAGAGCCAGTGCTCTTTCATGGCAACCTGCCAGATATTAACTACAGCACATCAATATGCTTCGTATAGAGACATCCTCATCGGATTTCTTATTACTTTGCTGTCTCAGCTATGGCTCTGCTTTTGTTACATTCATCTCTATTGGATTTATGGAAGGGTAAGCCTGCAGTCAATGTCACTGTCACTTACTGTAGCTTAACTTTGTCTGTCACAGAGTTGAAACTTCATCCGTAGAGCCGCTTCCAGACGGAATTACAGGGGAGCACGGGTGATTAAGTTTCAAAAGATTTCAGTCTTTTTCTTTTATTAAGCGGTAGGGATTTTGTGTGCGTGCGTGTGTGTGTGTGCGTGCGTGCGTGTGTGTGTGCGCTATGAGCAGAGGGGTTGCACAGGTTAGTCATAGTTTAGTCATTATAATTTAATTTTGGTAAAATGCTGAGGGACCCATCTTTAAGCCCCAGATCAAATCAGTTCCTATGACTTGTGTCAGGGGACTTTTAAAAGGCTTTTGCATAGAAACCCTTAAAACAGTTAATTAGCTCCATTATGGAAGCTTGAACAGAATTATCACTGAAAATAAGTATCTGAAAATATGAATCCTAACTCTTCAACCCTGCTTATCATGCAGTCCGTATATACAGTAGGTTTCATTACAATGACACATCATAGCATCTTGCAGGATCTACCTCCCCTGAAGGACTTTAACTTTGTCTTCACCTTAATGGTTTCCGGGGTGTAGAGCTGGAGATGGTATCCGAGCAGCTGAATTAAAAAGTGACTGCTCCAAAGCTTTAATGTCAGCCTGTCTTCCTTCTCACAGACAAGACGCTCTTTGGCAGTCAGAAAATGCTGCAGAGTGATTGACACCCACATCATGTGCAAATGAAACGAAACCCAGGGGAGTTTCTCTGTGGATTGGACTCAGGCTATTGGACCACCTTCAAGGGCGCATGAAAACAACAGGGAATTGGCTGCTGAAATTAATACCTGTGTTGAGGTGGAAAAAATACAACCTATGCGGTTGCTCAGGAGGGGATTAACAATAACAAATAACTCACTAATTATTACAGTTACACTAATTAAAATGATTCCTTGGAGAATGAATCCTGTCCAACTGGGCCCAGTCGTGCAGTTTGGAATCAGAATCTAAACCCTGATCCTTTTGAGGATTTGTAGAAAACTATACTGTACACGTTACACCTGAATTACATGTAACAGCATGACAAAGGAGTGACCAAGACACAGCTTCATTTTAAAGCCATAACTTTTTACTTCATAATTACATTGTGATTACAGTGAAAAGGAGACGAACAAAGAGCTGCTTTCTATATAACCCCAACTTATAGTACAGTAAGCGTGCAGTCACCCACATTGCAACACATCTCTGATTGGTAGTGTACTCTGCCATTACAAGCTTTCCAGATCATTTCCTATAATATTTTGTATTGTGTCGTGTATTAAATTGTCTGTAGAACTATTGATCTGTGGTGGCAGGAAGCTTGGACCTGATTCAGACAGCCTCACTCTCCATCCATCCATCATCTGTAACCGCTTAGTCTTTACCCGGTTGCAGGGGGGCTGGAGCTGATCCCCGCTGACTTTGCGAGAGTCAGGGTTCACCCTGATCCCCCCCAGATTACCAGTCAATCACATTGCTGACACATAGAGACAGACAACCATTCACACTCACATTGACACCTATAGGCAATTTGAAAGTCAACAGTTGACATAATTAACCAAACCTGCATGTATTTGTGTGGGATGAAGACAGAGGACCTGGAGAAAAGATGTTTTTTTACAATATTGCAAAAGAATTATGACAGTGTTTTGCACAAAAGTGCAATTAATTCTCACTGCAATGCTGTGGATTATATAGATATAAATGTATAATTTGCGCATGCATGAATTAAGAAAATCCCACACCATCGATTTTTTATCTTAAAGCATAAGAATCATGATGTACTGTAGAAAAAGAGCACCGCCTTGAGAAATTGGATGCTCGTCCAAGAAGTTCCCTCCTACAGGATTTGGTCATCAGAAAAATCTTTGGACTGTATTTGAAACAACCAAGAGACATAAATTCTTCTGCAGCATAGTGAGAGCGAGCAGTCTGGAAACTGGGACAATTAGTAGAGTTGCAAGTGCGATATTCTAAATTTACGACATGCACACAAAACTGCAGTGCTGAAGGAGAGGATTATCTTGTTCTACTGGATGAAGTTGTCAATTGAACCCAAAAAACACTTAGGTGATAAGATATTTATATGCAGCTTGCAATTTTGCCAGGAATTGGGCTCGATCCCAACTACTACGTTTCCATTTTAAAACACATATCGTTTGCTACGTTTATGCCTATAGCATCCACACTATTCTGGGGTTTTAACCCCCAAAAACGATGGGGTTTAGAAACGCTTCCAACACTGTGTTAGTTTGAAGACTCCAGGGTTGCCTCCTAGTGCGGCCAGGCGAAAACGTAGACCTTTCGAAAACGATGATGTAGACACCCGCGTTTGTTACTTGATTGGGTCACGACGTGTCAGTCCCTGATTTGTCATGCTGCTGGAAGAAAACAAACAACATACTTGATTACCAGTGGTACATTTAACATGGATAACGGACTACAGGCGTTGCTGACCTTGTTGTCTATACTAGCAGCTGTTGTGCAGTTAAATTCTGTATTTTATAATTCTACTACTGCCTACATGCGGAGGAAGCAAGCTGCAATTGGAGCGATTTGCCCAGTGGCATTATAAGCCCTACGGAGCGGACGTCACGGTTTGCGGCCTTGAGGAGGACGATGGACGCATAATGGGTTCCTTTCCTTTTCTTATTAATGCTTATTTTATTCTGCACAATTATTGTGACGTCCACGAAGGAACTGTAAATGAATATAAGCATAAAGGCTTGTCAGTGCGACAGGGCCTTCTAGCCACCCGGCAGAGCTACGAGTGTGAGAACAACGAAACGAAACCAAAGGGAAATGGGTGAGGGACGTGTGTAGACCAAATGTATTAAACCATAATCTAGTGAACTTTGATTTGTAAGTGTTCATTTTTAAAGTAAATTTGATGTGTGTGTGAGAGAGCCTTGTAACTATGTTTGAAAAATAAAACTTGTGTCTGTTTGAGTATATAGAGGAAGATTATAGAGCGAGATCTTAAGTATCAAGCATGACCTTTTATTATATAGACTAAATATGTACTATAATACTTATTTTCTGTAAGTCAGCAACCAATCTACTTCCTGTTTACACCAGCACCCGCATGTCCAGTGTATGTGAAATGTCACGTGATATTCGTTTTTTAGGCGTGTTAGTATGGATGGAAATCATTTTGAAAACGATGCTGAAACGCCCGTGTGGACATAGATCGTTTTTGTATTGAAATTGTGGATGTAGCCTTATTGTAAAACTATAGCACTCCATGGGCTTAGCAAATAAACCCCACTTTGTTATAGTTTGACAAGATTTGAAATTCAATGCACGCTAAAACAATCATGTCAATGAAACTGTGTAATCTTTGTGGTGGATCTCTCTAACAAAATCATCATGTGCTTATATTTTAAACTTTTTTTACTTATCAATACTATACACAGTGTTACACTATACACACTATTAATTTAGCCATCTGATTAAAACGTGCAGTGGATGAGGTCAGCAACCTTGTGGCTGGTCTTTATCACACTTGTAATAATAGAGGAGAGAGTAATTCCATTGATAATGAAATCTGACTCAAGATATTCACCACCCTACTTGTCATTCTGCACACCCTCTGCTCATTGTGTCACTTTTTGGAGTAAATTAATCATCGCAGCTGTTATTTACATCCAATGTGTCCACAGTTGTATCAGCCAAATTGTTGTCATAAATCTCACTAATTCTGGAGACTCCAGTTTGGATATGTGATGGCCCTGTATGAACTTAACCTCTTCAAAACTTTGAGTGGAGAGATGTTTCTTCATTTTATGTTTACATCGATAAAAGCCAACTGTATTGATACAAGACTTTACAAGAGTCTAATGAGGCCCTTCTTTCTTCTAAATATCCCCAATGATTAAACACACAACTAAACAAGCTTACTGAAACACTATAAATTCAAATGTGGGCAGCTGAAATGCAAATACTGTTTCTTTCACATGGAAAAAGCCATATCCTGACGCATTTCTTTTTTTAATTGGAAGGGGGGGGTCTCACATTGTTTCTCCTCTAATTGAAAGAAACCAAAAGGTCAAACTAGAGAACATAAAAGAGCCTTCCTTACACATAGATACTGTACCAGACAAGAGCTTGTAGTCCAGGTGCCATCTCAAGCTTGTGTGCTTCTGAAATATTATTTTTACATTCCTCTGATAAATATTCAGCACCAGATTATAGATAATACATTGAATTTACACCAGCAATCTGTGTGTAATTAGCACCAGATTTATTAAGTCCGGAGCCAATTTCGCAGTCGGCAACTGCAACTGCCCTCTGGCCACATTGTGAGAGTGAAGGAGAGCTCAGATTAGTGCTGGAATGTCAGGGAAGAAGTGAAAATGATGCTGCATAGAGACACTGATTAATGAAGTGAAGAGACTCTAACATTTACGAAGGCCACCAGATACTGTGCTTATAGAAATGTTTGTAAAGTTATGTCAGTCAATAAAGAACCAAGCAACAATAACCAAGAAAATGAAAAACAGATGTTTATAATAAGGTTTACAAATAAAAAATATAGGTAGAAAATAATATTAAAGCTTTCGCAACAGTGGATGAACGACGGACGAGAAAATCTCAGGAATCCAGTAGAAACAGAAGTCAACGGCACAATAATAAGATAATAATAATAAGAACATGCTCACAATGACAAAGTTGACATTTAGGGAAGGCTTGTTTACCGTATTGGTTAGCATGCTAAGTTCAACTAAACACAAAGTACAGCTGACTCTGATGGGAATGTCTTAAGTTTCGCAGGTATTCAGTCATAAATGACAACTTCAGTTTTTATCCGATGATGGCGCAAATACCAATTTCTAATTATCAATTCACTGGTACAATTCATCTTGAGGAGGAAAAGGACAATTTTATGGCAATCCAATGTATAAAACGATGTGCTAGTGGAGGTTTGGGGTGAAATATTTTACTGTGGTTGCATTAAGGGATCACCAAAGTCATCCTCTCACATGTCATGGCAATCTATCCAAACATTGTTTAGACATTTTTAACTAAAAAACTAAAAATGTTAATCTCATGGTGGTGATACAGGAAAAGCCAGACTCTCATCGAAATAAATAAACTTCCTCCTCTATGGAACATAAATGTCATTCAATATTTGTTTAAATATTACAGTCTTGACAAACCGACTAACTGATTGACATTTCCATTCATAGAGTTAGTTTAAGATCTAAGTCAGAGAAATACAATCACGAATAGCAGCTACAACCCTTGTTTCCAACGTGTCTTCACTTTGTTGATTGTCTATTAGAAAGAAAATCTTTGAACTTCCCCATATGCACTATTCACAGTGAACTCAACACCAGCTGTATTTCCTAAGATGTTGATTGATTGCACTTCCACAGTAACTGCCAGGAAGGCTTGAACACTGCTGCTGTGTAAATAGTATAGATCAGGCCAGAGCTCACAAAATATCATGGATGGTACGGGTTAAACGTCTCTCTCTCAGCATTGGATAGAGACAGAGTGGCCAGATGGCATCCTGTGCTGATTCTTTAGAGTACTTATATCCCCCAGAATCTGTAAATGCTTTGACTTCTAGCCAAAATGTGTCAATCACCCGAGAGGCCTGTTGACGCCACTTTTCTCCACCAGCTCTATAAGCTGTCAGGAATGCCTGAGGAAACACTCTATCTTCTTAGTGTCCTCCGTCTCCAACAGAAAGCACTTGTCCACAGTTTTAATTTCCATTTGAACAAGTGGAACAAAGTGCATATAAAGGCTATTTAAAATGTTCTTACACATCTCACCCACTATCCCTGATATATACCACTGTTTAGCATTCAGTACATGACTGAATTGCAGTGACTCCTCTTGATCCAGAACTCTATTAATTCACTCTGCCAACACTAACCATCAGCCAGAGCAGGATTATAAAAATTTTAGTGGACGGCCCCCGTTATTAACAACCCCACAGATATACAGAACAATAACACATGCAAGGCACGGAATTAAGTTCAAAAGGCAACATATTGCACTGGAGCAGCGGCTGATGCCATCATAAAACGTGATCATGCTGCCAGTTGAAAGAGGGCAAATATTTATGTTTGGTCTCTAAGGCCAAAAATTGACATCAGTATAATGAGTATTCTTTTCTTTAAAAAATGTCATATGCAATGTTCTTAATTGGATTGAAAAAAAACATAAATAGGACTGTACATGCCAGCTATTTCATAACTACCTGCATTAAAATATTAAGCTTCATGACCTCTACATATGTGAGAGATTAAGTAGTATATTACCTCACAATCACTGTCATTGTTTTGTGAACAAATGACTAATGTATTTCATTTCCTGTAGCCCCATAACAATAAAGTCCACCCCGTGATTTGCAAATCGAATGCTTTTAATGTGAAGCAGCAGCAGCAGGAAATGTTTGCCATCCGCGACGATGCTGTCTATTGGGACGGCATTACGAGCTGTAACTAGTTAGCCAGTGGGACACATGCGGCCGGCCCAGTAAAGCAAAGAGAAGCTCTGATAACAACACACAGAGGAAGAGTGACTTCATTCTCTGCTCAGGTAGACAAGTTTTGAAGTTTTGATTGGGAGAGTCAAGAAAGCCATTGTACAAGCACTAATTATATCCACTCATTGTAGATTGTAATGTGACCCTTTGGTGCTGCCATCGCTCTCCAGCCTGCAGTCTTCAGCCTGCTCCACACACAGAGAGACACCTGTTAAATCCACTTGTTACGTAGCAGGTCCAAACTATGACTCCAGATTTGTTTTTAACAAGCCCTCTTTTCCAAGACCACAAATCCATTGACCTCTGGTGTAGTTGCTTTGACCACATTCAAAGTTGTGACAACCAGGGTCACTGAACACTGGTCTAATGTCTGTTCTACAGTATCAAAATACAAGGCTAAGCTTTTGTGCTGAGGACAATGCAAAAACAATATCTGTATGTCTCAGCCTGTTTGTTTTTTTTTACTTCAAAGATACAGTGATGATGAGGTATAGTGAGATGGATGCATCCAAAATATAGATGGTCTAAAATTGCAATATGAATGGAGACTGGGTAAGTTTGACACTCTTCCATTTTGTATGTTTTTGTATTTTGTACATTACTGTAAATAAATAGACTGTATAGTAATATAACATTCACGCTTGAATTTCCAGCTAAAATGGACAGGTGAACGCCGGAGACTTTGCTCTCTGATCTGCCCTCTCATGCATTGATCCTGCAGCTAGTGCACATATGAAAACACTGTATTACAGGACTCTGTGTTCTTTAACAGATGCATGTCTGTATATTGTACAGTAGTATACATTGGCTTGCTATGAGATGATCCATGGCAGTATTACAAATAGAGTAAGGTTGGAAACTTCTGTGGTTTCAGAGAGCTAATTTGCATTCATGTGTGCAACAGCAACAAGCCATGGTTTACTAAAGAGCTCAGGCAAGCGAGATACATTGAGGGAGCTCACAAGGCAGAAAATAGAGCGGAATACAGAGCAGCTAAGAAACAGTCCAACAAGGAAATAAGAATGTGAGGACATGTTGGACAAGCGCTTCTCTTCCTGATTCAGGCCACAGGCTCTACCTGCAGGCCTCACTTTAAGGAGCTAATTAGTCCAGTTTTGTATCCCTGATACCATTTCCAACAGGCTTTACTGCTGTGGCACATATTTCTTTATTTTCACCTCTGATGCTGTGTCAGAGGAAAGAAAGTGGCAGAGCGTTGTAGCAGCTTTAGTATTAAAAAAGAAAATATTCACTCTTCTTATCCTGTTCAAGACATCGACTGCCCCCATCCCCCCACCCTCCATCAGTTGATTATGGACTTTACGACAGGCTGGAGATATTATGTGAGGATGGATGATTGTAAATCCATCTACAAAGAGAGGTGGTCCTTGCGGCATCATTGTAAACTTTTGCTTTCAGGACAAACTGAGTCTCATGCATATGTCACCAATCTGGGCCCTTCAGTGCATTCCAGGACCTTTTCTGTGATGAAGTGGAGTAATTTACTTTCTCAGTGTAGCCACATTTTTTACTCCAACTATCTGGTCTATTGCTATTTCAGCTCCTGATTTTATATATTCTCTCAAATTACTTTACAGGTCTCTGTGATAGAGAGTGATGGCAAGTTTTTGTCTGTATTGAGAAAAAAGTGAGAGTGAAGATAGAAAAATGCCACAGTCTGGTACCCATTTATTCAAACTGCAAAAAAAGATGATGAAGATGATGATGCAGCATGTTGTCCACATGCTGCTGATAACAGATCAACAGAGATGCATTTCATGGCTGCACAGTTTATTCATAGACATTTAACAATCCCATTTTCATCCAAGTGGGAAAAAAAACAATATTTACTCAGACATTCTGATGCACAACAAGCAGAAACATCGAAAAAACGACTTACTCATTGGTTTTCATTTCTTCCATTCTATTCCACCAGTCCCTTTAGAAGTCTCTGTCTAGTTTACTGTTTGTGGAGCAAATAGTTTATCTGGAGGAACTCCCTTTTGTACAGTGTTTTTTAAAAATGTATCTAATCATTTCGGTGCAAAATGAGTAACTCAATGACACCAACACATAGTGTTTATGAGTAGTTGGAATATGTTCTGCTAATGTATTGCTGCTGCAGTGGACTTGACCTGGATGTTGGCAGGTATCCATAAGAACGGAAAAAAACTACAGCCATGCAAATTCATTTTAAGCATCTTTTTATGCACCGTTATGGACCCTTCACGACAGTACCACAACGCAAACCGATCCTTCCTAAAGTTTGGGGGTTTTGTAGTTAATTCTATACTCTTAAATCATGTCTGCACCACACTGCACATAGGAGGCTTTTTATGTTTTCTGTGTTTCAGTGTTGTAAGTGTCCTCCAATGTGTCAGCATGCGGCACCAATTAACCATGTTTATTTGCCTGTGTGCCCATTGGTGCTTGGTGGGGAAAAATGTTTCTAACTCTGATGTGGAAATGTGAGTGGGTTTATCAGTCCTTTGAGCAGAACAATGTTAGTTTGATCGTTTAGCATCGCTGGAGGAAATGATTGCTATGAATTCTATGATAATCACAGGCTTGTGAAACTGTATCCCAACTCTAGAATCAAGACAGCTTGGTGAGATACAGCAGTGAGCTTTTCAATAAATGGCTCAAATAGACTCTTGTAATATCCCAATTTACTACCACTATGTGATTTGAAGGAGAGTACAGAAGGATTAGTTTTGGTGTCCCTAACCCTCCTTGTTGTTTGATGTTTATATGTTTCAGTAGGAATATATTATATATAATATATTTTAGGTACAGTTAAGATACAAAATGTGATTTACTTATTGGGATTACTTTGCAGTTTTTCAGGATTTCAAACTCTAAGGTGCCTTCTGATCAACAGGGACGGCACACTGCTGTTGAAATGCATCATTAGATTCAAAGTTAAGCCTTGGCTGAAAACCAAAGTTGATGAGGTCTCGTGACGTCTCAGTACTCTAAAATACCTTACCTTATCAGCTCTATAAGATAATCACATTTATTTCTAAAATAAACCATTTTTAAAGCACATTTTTCAGGTTACTATTACCCATGCTTTTCATCTTTCTGCTGCTGTTCCCACATCATTTATTTAGCAGGCTTGAGGGTAGACAGACAGTCCTGTAACCTGAAGGTTCCTGGTTTAATCTTGCAACAATCAATGTCAATCGACAGACGCGTGTCCTGAGCAAGTATCAGTGAGCAACTGACCCCTTATCTCTCATTGTAAGTCACCCTGGGCAAAGTGTTGGTTTACAGTAGTCTGTATAGTTCCTCCCTGCAATAGTTAGGGACATTTAAAAATATGAAACAGCATACAGACATCATTTTGAATAATGGATGTCAATAATAACATCCAGCCTACACTGAACTTTCATTGTATGCTCCATGCATTATACCATATTGACGTACATGAGTGCAGTGATGGAGTTGTACCTGCAGGCAGAACGAGCAAAGGTTTTAATTAACAAAAATAAAGGGCAGTGAAAATAAACAAGTGAGCCCACACACACCATTCCATGCCATTTATCAGGAAAGTAAACACCGCTTTATCTTTATAGTGTCTCTATTCATTAGTCTCTCTTTTGCTAAAGACACTTAATGCATGTTTATTTTGTAAGCACGCATTTCGTCTTGTGAAAAATACAATATGGTGTATATTTGTATCATACAAATGGAACACTGACAGATCTCACTACAACGCTGGTGACTTTGCACAAGGAGCAAAGAAGGGTGTGGTCAGAAGCAGGGGACAGTGTTAAATCGAACTGTCGATCGAGTCAGGGCGTTATCTGAATGTGCCACCCGCTTCCCTCAATGGAAATCCACTTCTGCCTGATGGTGCACGATGAGGAAGGAAGACTTCTCTCAATTAAATAATCTATACGCTGTGGATTGAAATGACATGACCGCAGCTGTGGGCTGCAGTTACAATTTTAAGGGTCAACCATAAAAAGACAAGGAACATATGAGGGGGAGGAAAGTCATTACTCTCCTTGTTTAACCCTCCTTATCGTGCTCCAACAGCCAAAGCCTGAAAAGAGAAAGAAACATATGCAGAGGGCTGGAGAAAGAATATTCTTGTGTTTTTATGCACGTCAGGTGTTAAGGCTGCAACACAAATTCCATCTCATCACTCCCACTGCAAACATAAATTACATACTCAAACCAAAAGCGTGGAGGCTGCCAGCACAGGAAAATAAATCTGATAGCACTGATACATCTGGCTGAAAGAAAATGAATCACACCGCAGGAAATGTGTCCAATTTTTAACTGCCATTAGTAAATCACCATGGGGTCAAAAGTATTGAAGCTGCAACACTATATCTGAATGTGTGAAAACATTTTGTATGACTACTTTCAAATGTGTGAGTGTGTAAAAACTTTCTAAACCAATCATTTCAAAACTTTGAATCAGTAAAAAATATCTGAACCAATAGGTTTGATTTTTGAATCTGAAAGGAGATGTGTGGCTGTGCATGACATTTGGTGAACAAATGAATGAAAAAAGATTTGCACAAATCATTTTCATTGTGTGAGTGCATTAACAAGATTTCCACAAAGGCTTTTAGTTGCAAAACAAGTTTTTTGGTTACAACACAGGTTTTCAGTTCCAAAATAGTTTTGCAGTTACACATCTAACTGTTTTTTCATGGAAAAAGTTCACACAGAAGTTGTTGTAGGCCTTTGTGTGGATCTCAACTTTACGGTTACGAATCAAATCTACAAGCTTTATTAATTTGTGAAAATGCAAAAAAGGGAGATTTCACTGCTTTTTTATCACATCTAGACCGGGTCCACATCAAAAACTACCAATGTTATACGTAGACTAAATTATCCCAGAGCAGCTGAAGATACTTAAGTGCCTGTAGCCAAGCTTGGTGTCTGTAATGTTAAACTTGTTGTTTTTCTTCATAGGGTTTGTGTCACGATCAGGCTTTGCCTTCTGTGTTCTTTGTGTAGCTCCACACCCTCCTCACTCTACCTGTCAGCCACTCCCTCAGCACCAGCCTAACTCCCTTCACCTGCCTCTGATCACTAATCAAGCACTCCCTCATCAGCACAACTCCCCTCACCTGTTCAAGCCACTATTTAAACACCTGCCTCTCAGTCACTCACTGCCAGACCATTGCCATGTCGACCCGCCTGTTTGGCTTGTCATGTTCCCGGGTTCCCACGTCTGCCTGCCTGCCCTGCCTCGTCCTGCTGGATTTCCCCCCTTGTCTCGTCCGTGGATTCCCTGTGTGTTCTTGTAAGTGTCCTGTTCTGATTTAAGTATTCATTAAATTCCTGCTTCACTCTACTTCTGGTCTGCGTTTGAGTCCTCCACCACACCCTGTGACAGTTTGGCTGTATTGACAGAAGACAGTATCTGCATTTTTTGATGAACTGACTTTCTATTTTTTTTTTTTCAACAAAGACCAAGCCAGGTAAACAGTAGTGTGAGGGTGTTGTGCTACAGGTCCACAAGGAAGTCAAACAGGCGGCTGAAGATGGCTGCACAACCCAACCCGGTCTGACCCGGAGGAGCCTACAGACTAGGTGTTGCTAGGCGTTAGGACCATTCTGTGTTCCTAGTATCAGTGCAGAGGTGGACCATGAACATGATGGTATGCAACCCACAGGGGTCTGGTCCCTGTGAGTTGTAATGGTTCGCCGGATCACCAGAAGACGTTCGATTTCACACCAGAGTAACTACAAGCATAGAACTAACGTTACTCACTATTGATAGCCATTTCACAATAGTTTGAAGCTATTTGATCAACCAGAGACTGAATCAGAAAGTATTCTTACTTTAATATGTATGGATATTGCTTTTATCACTAGTGTAAAATAGCCACTTGGAAATAGTTTTCTTCAAGCTATTTGTGAACGCTTATTTAAGTCATCATTACAACCTAAATGTTGTTTGCATATTGTTTCTATGTTGTTAGAATACTCATATAATATTTAGTCATGAAAGACTACAAACACCAGAGTAAAATGTGTATTTTGTATGATCGTCTGATGGCATTCTGGACTCTCGTGGAACCAGAGACAGCAAGGATGGTTCGGGCTACATGGGCCAGAGGAGCCTCGGCTTTCAGCAGACCGACGGTAAGTACATGGCTGTCACTGTAAAAGTCACTGCATCTTAAAGCATTATTTAGGGAAATACTATGGAATTTTGATCATGCCCTTTGTTTCCCTCATCAGAAACAAGTCCCCATAGATGAGTTTCTGAACTACCTGTCAAGTGGATGCACCCAGAGGGAGCTTGGGCACCGTTTTAATATCTACCACACAGAATCATTATAACAGGGGCCAACTTGCTCTCCTGCCATGTGTGCACATGGATGACTTCCAGATCATCTTCCACATAAATTCAGGGACTGCAGACACCCAGGTAATCTCTTTTTTTCTTCATACTTCATAAGTCCCACTGCACCTTTAAGGCATGGAACCACATGGGGCGCTAACATTTGTGTCCGTTAATCTGTGAGTAACAAAAAGACCTTGAGGCTGTCAGGCATCATGCGTCTCTTGTCCCCTGACATGGATGTTATGGTCTCTAAGGGCTTCCTAATAGATGACCTTCTCCCTGGCAAAGTTCACCGGCCTGCCTTTCTGTCTAACGGAAACCAAATGTCAGCGCACGATGTTCTTGAGACCCAGTCCAATTCTCCTTTCCAGAATGGACCTCTGGTTAAAAAGTTAGGACTAGATGGAAGTCTACGGATGCAGTTTGCCATTACACACTGCACACTTGAGTACACCGAGTAGAAACACTCAATTAGTTTATGATTTGACATTTACTGTAAATTAAGTTTGGTTTTGGAGAAGACATTTAAAAGATTATTTTGGCAGCAACTTGTGATGGACTTCTTGTCCTTTTCCTTAAAAGGCCAAAAATAATCAAGTTCTTCAAATTCTAAAAGAAAATCTGACAATTTGTATTGAAAATAATCGATGGTGGCAGTCTTAACCACACCTGTTCTTTATATTGGTTGCATACAAAGTGCACTGCTTCACAGGAGTATGAACTATATGCTATTCATGATTTTGTGTAAAATGGCCAGTTTGTTATCAATTACTTACTGCTTATGACAAGGTAAAACAAAGTAATTTTAACATAACCTGTAAGTTTCACCTTTGATATATTTAATTGTAGTGAATTTTGTAAAATGTTACTGAACATGAAAAAACATTTGACTGAACATTACTTTATTAATCTGTAGCTCATTACTCTGAAAAACTTCAGTGATTTAGAAACACAAGACATATAAGAACATTCATTGTTTATTAGCATTAATATAAATAAATCAGACATTTCAGGCTCCTGTGTATGTAGGTAGAGAAATAAAAGGTCCTCTCTTTTATCATTATTTCATGGGTTGTAGGAGAGCACTGCAGAGCGACTGTAAGCTAACAAGTGGGGCACATTCACATGCACGTGGTCGACTTGGCTATATCAACAAAACAAGGAGAAGGTAGGATTACAACAAACACAGAGGGTGAGTGACTTAATTTGCTGCTCAGGTAGACATTCCTCCACTATGCCTGTGAAGTAGATCGGATTAACGGTGCTCAAGATGTTGCGATGGATATACACACATAATACAGATGGATTCCTTGGATTTATAGTTATTTTATTCTGGACCATATTACACAAACATGCCATGTTGGTAGACATACATAATAAGTGAAGGTACCTAATATGCTTTGAACATATTACACATATTGGAGAGGTCTGGGCGTGTGCCAATGTCAAATATTAAAAAACAAACTGTCAAAAATGAAGTCTAATCCAATCCTATTCAATAAGATATTCTGCAACTGGTGGGACTTTTTGAGTGATTGTTTATAGATTAATGGCTGACTTAATTAGTCCACAGGCAGAAACATTGCTGGAAACTGTAAAAAGTCATTGTATGGTGTGTCAAAAGTTGTCTATCATAAAAAGTGATTTAAAAAAAAGCGTGTGTGTGAAAATAATACTTACAAGTTTTTATACTGACTGATATGAATTCATTTCTTTTTATACTTAATTAATGAAGAACAAAAACTCATCAGAACATGAACAAAACACCCAACAGTTTTAGGGGACCAACGTTCTCTCTAAAATGTCCAGGAACACGTTTAACCAAACGGTAACAGACACAGTAACAACTCCGCCGGAACATTTCTCTCTTTTGCTGGTTAAAGTAACTTACATCAACAATTCTGTGTACGTCGTTGACATTATCCTTGATATATCCATGTGTAAATTTAGCAGGCATGGCAAAAAAACAGGGGAATGACATAGCCAATGGTAATCTGAGCATCCCCATTGGCCATTTAGCAGGAAGTGTTACAATAGGGTCATACATACTTGAACTCGTCATTTTGGTTTGTACCTGTAGATTTGATTCCTTTTTGTTACGGAAAATCTTTTTCTGTCACTGAAAATACAAATCACACATAGGAAATTATTTGTACTAATCTGTTTCATTTGTTCACAAAATGTCATGCACATCTACTTTTGGATTAAAAAAAAACATTTGTTATACATTTGAATTCATTTGTTTCAAACGTTTTTACACATTCACACATTTAAAAACTGATACAGCTACAATACCTTTGACCCTTTTTTAATTCCATAAATACCTTGTTTAGGAGATTATTTAAATGAAATGTGCAACATTGCGGTTTTGCAATATATTTCATAGAACAGACACCTTTAAGTTAAAAGCTGACTTCAATATTTTTTAATCCGGAGCCTACTTTCCCGTCTTTTTGTGTTTAAGTGGCTAATTGAGAGAACAATTTTTGAAATTGGTCCAGTATTGAACCAGAGCGCTGCAGCTGTGAAACAGGCTGCAATGTAATTCTTCTGGATATTTGGGCAACGCCAATGTACATCCAATAAAAGTGCTTATCTTTGCCACTGCCAGGCTCAGATTGTTATAAGTGTATGACAACATTATAGAAACGACCCCAAAGAGAAAAAAAGCATTTTCCTTTCACTTTTGCTTGGTCTGTTTGTTATTGTGAATAATTGAAATCTGCCATTGCATCCATATTGTTGAAATCAGCTTAATATTCAGCCATGACATTGATATTTCAATAACACTACACTTTCTAATCCAACAAACACTGATAACACTGGCTTCCAACTCTCACACACACTTCCAACAAGTCGCATGACACAATAACAGACTAAATCAAGTGAAAAGGGAAAGTAAAACATTCAGTCTCTCTGCAGTGTCCTTTCCATAATGTCATCAGACACTTATAAATAACGATCTGAGCATGTCAGTGGGAAAAACAAGCACTTTTCGTTGAGTAAATTGACAATTTGTAATTGCCCAATATGATTATATCGCAGCCTGTTTAGCGGCTGCCAGCTGCAGTGCGCTCCCTCAGTACTGGACTAATTTCAAAATGTGTTGTCCCCATTAGTCACTTAGACACAAAAACTTGGAAAAAAGGGTCCAGGTTGGAAAATACCGAAGTTCCAGTTGAAGAGAAAGTTACCCCATGTTGACACATCAACAGGAGGCATGTATTTATTATTCAGAGGCCTCAGGAGTTCGTAGATCACACAGTCATGGTCTTCAAAGAGTCAGCTTCATGTCTTCGAAGCTAATCACCCAAACCATGGCCAGCCCTTCCACACTATTTGCTACCAAGCTAGGAGCATGTGAAAAATACATGCAAGAAAGAGCTTTTTCCATCATTGTTTTCTGAGGCAGGCTTGGCTTTGCCTTTAGGCTACGCTTTGTCTTTGCCTCCTGCTTCCTTACTTCTGACAATCCTCTGGGGTTGGTGTGGATGAAAAAGTAAGAAACTGATTGAACTTATAGGATGCTGCTATGCATACAGCATACAGACACTCTGACAGACACTAACATACAACAGCTGTGCGAGAACAGCAAGATATATTTGTGATAAAACATAAGGATACAGCTATAATAGCATGCCACAACAGAGGGTACCATTATGGATTCACTCTGCCCCATTCGCTATCGACAGCAGCTCCGAGAATGGAAGATTGGTTGTGGCGGCATATGTGAGCTATTTCCAACTTCACCTTTGTCAATAGTTGCCAATAAATCAATGCCTAAAAACACCAGGGAAGAGTGTTCATAGTAGGTCCCACAATGGCTGCTACTTTCCTTAGTGGATAAGTTTGAAAATTCATATGAAATGAAAGTTCAACCACAGGTTCCCCTCACCGCTGGATAACAATCACCTTTGGGACACACACAGATCATTTAGCTCTAGGCTTGGTCACATCCATCCTACCTAAAGCTTTAATCTGACTTCACTGGAAGAACAATAGCCTTCAGGTCACCTTTACTGTCAGCCTCTCTTTATTGCTGGAATAATGTTGAGAGGAGTTTGGTTTGATGAGACATCAAAGCACATAAAGTTTAAATAATTTAAATATTTTATAATCGCATTTGAAACTTGAGATCAAACCTAAAATTCATTGTCTGCCAGTATATAAGGCACAAATCTCAGAGACAGATTTGAGTCACAAAATAAATTCAATACAGTCTCAGACTGGCAGCTTGCAGCAAATTAGAGGGAACTACTTTTACTGATTTTAATTGTTTCAAATTGATAAAAAATATTTTGAATTCACTGACCATGTGGTATTTGGTTGTTTTTAAAATCTTTTTTTTAAGCTCTGCTCACTGCATAGACCAGTTGCTTATTTATTGAGACATTATCTCTGATACTTGGTTCTGTGCTAAATACCTGTAGAACAAATGTGAAAAGCAAAATAATAGACAGCAATAAAAAGATTCATATAATACTGTCGCTTGATATTCAGACTGAATTACAGAAACATCGTCATCATGAGCTTTGCCTTTTATGCTGAGATAATTTGTTTACATTATCGTCCATGGTGCTATCAAGGTAGAAACGACTCTCCTCCCAACCTATTTCCCACCAGAGAGGCAAGAGGAGAGAACACCAAAGATGCCTTTCTAAAGTATAGCTTTCAATGTACAGTGTGATTTAAGAGTTATTATTTCAGATAGTTAATTCACAACAGCCTTAATAGCTACAGTGATTCTCCATTCATGAGAGGCAACACTAAGTCGTTGAATGTGAGGTGTGGGAAGCAGTTCGGAAGATGGGACGCGACTGTTGTTTTAATTAAGTAGATCAAAAATGGTGGGAGAGGTAAGGCATTTTTCAATAGCGATTTTTCTCAGCCACTTGGGGGCAGCAGAAACAATTGGTGAACACAACACTGACATTATAATTTGTTAGCATACAGCTGCCTACACATCCAATAAAATCCAATATTCACTCTCCTTTTTAGCTCTTTAGCTGCTAAATGCTCCACTATGTTGAATGTTCACCGGCTAGTTGCTAACTTTGCCTGATGTTTGGTGCAATGAGGGCTGTAGAGCTGAGGGGAACTGCAGAAACGATTGATAAGATTGATAATGCTCTATAGGTTCATCACTGTGCTACTCCTTTTACATACAAGTATAGTAGTAGATGTAGCAGTGTGGTCCATTGTTACTATAAAAATATTGATCATTGCAATTGTATGAATACGATAATCTTAGCATAATAAGTCAAGCAAGTTTTTATAGCAGTGATGCATTTGAGGCACATAGTAGAAGCCGCCTCTGCACCAGAGTTAATATTCATAACTATATCTTGACCGGAAGAGGAATGTCAAACACTTTGACAGTGTGTCAAGTAGACAAACCTATATGATCAACTTTCATATCCCACAGAGATATCACTGTCCTTTCATCTGCTAGGGGAAAAAAACGATGTGCCTCTGCTGTGAGGTAGCTTGTTGAATAAACATAGATGAGTCTAAACATGCGGACATTTTTCTGTCATGGCTTGGGACAGGAGTGTTGAATCAATCCCCCCCCAGGCATTGAACAGCCTCAGGTTATTTTATGGAGAGCTTTTACTGTCAAATCCAGAGGAGTAACAGTGCAGACAACGGTACTATTGAATCAGATGCCCAGCTAAAATGTTGACGGATTGAGCATCCCTTTTTAAATACTCATGTCGGCAGCACCCCACACATTTTTGCACCTTCACTGCAGTAAGCATACTCTAAGCAAGATTAATGGATTTGAATATAGTGCCTTAGTTGCATGTTGACTTTTAGGGAAAGTGTGATGAAATCCAGAGAAATCTTGAGAGCAATCTTATGCATGTTCACAAAATGTGGTGGATAGTTCATTTGCTGCCTTTTTTTCCAATCCAAAGTATTTTTGAAGTTTATAATGAGGGCGCCAGGGAAACGATTCTAATGCAGCAATCGAGATCAAATGAGAAACAGATGAAAAACAGCACACAAGTCAGCATCATATGAAGGCCCAGTTGCCGAACTGAAGGAGTTACAGGAGTGACTCTTCCATCAGTGACATTGCAGGACATAAGAGGGGCTCAGTTCTATGGGGCTCAGTCATAGAAAGAGCAAGCAGACTGGAAGTCAATTTGTTGCATCACTTGTCACATTCCATGACACTGTCATTGTCATGGTATTTTAGTGAATACCTGAACAGATAACTAGTGAAACCATAATGGTTGAGGTTTTTCTCATTGTTGACCTAAACATGACTGAAATATCGTCCAGGCTGCCACCATTGTTTTCTGTTTATTTTATGATTATTAAAACTCAGATAGGACATATCATATTTTTGTTTTATCTTTATTGTTATTGCCGTGTGCTGCAGTTGTGATCAGCTGTGTTTCAGGCAAGCTTGTGACAATCAGTGTGCTGCTGTAGAAAAGATTAATGTCGCTTTTTTAAGTTGCAATGCAGTGTTCGGTGGGGATTAGTTTTCAAAAAAGTCTCGGTTCACAACTGCAACTAACTTTTACACAAAAACGAAGGAAGTAAGTTGTTTACTGTGATGGATTGCCTATCTAAAGCAAATTGGGTTGTTTTTTTTTGGATGTTGAAATTAACTGAAACTAATGGCTGTCTGGCAGGTAGAAAATAAATCTAGAAACTTGGGGTGTGCTTTGGAAAATGGTTGACAGCAATGTAAAGTATATGCAATTTGTAGTTAATGGTCCAAAACTTGCAAAACCACTGGTGAAGTCTTTTAAATCCACCTGGCTGATCCATTATTAGTGAAAACAACACTACCACAGTATCAAGATTTGTTGACATTTCTATGAAATCTTTAGTCAGCAGTTTGCATTTGTTCCCCAAGGATGATAATGCACATTGTCAACAAAAAATAAATGAATACAAACTTTGACCACAAGTGGGGCTGAACAGTGCTGGAACATTTATTGTAACTGAGAGATATGTCCCTTTAAAAAAAAAAAAAAAAAGTCTTATATTCTTTAAATCAAAACCTTTTACGACTGTAATATAGGTTATGTGCATAGATTTAAGTGTGTGGACATCTATTCTACCAGTTTTGATACTTCCAGCACCTTATTTAAGATAAAGCCGGGTGAAGCGGTGGTTATCCTGCATTTACCTAAGATTGTAAAATAGAAAAGATTGAGATGATGATTTCTTACTTCAGTCAATGGAAAGAGAACTCACCATCATCTAGTTCTATGAGGCTGTGAGCCCGTGGTGTAAAATCACATCATGTCTTGAAAATCAAATAGATGATAAAGGAAGAATCGGGTGACCATGCAATCCGACCTTAGTCTATCCATTGCGCACATCCCCTTATTTTCCCTTTGATGTGCTCCAGTGTCCAAGGACAAATCTGTGAATCATTCCTCCTGCTTGCCAAAATGGACATGGCTTGAAAATACCGATTTGATGTGTGTTGCTTAAAAAGTCGCTCTATTTTAGACAAATTATTGTAATGCGTATGTATATTTTTTTCCATGTACTTTAACTTTATTCTTTAACACTGAGATATTCAGCCATCCATTCGGACGACATCTGTAACTCCCCCCAGCATTTTAACAAGTATCATTATTATTATTATAGTTATTGTGCTGTTAATAATAAAACTGGATTTACAACAATTGTTGTCCTTTCTTTTTTCCTTCCAAAATAGCTGACAATATTTCTGGGAGGCTTTGTTTGCAGAGAGACTTCTTCTATTTTAAATTCATCCAGTTTTTCCTTCAATTGTTTCTCAGTTGTTCTTTACTCTCCACTACAATCTCCTCTGTGAACAATTAACAAATTGTATCTGGGAATTGTCTTTTTCTTCAATACGTTGTCCTTGTCTTGCCTTGTCTTATCGCTTCAGCATCATTGTGTTTCTCCTCTAAAATAATTCTGAAGTTATCTTATACGATACTCTTGTTATCTGATGTCTCTTGTCGCCTCTTTCTCTGCCTTCACATGTGCTTCACTCTTTCTCCAAATCTGCTTCCATAAGTAGCTCTCTCTCAGCTCTCTGTTACCTTTCTATTTGCTTGACATAATGACTAGTTTTCAGTTTCTGCTCTCTGTGTGCCTGAACATCTTGTGCCAGTGGGTTTTCCCATTTCCGTCTTTGCTGTTCCATTTTCCTGCTCACCTGATTCTGACCTTTACCACATGCAGCGGTTTATTACCCGGAAGGCCGTTTCTATTTCCTCATTTTGATTATTTTCTTGCAGTTTAACACCTATAGATTTCCTCCCAGGTTGCTCTGTTAACAAGGCAGTCAGAGGATCTCATGGCCTGCTAACATGCATGGTAAGCCCATAGGTCAAAGTCTTGGATTTGATCATATCTCAAAGTCCCACTGAGCATTCTGATGCATTTTGTTGGCTGACTCTGTTAACATTTTTATTTAATTTTTTTTAAAGCCTGAGTGACTGAAAAATATATGCATTTGATTAAAATTAATTTAATTATTACTGTACTGACTTTTCAAATATGGTTTCTGTTTTTCTTTCATTTTCATTTCATTTTTTCATTTCACTATTTGAAGTGATAGCTGTTGTTTACATCTATGGCATATACAGATTAGTGCTGTTATTTGCTTCACATGGTATTTTATGATATTGTACAGCTTGCTAAAAACTTGCTATCAGCATGAGCAGCCACACATCTGCGCCTTGTTCTGAAAAGAATGAAGAATATCCTGCTGTTTGAACAGGCTGTCATTAAGTTGCACCTGTTATTGAGCAGAAATTGGCAGGGATCCCTTCAGGAACATTTGAAAACAGCTCAAAACTGTTTAATGATCTCTATTTAACCATTTGATGTATTTAGTTAATACTGCGCTAATCAATATGTCTATATTAACAATGGAAAAATGATTATGAGTAATGTCAAAACCACAGATAAATATTACCAGACTTTGCAGTTTCCTCAGCTCTGTCATTTAGCTCATTGTTTTGGGTTTCTGCAACTTTACTGTTTATTGATTACTCTATTTAAAGTGTACATATTCTATATTAAGTCTGTGATGCAATAATTCAGAATCTCTATGTTCTGTCTTCTGTTCTGCTGCTAGTTGGCCATGACACCCCTGTAACACAGATTAATCTCGGTGAGGTACGTTCCTGTTAAATACAAGTTATGCATAGTATTCTAATGTAAATCCTCTGTGTGAGGCAGGTTCAGTGAGGATGTGGAATTTATGAATGGACATAAATAATAATTTTTTTTGCAGGTTTCATAAAGGTTCATTGTTCCTCTAATCACCCTGGTAATCTTAGTTTTTTTTAAATTGTGAACCAGGTCCAAGATGAACTCACCTATTTAGTCTGGGCTCTTAACCCTGTAAGATCACAAACTGATGAACTGATGAATGTGTTCATTTATATTTAGATGTGTGTAATCTGAGTGTTAGCATCCATCCTGTTGTCTTTGTTTCTAATCCTGTCCCACTGTAATAAAGACAGATTCATGAGGTATCAAACCTTTTTATGAAGCTTAGCTTAAGTTCAGTCAGGAAGACTCTCTTTACACTTCTTTTCTTTCATAGTCTCTGTCTCTCTCCCTGTGACTATTCTATCAGCTGATTGTGGGCGTTCACCAGTTAACCAACCAGATTTTGCAATTTCCTTAAGCCAATCACATCGTTGCTGTCAAACTTTAAAAACGTTCTCCCTGCTGCTGTCAGTTGTCGTTGCAGCACAATCGAATGCGACCCTCCTCCAACCCACTCACCTCCAGTCGGCATCACAGTCATTCTCCTCATTCATCATCGGATTGCAGAAACTCCCTTCATGACCACCACCACCAGTGTCCTCCAGGGGGATTATGCCTTATCTGACCTCAGCATCCCTACCCCTCTATTATACTACTTCACGATGGAGTCCAATCGCCACAGACTTTTCACTATTCATTTATTGTGCATGTGTAATACATTATTGTTTATCCAAATGAAGTCTCTCGAAATGGCAAATGTTGATAGAACAGCATAAAATGACATCGTGTTGGTAATAAATATACTGCTTTATGTCTTCCAGGAGAGGTTTCTGTCTCTTGCATTGGTATTGTACCTTTCATGGATCAACAGGATCATCTTTCTTTTGAAAGGAGTCCCCAGCGGCCATGCTTGTGTACATTGCAGTATCTACTGTAGGCTGTAGTCTCAAAATTAAATCGAATGAAAACATTTTTCACATATTTTAAACAGATTTGCCTATTTATGTATAATTGATACATAAATGACTATATTTCCCATGTCCTGTGCAATTTCCTGGATACCCTAAAATTGACCATGTTATGTCCATTTTTGCTGTGTATGTACATAGATCTAACATTAGCTGATTTTCTTTATTCTAAGCTAATTGCCTGGCTCTATCTTCATACATGATGTTCAGACATATGAGTAGTATTGAATGTTAAACTATTCCTTCAGTTGAATAGTCAGTCCCCTCTGAAATAAAAGCTGGCCCCATGGCTGGCCCCTTTGGTTTGAATGGGCCACAACTGCCACTGACACACAAACAGAATGCAGTAACTAATCATAACCCTGAGAGAACAGACAAAAAATCAGTTTGTCTCTGAATGTAGACACAGTTGTGACAAATCTCAGGTCATCAGCCAGTTTGTTCCAGAGAGCATGAAAGAAAGACGAAAAAACTATCTTCCTCCAAAACCTCAAATACCTTGAGGACCCATAGCAAGGAATCAAACTGATCTGGGAACAGTGCCAGCCATTGAAAGTCACGCTAGGGGAGGCTCCTCCTCACACCTGGCTGACTATGGGTCTGATGGAGGATGTTGAGATTGCCTTGGTGGCCTGGCAGCCTCATAGCCACAGAGATCATAAACCTTCTCAAGCCTACTGTGTGCATTGCTGCAGACACCAAACCTGGAGAATGGACTCTATATAACCTTAACATTCCCATCAAAAGAGAAGAAAGGAAAGTCAAAGGAGCTGAAGATGTGTCTGCAGTAGAAGAAAGCAGAAGCCAGAGAGAAGGTCTTCTCTGCAGAGATTGTTACAGAGCAACCAACAGCAGCAGAGCCTGAAGGGAAAAAGAAGAAGTCGAAGGAAATACTCCCTTGGTTCTATAAAGCAGGCAGGTGGAGGAAGACACAAAGGCAGCAACCCAAAGCATCCAGAGCTTTCCACACGTTAATAAACATGTTTATAGTCAAAAAGTGCATTAAATACGTTGATTCGGATTTGCACTGGGAGCTAATGACTTGAATGAAGCTCTGGAGTAATATGTTCAGATTTGCAGTGACATACACATAATATCACCTCAACAGAAGATTAAAGATGTCGATACTTCCTGCACTGATTAGATATTGATAGGTACTAAAAGCTAATTGTTTCAAAGACATGAATTATTAAGTTGAAACGCTTTAAATTGATATATTTATAAAGGTTTACAGCTTCACTAGTCAATATGTATTTGTAGGTTATGGATCAAATGCATAGTGTGCGATTCCCTCAGCTGTGCAAAGCATTGTATCATCTTCCAGCTCATTAAAACATGAGTCCAAATGAATTCATCACAATCCCTTTGTGAGGTGATATTATGTCAGACTGTGTTTATAGGTTGTTATATTGCCCCAAAGGGGCCAAAAAAAAACAATCATTGCTGGTTTAAGAAATCATTTTAGAGTGCAAACAGTCAGCTCTACTGGTTATCATGTGAAACATGTCACTATACTGAGCCTATTGATTCATTCATCTACATATATTTAGTCTAACCCACTTGCCCTCAACATGATAATTGGGAGAGGTAGGGAACAGTCTGGAAAAATCAGCATTCTATCTCATGGCTGACACATATAGATAGACAACTCTTACATTTACATGGACACACCAGAAACTCACCTAACCAACATGTCTTTGGACTGGAGCACCTGAGGGGGAAGCCATGCAGATACAGGAAGAGCATACAAACTTCAAACTAAAAGGCCCCAGTTGAGACTTGAGTTGAGGTGTTTTGTAGCGTAGACTGCTTTCTCAGTTGCTTTGACTGGAATAGAGGAAATGGGATGCGATAATATTAACAATGTTAGTAGTACTATGATGTCAAATGAATACTTATTTCTTGTCATGCAGCTCTTACTGTAAGTATACATCAATTATGCACGCAATCATACAGCTGTTTTACATAATGTAATTATTGTTGTGTATTGGATTTGATTCAGCCAGAATATACCTCAGCAACAAACTTATCAGAATCTGTGGTTTAATGGTCTGAGCATTTCTCTACATATTTTTTTTTTCTGTTGGTGATTTCAATTACTGATTAAAGTTTCCATTGAACCTTTAATAATTTAGAGAATGAAAACAACATGAGAACAGCAACAACAAAACAATATCTATTGAACTCCTGTACACTACGTTTTAGTGATTACACACTACCAGTAGAGCTAATCATTGTTATTGCGTATCTCTACATGGAGGTACTTCAGAGAGTCCTAGTTACAGTAAGAATTACAGTTGTCAATGTAACAATTGACCAAAACCTCATTTTTACTTTACCAGTGTAGGCTGTAGTTATTGGTTCAAGGGAGAACAGCTCACAAGAAGAAGGAAAGCAGGCATAATAGGTTTATTGTTATTGACTCAAATCTTGTAAAAGCTGCAGACAAAGAGTCCGACAAAAAACCCATTGTGCCACCACACCACAAGGTCAGAGCTAATGTGTCTCCCCTTCAGATTGGCATGTGCAAAAAGTAGACTCATTGACTGACATACTGATCTCAGCTCTGCCTAGAAATCAGAAACAATATCTGTCTTGCTGCTGCAGATGTCACAGATCATTTTAGTCCTGTTGAATAATTTAAACTCATCCCAGTAATATGACATGCACACATGGCTAGTACCTGTAAAGGTAATTAAGGAACTGCTGTATCTATAAATTCCTGGTAGTTGTCTTGGCTTATAAAGTGAAAGTCACAGACCACTAACCAGACTCAGGCAAGCTAGCAAGTTAATATTACCCCAGAGCTCTATGAAAATTGTAGTTAAAGTAGTAAAAGTGGTAATACTTACTGGCAATACAGTTTTGTCATTTACTTTCTTTTGCTTGAAAATGGAGTGGAGCTCCATTGTTGAACGGTTGAAAATGCTTAATAAAATGAAGAGAAAATCCCCCAAAACAAAGTCAGAATTCTATCAAACCCACACATACATATTATGATCACTTTGTACGGTAAAAATCATATTTATTTTTACTGAAATTGGAATTATTAAGGATAAACATGAAGGAGTGTAGATAATGCTGTTTACGCTGCCGTAGCTGCTGTTTGACATGAAGTGCTTCACTTGCACTGATACAGTCACTTGACTGGCTCCAAGCACAAATACTGGGAAAGAAAACAGCCTAGACATTGAAGTGCTGGATTTCTGGCTCTTCCGTCTCTCATCTTCTGCTCTCTTCTGTCTAGTGTACACTTATTAAAGATAATATGATTAGATTTTATCTCAAGCAGAAATTGTTTGGAATAAATCAAGACCAAATAAATAAATCAAGCATTCAGTACCACACCGCTGTATTCTTGACAGCATGGCAAGAGCTCTGAAAATGCATTAATACCATTGGTAGGTTAGTCCTAGGAAGTCTAGGAAGTTTCCTGGAAATAAATACAGTTTGTAGTCTTGTACTAAGTATAGGTAAATAGTGACAATGTTCTGAGATAGGTCTTTCACTGTGAGCTAGAGACTGAATTTATAAGCTGTTGATTTATATTGGACGGTGTAAATTATATATTCAAATAAATCTTACAAAAAATGCAACCGAACATATAAGCAAATTTTCCAAATAATAAAGAAACCATTTTTATTGTCATATAAACATACACGAAATTTGCCTTCTGCATTTGACCCATCCCTGTATATAGGGAGCAGTGGGCTGCCAATGATAGGCGCCCGGAGAGCCGGGGGTTCAGTGTCTTGCTCAGGGACACTACGACACGTGACACGTCCCAGTCAAGGATCGAACCGTTAACCAGACAACCCTCTTAACCCAGTGAGCCACGGTCGTCCCCATTGCAATGTATGAACAATCCAAATGGTAAAGAATGGGACTTAACACAACCTCTATCCCCTGTATGTAGCCATTCTGGAGATCATCTCCATTTTATCCAAAGCAAGTTCATTACTCAGTCAAAGGAGCAATGATCCTGGGGTCCAGAGGCTGTCAGGTGCTTTGTCCTATAGATTCTTCAGCATCCACATAATCAACGAACACACATAGATGTGTACTGAAATCCATTCTACAATACTCCTGCAAGAATCCGCTGCAATGTCTAAATAAGTAAATACACTACAAAGCAACACGTGACCGAGGTTGTGTGTATACACAGTGAAGACACATAGGCCCCACACAAATCACAGACAAAATCACATGATCATAAAAAAGCAGAAACAAAAGGATGAAGATGGACTCTCTTGCCAGATTTGAGGATTGTCAGTGGTGGGGGGGGGGGGGGGGGGGTTACGCTGGTTCTTCTCCTCCACAGTCTGGGGGCTGCAATAAAAGGTTTATAATGGCTGCCACTGCAACTGATTATTCTACCATGTGTCTGGAAAATGAAGATGACATTACGGGAGTAAAACAAATGAAAACAATGATGTGTGAGTTTGCAGTGACACGTCGTAATATGTCGACTGATTACTTGGGATCTCTTGCGCAGCAATAGTAATATCTTTTCCCTGTAGCTCTGACAAGACAACAAAAAGCAGCGATAACATCCCTCCTTATGCAAGCCTCATATCTGCAGTTAATGTGGGGAAACATTTACTTTGTCTTTGTTCTGATGCAGACTTCAGTGAGCAACAGACAATATCGTCGCAGACTCTATTGTTTACCCAGTGCAACCTTCTCCTGGTGATTATTTATAATATTAGAGAGTATGTTTTTTATTTTGCACATTTGATGGAGTCAAATGTTATCAAAAACAATGCATATACAGTGAATGAGCAAACGTAAAGCAGCAGCTAGCAGTGATTTTTGCAAAATATCAAACATATTAAATAATGACCTCTGCATCACCTCTTACTTATTGTTAGATCAGGTCAGATTAGCTCAGGTTCGTGTGTGTATTCTGCAAGAACCAATACGTTTTTGGCTGATATGGAATTGATTTAGTCTGCATTAGATGGTGTTGGATCAGGGTACTTTAATTATTTTCATCTGCGATATGTTTTGCAGACTGAACACAAATGAATCACTCTGACATTGCAGGGATTGACTTGCATTGATATTTTCCATGCAAATGGATTTTGATTAAGGGTATTTCACAGATTTCTTTTTAACAACCCATTAGCTTTCTAAAAACTTGAATGAAAGGTTGCTTTTATGATTACATTAGTGTCTTGCCACTTCATTTATTTCTTCACTGGCGACGTGGAGAAAGAATTCTAAACAGAAGTATTACGCTACGCTGTGGAAACAAGAAAATATTAAAAAACTTTCAAAATGTTCTACTTCAATTCGACATATAATCCAAACTCCTTCGATGATAGATATTCTTGATTTTTTTATTTTACCTCCTTATTTATGCATTACTAATGTATGCATTGATGGAGTGAAAACTACAATGTTTACACTTCATACTTGACTGTTTTGCATCTTTATTCTAATACCCACATATCACATTCCTTCTAAGACAGACATTAGTAATTACTATACAAAAAATTGATAAAAACAAGGCATAATTGTCTAATTTATTTCATCATGTATTATTCTCTCTTGGTATATTTTCTTTTGATATTACTCACTTGTATTTTGTGTGATGATGCAATGTAGTCATTACTCTTCGGTATACTTGGTTCATAGTAGCCAAAGTGGAAATTCTCCTCTAGTAATAATCAAGTCTCATCCTGATCAAATTCACTTTCACCTGCTGCAGACATTTCACTTCAGTCCACTTTACTCAATCTAAACATTAAGAACAGAAGAAAAAGGTTGGCAGAATAGTCGACCTCGCGAGTTAGAGACTTTATGAAAGATGATCAAACAGAAATACATGAAAGAGAGCAATTTAAGAATTTAAGAGATCCCTGGTGTATCCAATAACTGATTCTGCAGGACACCTGTATTGGCTAGTGCTAGGTTACCATCTCCCCCTACTGGAGAAACACAATTTGTACTTGAGAACACGATCAAATAATGTGCAGTGGACCATACAAGACTAATATATAGTCTCTCTACTGTAGATTACTTTATAGATTGCAATTTGCAGCAGGCACACTGCAGTGTAAAGAGGTTGAACAGCTAAATTGTTGGACAATACAATTTATAAATAAATGACTTAAAGTTTGCACCAGTTTTAATGCGATACAGACTGTTACACATCAGGCATGGCAACTACCGTGTTTATTTGTATTCCAGTCCATGCCTCTGTAACCCTTCAAGCACTGGCATATGAAGCTCACATGGGGACCAGGTGGGAGAACTGCTGCTGGGCCTCTCACCTTTCTATGTCACAAAGTGGGTGGACTGCAATCCAGTTAAGGAATAAGTTACAGATTTTTAATTATTAATGTTTTCCTGGGAATACAAATTGAAACTTGTAAGACTATAATTATTAAGGGAGGAGAGGGGAGTTAATGATGTGGATGTAAGGATATGATTTCTATTTAAATATCTTCTTTTTTCCTTTGCCATACATTTAATAGTGACAGAAACAGCTACATCAAAAAGACTACTTTGGTTCATAAAGGTGCGCTTAGCCATAGGCAGATGGCAATAGTTGTGTGTCTGTGCTGAATCAGGGTTTTTATATTGAGTGCATTGGTTGTGCACATTAGGAGGTCTATTGAGATAGTAAGTCCCTAATTTGATTAGTCTCCATGGTGGCAAGCCCATGGTGCAGTTGCACCGTTTGGAAATTAGAGTGGTGCCTTCATGAACCCTTGACGAATAAATGTAAAACACTTAAAAGGTTTCCACTCTGTAATACCTTGTACGTAAACATCAATGCACACACACGTCTCATACACAGTGCATTTTCTTCAAGCATCACAACAGTCTCCCCTACATTTAACTTCAGGGGCTAACAGATAAGTATGTCCTATATGTACTTTACAGACAGATTCTTCCTGAATAGCCTCAGATCTCGGCAGGGAAAGTGAAAGGAGACATCCCGCCAGCCAATATCACACCCCTTTACCCTGCTGTGTGCAGATTGTATTTAGTCATAGCTTCCAGTCCTCTTTTTTTCCAAACTCCACATCATGATACCATACTGTGGGTTGCTCATTTCGAGGGCCTCCCAAACTACAATGAGATGGCATCCACAGAGGTAAGATGGCGATGCAGGCTGAGGGGAAAGTCAATAATGACCCACCGGACCAGCAGGCGAAATGCCCTGGCTGTTGACTGCAACTTCTGCTCATAGAAGGCAACTGAGCTGTAAACTGCTGAGAAACATTAAGGCTGGGTCACACAAATGTTTCCCTAAAAGGTTCTCCTCATTTACAAAGTTATTAATCCACAAAGCTATAAGAATATTACATTTCAACTATATTAAAGGACACAACAGTCTTTAAAGATCACTAAATCCCTGCTGATTGAATTGCATATTTAAAAATACCAAAAACTGACAATAAAAAGGCAAAGACCTGATTGCGGTGACTTTATTGTAAAGATTTATGCATTTGGCTTGAAAGCAACCCAAAAATGAATCATCCCAGTACTTGGTCATTAGCTTAGTGGCTTAAGCTTTTATGTGATGGCAAATTGGAAGTATACAGTGGTAGATAATGATCAGTGGTAATGGTCCTACTGACCAGCAGAGGACAGTGTCAACCTACAGGGTGGAAACCTGTGAGCACGTCAGAGGGTGGAGGAGTATCCAATATGTTTTGTATCTGGAGTTAACCTCCATTACTGTATAGATTTACCTGACACTCTCACGCCATGCAAGGAACGCACATGGAATCTGAAATGGACATGTTTGATCCTCTGGGAAGCCTAAATGTGTTCAACAGGTTTTATGATAGGCTGCCTGTTGGATTTTGATATTTGTCATGATTGTGTTGCTGGAGGAAAGGTCAGGGCTCATTCCAGATACCTTGTCATAGAAGGAAACGTTGGTCAACTTAACTTTGACCTGATGGTGGTGTGAGACAAACGATCAAACAGGACACTGCATAGATTTAATCATAGCCAGACAGTCAGAATCGACATTCCTTTAGCAGTCGCTCAGGTGCGAGTGTCCTGAAAGAGTTAACATACAGTAGCTTATTTCATTAACGACTCAGTTGCAAAAGCAAAGCAAAAGCTTTCTTGGATCAATCTATTATTAATATCTGCTATAATTAGAAGTACAACGTGTATTATCATAGAATCCAGGTAGCTACCTTAGCCATGCCATTTCGAAGTCATTTGTCATGCATCAAAGCGCCACAAAGCTACAGCTACGTGTACCAATTAACTGCTATCATGCTTTTTCAAAGAGGTCTCATTTTAAAAGGGTATGGTCTCTAATTTACAAGTGCGCCTGAAATATAATGTTGATTCATTTCACACAGAGTCCACAGAAAGATATCTTTTTGCTGTTTGAAATTGCATAATGCTGCTGTTTGTCATTGAGGTATTTTTAGTTGAGGCTGCACAAGAGGATTAAAATGTCTGGATGTTTTGCCTTCCTTTCTCTCACATACATATGTCACAGAGATGTATCCAAGGAATCTTCCTCCTCTATCCTGACAATGTCTACATTCACCAACACATGTCTCCTTGCTGTCAGTCTCTCCGACTCATTTTTCACGGTATCCTGCCTGCTTTACATTTGCCTGAGGCCTTCAGGCTTCCGTCCAGCTCCGTATCTACCCTTTTCCCCACAAATTGAATCCCCTCAGGCAGCACAACGACAGAATGAATACATGCTCAACTTGATTTTCATGGTATGAATCCACTTTTGAAGGGGAGAAAATACAGCTGAGCAAGCAGAGGTGAAAGACTCGAGGGCAAAATAGGCTAAAAGAAAACCTCACCACGCAGGTAATAAAAACATGAAATGCAACTTGAAGACATTTCTCATCAAGGCTGTGTATGACAGCTGAAAACAGCACTTTGTCTCTGAGACAAAACAGCTTCAATCATTCATAATTCAGTCATTTGTTAGTGTCTACTCATATCTTAGCTCTAAATACATCTAATATAAAGTCATTAGACCATAAACACTCCGTCAATACAGGTTCAGCCTGGTTCTAGCTGTGTATACACACACACACTATGTTTAGAACAGACACTTAAAGTTGTTTCACTGTAACAATCATCTTGTTGCCACCCTCACTGTTTTGGGTGGCCTCAAAGTAAAGTCCAAATGTGCATTAAGCTGATAAAGCTTGTACCTTTCTTAAGTTAAATGCACTGAAATGGAGATAGAGGCGACTGAAAATGTACTGTAGTCTCTCACATTGAAGAACCATCAGTTATGTATCTATCCCAAGTGCAATCGTAGGCTACAAATCCCACCTCTTCTTTTATTCAGTCCAAACAAAAAATGTATTGAACACATTGCATCAAACAGCAAGTATAATAAGCTCCTGTTAAACCTGCTAAAAAAAAAGCTAAACCCACACAATCTATTAATAAATGCTCGCTTTCAAGGTGAAACGCTACACACATGAGAAAACAGTAGAAATAAAACCAACACAGAGGGTCATCGCTGGAATGAGAAATTATGGGATATGTGATCGACCCTGAGGTACACAAAACACCAGCAGGCTTTCTCCCATTTCTTAAATTTTACAAAGACAGAAGAAAACATGAACTAGAGTGTCCAAATACAATGTCTGGGTGTGTTAGAAACACCTGCTTCTCAAAACTACATTAAAGGAACAACTGAGCACAAAAGAACAAAGAAGAATGCTATCGGGTTCATGTTGCACAACAATGGATCGCAAATGCTAGTCGGCAAATTTCCATCAAATTTGCAGTATTCATGATTCCCATAGAAAGTAAATTATAAAGTTTTAGGTGACTCCCATGACAGGATTATTAAACGCTAATGGTCAGCTTATCATTAAATTCCCTGAGTGCCTTCTCATGAGCCACAGACTTCAGTCTTGTAATCCTGTTAATATAAGAAAATTGATGTCCTTGTTGTTTACAGCGCAGTTCACCGTCTTTCATAAACTGCATACTGCAACTTTAACTTCATGCATGCTTATGCAAAGTATACATTTCCCTTTTAGATATGCGGAGTACAGTTTGACCCCCAGTAGTTCCACCTCTCTTGTGTGGGGTATTTTAATGCTCAGTCCAGCCCTGGTGGGCTCATCTTCTGCTGACACAACTAAGCACTGCAGCTGAGGATGAAGGTGGTTCACGGTCCAGGATTACATTAATGCAATTGACAAATATATTAAATGTTTGGTTTTTTTGCATTTTTCACAAGTGGATTTAATCAAGGAATCTATTTGCTACACTTGTGTTAGTGCACTTTTTTATTGGGGTAGTGTTCCGAAAGAGATTTTAAACTTTTGTGTCATCTATCATCTACTGTTCTTCCAATCTTCAGCTGCCTCAATTTCAGGTAAGTATCTGCTTACTTGAGCTGAGTTGGACTCTGCCAAGTGCTTTTCTCCAAAGATACAAACAGAAAAAAGAGATAGGAGAAAGCAGCAGGAAGCAGCAGGAAAGACAAGCAGGGGGGAGAGCATGTGCAGGGTTTCTGGAGTGCCTCTAGTGATTCTGTGTCCCTGCACTATCGAGAGAGAGCGAGAGAGAGAGAGAGAGAGAGAGAGAGAGAGAGAGAGAGAGAGAGAGAGAGAGAGAGAGAGAGAGAGAGAGGAAAGGAGGCAGGGAAGAATAAGGGGTCAGTCCAGGGATTGTCCTCGATAGGAGAGGAACTACTTCTGTATGTGTGTGAGGAATGAGTTTCTGTGTGTGCGTGTTGTGTTTGTGTACTGATGTTTAAGGTCATTTTTCACCCTGTACACAGAGGATATAATAATAATCCACCGCCATGAGCCGGACCACCTTTTTTGAGGTAAGTCTAAATGTAAGGTATAAAGCTTCGTGCCGTAGAATGCATTTAAATGAACTGAAACTTTTAATTGCCACTTTCCGATAGATGATTTAAAGTTTGAGCTTACTTTGCTTCACAAGGCCTCACTCAAGTATGACAGTCACTTTGAGCAGTATTTGGTAGGGAGATCAAGCTGAATTTGGGAAATCATTAATAAGGTTGCATTTATAATTGAGGTGGGTTTTTTTGCAAACACTGTTCTGTCAGGTAAACTCAGACATTTGCTTGCGGAGCATCATTTTGTTTTTTGTTAATGAATGCCTGTCCAGCTGACAAACTACCACATGTTGACTCTCATCTGATCAGACACTGAGGACAACACATGGAGGGATACTTACAGTGAAGAGCTAACATCGTGACTTATAATGATATTAGAGCAATCCCTCTGCTCAGCAGCTTTAGGATACATTTCTGCGTCAGAGTAAACAAAGCTGAGCTGGGGCCCTTTTCATGATATATCTATTGTCTTTTAGTCTTGTCTCACAGGGCCTTATGAGCAGCCTAGTAATGGAGAAGTAGACAAGAGGCCTTTCAATTCAAGTTCATTTACAACATGCTCTGGGATGTGTGCCATGCTCTCAGTAACTGTCACATAAAGGCTGCATGCCAAAATTAGCAAATATTTAGATTAAGATATAGATTTACAGTATTTTTCCAAAGTCTGATCTCACAAGTTTTTAAATGAAAAAATGGATACCATTCATGTCTGATCTTCTCATCGAACTCTCCAATGAATGTGAACGTGTGTGGACAGGCAAGAACTTTTCAGGATTTAGCATTTGAACATTTTTTAAATCCCCCTCACCTACACAAAACCCTCACAAGCACGTACACATGTTCTGTATGACCTGTGATGTTATATGCTGTCAGCAGTGCCCTGTGTTCCCAAGGGAGTCTGATAATCACATTTACAAGGGCACAGCACAAACGAGTGCACACCGTTTTACAGCACACAGCCCTAATGACACCCTTGATGCTCTCCGGGAACACGCAGATGCATCAACATGTGCCTCTAGAATGCAGTTGGGAAGGTTAGCGGATGGAGAGCAAAACAAACCCGTCTCCCAGGATGCCCTTTACTGAGACGTCAGCATGCCGTGCTCAGATCCTGCAAAGCATGAACACACACCGCAAAGAGTGACAAGATGTCATACTCGTATTATAAATCTATAGGCGCATTGCAGGGTATTTTTCAGAATCAAGAAATAATTAATGAATATTGTAAAATAACTCCTGGCACAAGATTAAATGACTTACCAAACTTGTGTTTTTTGCAATGCAAAACAGCAGATGGTATAGAGCTCTTTCTCTCCCATTCTCATTCTCTCTTTCTCAACCGTGCACTCAGCAAATCTTTAGGTATCCATTAGCGGGTTATTACACTGTCCAGTAAGGGAACCAATTTAGCTAGGACAGCTCTGCTGAGCAGCACAGTATGGAGTGCTTTCAGGGCAAATTGTGGGCCGCCACCCACCATCCTCCTTGCATATGCTGTACGTCACCACTGACATGGTCTAATTAAGATGAAAAAGATGTGTGCAAGAGAGCAGCCGGACAACACAAATCCTTTCTTCCTTCCAGACTCAAACAGCCTCATCATTCATATTGAGATTACTGTACTTGGTCAGGGAAACTGGACACACTTGGCAGTAGGGCCACTGAGAACAGTGTCAGCTGTGCTTAGCAATATCATATTTCATTCATATTTCTTTGGTTGATTCGAGAATAGTGAGGAATCGTATTGCTTTTAGAAACAAGTATTTCATGCAGGGGACAATTATTTTTTCAATTGTCCATATTATATTCATAGGGGCTGTGATTTGATTTAGAGTTTTTAAAATTGAGACCACGTTTCCTACAATCCCTATTGCTTGCTCTTGCAAAAGTAGCAATCTAAAGTCAGTTAATATGTCAATATGTAGTTCCATGTAGTTCAAACCGTGTATGTTCTTAAGTGACAAAATTAATAGATTTTTAATTAAATATTTGTGTTTGAAAATATGGAGGTTTTATAAGAGAAGATAAAGTGTGGCTTATGAGAAAAAGTGATTGTATAAATCATCAAAGGTGTATATATATATTGTGTGATAGAGATGTATATAGAATCAACTTCTTTACATACATACGTATATTTCCAGCCTTCTGGTAATGGATAGGCCCACTCTTTACAACTTATTCTGAGAGAAAGGTGAAAGTAAGTCAAGCGTTTACTGCCTGTGGCTTTGTTGCTGAGGTGGCATGTAGAATATACAGATCATCATTCTATTTAGCACATTCTGAATTTTCAGTGAATGAAATTCTCTCAAATGTTTGTGTGAAATCTACCTGTTGTGCTTTCTAAAGGCGGTGCATCTTGTGTTTTCTTCAGGTGAGGGTCCTGGATGCCAAGACCAAAGAGCAGCTTTGTTTTTTAGATAAGGTATGCTGACATATTGTCATGGCTACACTTTTACCCTTTGGTTTCTCCTCAGGTAGCCTTAAGGTTGGAAAAATAATTTACGACAATATATATTCTGTATCAGCTTGCAAATCTCAATAAAACTATATTACGTTTACACTGAGTGAAATATTCCATCCCCAGATTAATGTTTTCTGGCATCATTTGAGATACATTTCTGCACATTTCAGCCTGACATATGTGCTATTGTTGGAAACCTTGTGATCTCCACTAGAATTTGAAATAAAACTATTTGAGTTGGAACAGTTTTCGGCTTCAGTGATAACACAACAAGGGTTTAATATTTGGTATCCCGTTTAGGTGGATCCCCATTCAACAATAGGAGACATCAAGAGCCTCTTTCACAAATCATGTGAGTGTTCATGTGTAGTTCTATAATATATTGTTCAGTGTTTTTTGTTTTTTGCTGGCCTTATGTTTTATCTTGATCCCTGATAGTGACAGTAAAGATATCTTGTAAAGAACTTGCCGGATTTGAAAAGTTAGCTCATTATCCGAGATATCAATTTGAATTGATATATTACTGTATTGTTTTTTTTTTTTTATTTTATTGCACATTTACTCTAAACTACAACTTCAATATATAACTTAGATAAAATTGACAAATTTGCCAGTCTATTGAGTGAATCATCGTACAATATATCATATCACACCACCCGAGAGAGAGAGGCCCTCTTAAAAACGATTTCTTAAAAACGTCTTCCTCTGAAGCCTGCAGTGGTTCTGTCACCAGTGTGTCTGGTCAGAAAAGTCACCAAATGTTTGCCAAAGCCTGACGCCATCAGAGCAGCAGTGCTCAACGTTATTCCGTCGTGATCAATTATTATTGGGCTTGAGGCCAAAATCTGTGTGTGCAATGCCAGCTCTATCCAACCCTGTATCTGTGTGTGTGTGTGTGTGTGTGTGTGTGTGTGTGTGTGTGTGTGTGTGTGTGTGTGTGTGTGTGTGTGTGTGTGTATATGCGTTCGTGCGCATGTCTTTGTTCTGCTCAGATCCTCACTGGTATCCAGCAAGACAGGCCCTGATGCTTGATGCCAGTAAGTAGCCATATTGTGATCATTTACTATATTTGTTTGTATTAGTGTCGCATAAACAACATTGAAGCGGCACTTGGCAACTAGGCTCCAAATTGCAGTGGGTGGTAGCTATTTATGTTTAATACTGAACAATTTGGACTTCATCAGCCACAAATACTTCATGGTGGTATCAGTAAAATGCAGACAGCATTCGTGTATTTACCATCCAGTGTTTGATGCTTTGTACAAAATAAAAGGGGAGGTGTTCTTGCTACTAGAGTAGAGTTTATGTTTCGTCTGTAGACTTTTCCCCAGGATAGGACAATCTATTGTGTGGGAATATGATGCTGTTGTAGTCCCATAATGTGATTTAGCATCATGATTCCAAGATCTTGTTTATAGTCTTTAGTGTGTTTATACTTTGACTTAAAAGCAATTATGTTCGATTTTTTTTTCTGCAAAACGCAGCTATAAATGTCTTGTGTAACACAAAACATGTTTCTATGCAGCTGTAATAATCATTAGAGAGCAAATCTGAAGTAAGCACAGGCATTAAGTTTAGAATACAGATGGACAAGGGACAGTTATGCTTTTGTTGTTTATAAAGAGTTGACTGTGAAAAAGGGGTGCAGAAATTCAACGGCATTTTTAAAGAAATGTATATGTCCCATCGGACAAAGCACTTCTGTTTTGTCATGTGATACTGATGCAATTTGTGTCATGAGACATGTTCAGCTTCGTACACCAGTGCAGCAGAGATCCAGCAAAGCTACTGAAATAACCGGAAAATGCATCCAATGTAATCTCAGGCCTAATGACTCCACAAGCCTAATATTGATGACAGCTTGAATAAAACCTAGATGTGATCAACTGAATGGGAGATTTTGAAATGAAATCACCCAGAATGTTCAATAACATTTGCAATGACCTTCACTCTGGAGTGGAATAAAAGCCTTAAAAAGCGCCCTGAATCATTACATAGCCACCATTACCGTGGATACACTGTCTGTTCTTCCTTTAGTTTCACTATAAAAGGTAGACTGCTTGATGTTAATAATTTTTTCATTAATTTTAACCTAATTAAAACAGCAAAAGCAAATGCAGCACATTAAGTACATAAAGAGAGACCTAACATGAGGTAGGTAATGTTGCAGGGCTTTGAATGGACTATGAGGGTTATCTTGTCAATAAAAAGCACAGACTTTGGTTAAAAGCCATCTGGGCCAGTTCCCCCCTGATGATATTCTAAAAATGTCATCCAATTAGCACAATATATTATCTGCGGCCGTGCCCCTGTGAGCTGCAGGTAGAAAGAACGTGTGCTGAAAAACTGATCACACATTCATTAGAAACACTCTTTATTAAACCACTATGCTTTGCACTCGACTGCTTAAATGTACATATTCATAATGAAATTCAGTATGACTTTTGGAATTCTGTCAATATGGTGATTTCTTAATTCTACAAAGCTTGATAGTCTAAAGACTAAAGATTTCCACCGGATAGCAGAACTATTTATAGTACAATTTCTGTTAAAGTTGAATTTGTACATACAATATTTGCCAGTGGTTTTTTTTCTTCCTTCTTTTTAGAGGAAAAATCACTCAGAGACGAGGAAGTCTTGCAGAATCTACCTGTTGGGACTACTGCCACGATGTACTTCAGAGATCTTGGTCCACAGTTAGGTTGGACCACGGTAGGAAGAGTACACCCAAATATTACTGATGTAATAGTATCGAGAAAGCTGAACAAAGAGATCAATGTCTGGAACTGCAAGTTTATATACTTAGAGTCGGCTGACATAATATATTGGGGTAGTTTATTCTGGGAGCAGCTGGCTGATTTCTTGTTTGTAATGACAAGACTATATCAATCAAGTGATTCATCATTGGTTCAAGATATCTCAAGGTTTAAAAATGTCAGTAAAGGAGTATAGAGCCCGGAAAGTGTCATGGAGAGAATATGTATATATATATGGGCTCCACAGTAGTAAGATAGTATGGTGTTAACTTTGTATCTGCTCTTGTTTCCAGGTGTTTCTTACAGAGTGCATCGGGCCACTTCTCACCTACCTCCTCTTCTATTTCCGAGTCCCATGCATTTACTCATACAAGTATGCCTTTACCTCCAGTCCTCATCCTGTTGTCAGGTAAGTGGAAGAAATATACTTCCAACTATAGCGCAGGTTTTTACAGGCTGTGGGTTTCAACCTGCAGACAGTAGGCAAGTCTACTTGGATTTAATTTTTTCGAACAATGACCACATTTAAAGGAATAGTTCCATGTGTTTAGAAAATATGCAAATTCACTTTCTTGTCAGGACAGATGAGAAGATTGATACCCCTCTTGTAGCTGGTTAGCGTAGCTTAAGCTTAGCAGAAAGATTGGAAAAAAGGATCAAGAGCTAGCCTGGCTAGCCATCAACTAGTCCGGTACATGACCAGCATAAAACCGCAACACTTTTTTGTGCATATTAAATAGAGCCACAGAGCCAGGGTATCTGTCTCTCCCTGTTTCCAGTTGTTGTGCTAAGCTAAGCTAATTGGCTACTTTCTCTAGCTTCATATTTATCATACAGACATAAAACTGCTATTAATCTTCTCATCTAATTCTCAAAAGGGGAATAATTAGTATTCATTAAGTCTTTGATGTTGTGTTTTTTACTGCATGCTTCACTACATATGGAATTACATCTATTGTGGAGTAAAGGTCTCTGTACAATGAAATCAGCATCTGACAACTAACTGCATTAGCTCCTGTCAGTGTACACTGGCAGGAGATAATATGACTTTTGAAAAAAAAATCTATATTTGATGCTGCTGTTACAGGATGGTTTGGACAATGTCTTCTATTCATGTTGATTTGCTTATCGATCTACACTCTCTCCCTTAGGGTTTGTCATTTTATTGTAGTAGCCTACCTCAAGGAAACCTTACAAAAAAGGAGTTTTAACTATTGCCATCCATTTTTGTTTGTTTTGACATCTTTTATACTGTATCATAACTCCTCAGTCATTTTTACAATTATTCTCGATATTGTAGTCTTGAATCGAGCTGCGCATGTTTCTATTATTCCAGTGTGTTCTATTATTTAATGTAGGTTGCACTTTCTTTGCTGAATCACAAAAGTGTTGTTGCAACAGTGACCCACTTTGTCACTCATGGACCATTTGAATTTAATCTTTACTCATTTCAACTTTTAAATCTGCTGCATAAAATAGTGTGGTGAAGTCGCACACTACAACAAGAATGTAAGCGCCTGAGTTAAATGTACATACTTGTACTTCCTACCTCATCCTCACCTCTCTGTCTCTCAGACTAGCCTTTGCCTGTCACACCTTCCACTATATGAAGAGGTTGATAGAGACTATCTTTGTGCATCGTTTCTCCCATGGGACCATGCCTCTCAGGACAATAGTCAGGGTGAGGACATGACTACCCTTGAAAAGAAGAGCCTCTGATAATGTGCTCAACTCTTTCTCAATGTGTAGCCCCTTTTCCCTGTCCCATGCAAGCTGTTGTGGTACTGATTTTAGCCTCAGGACAACCTCTGATACAGAATGCTGCTCACAACAGTCTCAGTGCAGTGTCCTGATAAGGAGAGTTACTATAGGTCTTCTATTGTTTGTCTTAGTAATTAAAAAATAGAAATTGTATCAAAGTAAGAACATGTTAAGTTCAATTGACAGGTTCATTGTACATCATATTTATTTTTTATTTTTCATATATTCATACGTCTGTTTGTTTCCTCTCTCAGAATTGTGTCTATTACTGGGGTTTCTCAGCTTGGTTGGCCTACTATATCAACCACCCTCTTTACACACCGCCATGTAAGTCAACCCATGCGCGCGCGCACACACACACACACACAATTTTCTGCAGCTTTTCAACACCAGTCTATCTCTCTTCACAGCATATGGAGAACTACAAGTCAACTATGCATTAGTCATATTTGTGGTACGTATAGCGGTATTCACTCAGGACCAACTTACATTAAGTGCACATGTATGACAGTAAGGTGTGAAATGCTTATTTCTGATCCAGATGTGTGAGCTGGGAAACTTCTCCATTCACTTGACTCTTAATAATCTCAGAGGAGAGGGTAAGTTTTTATTCTGTTTACTTCCACACTACTTAAAGGAGGAATTCATCACGTTTTGAAGACATTGTCCAATACATCAGTTTAGATGTGATAAAATTATTAAAACCATCTTAAACCATTCACTTGTTCCCATTTGATAATTTGCTCAGTACTCCATGCCAACACTATTTTGGTTGATCCATCATGGAACATGGATATGGGTTATTATATAAGTTCTATTATTAACTTAATCATACATTTTTCACAAAACCATTTCTCAGGATCCAGTGGCAGACGGTTTCCTGAGCCAACAAAGAACCCCTTCACATGGCTATTTTTCTTTGTATCCTGTCCAAATTACACGTATGAGGTAATAGAAAGCATTTATAGTCATTCATCATGGCAATGAATGTCAACCATACTTGTGTGTTTACCTCACTGCCTGCCTGTTTATTTGACACATACCGTAGGTTGGAGCTTGGGTGGGCTTTTCCATTATGACCCAGTGTCTGCCAGGTATGTACAGCACATTATGTTCTGTCGATATAAATCCACTTACTGCACCAAAATGTGTTTGTTTTAATACTTCAATGGTTTGTATTCCAGTGGCGTTTTACACATTACTGGGGTTCATTCAGATGACCATCTGGGCCAAAGGGAAGCACAGAGCCTACAGCAGAGAGTTCAAGGACTATCCCAGCCGCCGGATGGCCATTATCCCCCTGATTCTCTGATAGAGATCAAAACAGGAACTATTGTAGCATATACCGCGTGTATAGTCACTCGCCACAAGTGTTTTTCACTAAAACAAAGAAGTTTGCTGCTGCTGAGGCCAGCATTATGCAAGTTTTTTATATCTATAAACTGAGGACTAGGAGTGGAAATGGGAGTGATAATAGTGTAGCAATGTACTGGAGTATTTAAACATAGCTGGGGTCATTTGTTTATTTGAAACAATGGGTTTTAGTTTCTTCATGGGAGTTTGATTTGGCATTGTGATTTGAAGTTGATATTAGATATATATACTGTATCTTCAATGCTGCCATAGACTATTTTGTGTTAACATTGGTTACACCATGTTGTTTTATATTTGGCTTTTTCAGGACGTGACTTAAGGTTGAAAATGGCACCTCAGCATTTTAGCAACCCTTATTCAAACAAGTGAATAGTTCTCATTGCAAGTTGACTTATTCATCTACAGGTTGTGCCACTTCTTTTCAATTTTGAATGCTTACAGCACTGACAAACTTTTCAGGCTAAGTGAAAGAAATAAAACATAATCTAGGTCATAATGAAGTGCCTGTCCAAGCAATCTAACAGATTAGAATTTAAAAGTCATGGCATCCAATTCAAAGTGCAACATCACTTTTAAGCTCTCAGGAGGTAAACTGATAAAGCAGACATTTAATTATGCAAATATTAAGCCACCATACATCTCAGATTGTGTTCTTCAGAGAAAAGGATACTGTAGAAGTGTAACTTCTGTCATTAATGTGTAGAGGGCTTATCAAATAATCAGTGATAATTGCTGTTGTTCTTCAGCCCTTACTGTCTAATCTCAGGTTTTATTCAACTGTCAAAAACTGTTTTGTACAAATGTGAACGTGAGTAATCTCAAGCAATTTTCCTGTAAAAGAAATCAAACAGAAAATCTTAAGAAAAAAGGGCCACATCGTCCGGAAAAATGTTACTTTATTTGACGTGATGCCCCTCTCAGAAACATCACTTTTGTGCAATGACACCAGGTGTTGGTGGAATGCAGATCAAAGTTGAACATATATATGATAAAGCGCATTGACTGAAAAGACATTGGCAAGAAAATATCACACAATATCAAAATGATTGCATAGCAGGAGGACTTTGTAAAAATCATTAGTTGTATTGCACTAGCAGAACATCTTTGTAAGAATTATGAAGCTTCAGTTAAAGCTGCCTCAATAAAGTGCTTTGACTATGCTTCTCTGAGTGCTTATTACACCCATCTACAGAAGGCAAAAATGATCTTGCTTGGCAACTGAAAGCAAAAAACACACAGGACCTATGCCTTATTAACTTTTATGAGATGTCATCAATCAAAGTCATGGTCATAAATCTCAAGCTGTTTCATTTAGTTTGCAAGGCCTACAAGGTGAGCAGAACGTGGAACATATAGCAGGCACACAAATGCTCCACACTTTCCAAATTCACAGCCCACCCCAGTTACTAGAAAAGCTAAGTATTGCCACATGTCGAATCATCAGTCAGACATGACATGTGTCATGTCCCATTTGCTGCCTCATTCACAGACTGCCTTTCAAGGCCTAACACCACACAATAGATTGGCCCATTCCAAAGGCTCGTCCAAATGCAGATAAGAAAACCTGTTCATCCTCTGGGTTTTTAGGATCCCCAAACTGATCATGCACCAGTCGCTTGTCTCTACCAGGCAGGACATCATGATGACACTGTAGAGAATCTTCTACTTTGTTTCATTTGAGGAGAAAGTTTTGCCAACTAACTTTCAGTCCTTGGAAGCACACATACATACCGCGTAGGGTGCATTCTTTCAACAGAGCGGCTTCTAAAATGAATTGAAAACCAAAGAAAGTCTTCCAATTGGGCTCATTGAGATACATTCACTTCTCCAAAGACTTGAAGGGTGTGGCTTCAATATATCGCTGTGCTCCAGCAGCTTTTGGATGCAACACAATGGCGTCATCCTCTCTTGGCTGTTGCTTGGCGAAATTCACAAAAACCTACAAGTAAGTACAGAGAAACATTAGGATCAAGCTATACTATAATATTTGCATGATATACTATATTATGACATTTTTTATGAAATACTATGCTATGACTTTTTTATGATTTTTTATATTTATTTACATTAACATTATTAACAATTTGATAACATCAAATATAGTACGACAGTATTATGATACTTTAAATTGGTATTTTATGACATAACTATAGGACTGTACCTAATACCATATTGAGGGCTTTGAAGCTTCAGTGAGAATTATTCAAAGATATTCAAAGCCTTTGTTTACTTTAGTTGTTTGGCTTCACAGTGGCCTTTGACCAACCAAATGTAATCAGTTCATCCTTGAGTCCAGGTGGATGTTTGTGCCAAATTTGAAGAAGTTCCACTGAGGCATTTCCAAGATATTATGTTAACGTGAGAAGACCGGACGGACAACCCCAAAACATAATGCTTCCGGCCACAGCTGTTGCCGACGTAGCAAGATTTGTTTGAACTAAGTTGAAAGATGACGTATAATGAGAAATTCTCAATATCTATCTCGTAAAAGAGCTAATCAAAAAACAAATGGAATGAAATATAAGGCAAGTGGATCTGTGAGGCTGTATTTCGGCATTGCTGTGTTTCAGCTAAATGCGTAGAGCCAGGTTAGCCCGGCTAAAAGTAAAGAAATAGTGAGTTATTCACAATTTGACTAATTTGACTGGTTTTAAACTGAGCCATCTGATCATCCTGAAAGAAGTGTGAAAGGAATAAATGTAAACCCCTGTTCAATTCCCATTTCATAATTCGTCATGTTTTCCTATATGTATTTACCTGGTCAAGGGTGGTTTGTGACACTGAGTAGTCCTCTATCTTGAGCTTGTCTTTGTTAGCAAGGACCATTTGAAAGACCCTCCCGAGGGAGGAGGAGGAGATCTTGTACTGGAGAGTGTTGTAGTGTTTCTCTCTCTGGATGCAGCCAGGGAAGGTGCTCTCCATGAAGGCTTCGGCAGGGTTCAGATCTGGAGCACACCCGGGCTTAGCTGCCCTGATCTTCATGGTCACCACGTAGCCATCACCAAACCTACGTTAACATTGATGTGAGACAAAAGAAAAAATCAAAAATCGGCAATTTCGTAGAATGCTAATATGATTGGATTTGTGTTTAATTGTTACATGAATGTTGCAGAAATTTAAATATATTTAGAAATTTGATACGTGATATGGGATGAAGTAAAATCACTTACTTGTACTTAAGGTGCTGAATGCTTCCCAAACACTTAAAGGATCCATTAACCATAATTGCTAAGCGGGTACACAGCGCCTCACATTCCTCCATACTGTAAAGACAGATGGCGAAATTAGAGCTCATAAATGTGCATGCACACACACAGTCAAACACCCACACCAGAGAGTTTACCTGTGTGAGGTGAGAACCACAGCTCGCCTATCCTGGATAACACTCATGATGGAGTTCCACAGAAAGCGTCTGGACAGAGGGTCCATACCTGTTGTGGGCTCATCCTAATACACAGTAATAGTAACAACAAATACATTAACTTACACACAGAAACACTTAGCATCTTGTCTATCACCTATCCCCGTTCCCCATCCTAAACCTCTAATCCACACCAAGCACTGTCATAAGTGTGCGCCTCACCAGCAGCACCAGTGCAGGGCAGCCTATCATGGCGATGGCCGTGGAGAGTTTCCTCCTGTTGCCTCCACTGTAGGTTCCAGCACTTTGGCCTACATACTCTGACAGACCCAGCTTCCGGATGGCCCACTCTGCAACCTGAGCATGAGGAGGATACTGTAAGTGCCTCCTGTTATAATTAAGTCAAACCAAATGTGTCAGACTTATGGATTTAGACGACACTATGCACACTATGTAGTTTCCAAATGCACAGGGTTTCTACCGGGACTTGTTGCGTTCTTTGAACGACAGTATTACATTATGACTAGCTGATCATAATGGCTGATTGCTGGTATCTCTCCTCTGTCCAAATCTTGGCATTATTGAAATTATATTGCTGCTTTAATGCCCCCCTACGCTCCTCTCTTTATCAGACCGGCAAATTTTTTCTTAATGCTTACAGTGAAAGGATGTGCTACTTTACTCTGCCTGCAATGCAAATAAAAATATCACCTGTTGTATTCGTCTTTCTTTTTTAATTGACATAATTACAAGGGGTGCCCAATAGTTAACAAGTTAGGCTCGTGGACTGTGTTAATTTTACACACAAACATTATATATACTATGTAAGATACAGTCATCACATTAATCATTTCACAGTGCTCTGTACAACTGTTATATCCTGGCAAAAGCTGCATCTCACCTGGCTGATCTCCGACTCAGGAACTCCACGGAGGCGGGCGTAGAGGTGCAGATGTTCTCTACCTGTCAGCAGCTCATCTATGGCATCAAACTGTGGGCAGTATCCCATGTTCTGGTGGACATCCAGGATGTTGGATAAAATGCTGAAGATTTAGGGGAAAACACTTGCAGTAAACAAAGAGAATGCTGATTACAAGCGTCAAAATGTCTATCAAATTACATATTTGTTAGTTGCTATATGTAAAAATAATATATTACTAACCTGTGACCAGCAACTGATGCGGCTCCTGAGGTGACATCAATGTCTCCAGTCAACATTTTAAATGTTGTGGTCTTCCCTGCTCCATTCACCCCAAGTAGACCAAAACACTGCAGAGGGTTAAGAGAGAAAACATGATAGATGAACAATGAAGTGACCAGAATAAGTAAATTGCATCGGTTTAACCACACAAACCTCTCCAGGTGATACTGCAACACAGATTTGGTCCACTGCAGGGATGATTGTTCCTATGTATGTCTAGTAAGGCGAGATGAAAACAAAAATGCAAGTATATTCTTTGGCGTGAAATCTTTTTTTTGATCATCAATTTTAGCATTTTGTCCAAAGACAAATGTCTCACCTTGGATAGGTCTCGTATGCGTAAAATGTCATTTGTTTTTTCACTCCTATGGAGTCGCTCTCTTTCCTCTGCCACATCTACATCTTCGTCCACAATAGGAGGCTTTGGGCGATCTGATATCCTGCCAATAGAAGAATTAAAATTCAGTGAATCAACTTCAAGTCATTCTATGCAGCAGTCACATCACAATTAGAATGTGTTATCTTGGAATTGTATTACACACATTGTAATTTTTAAGGAGCAATTACTTAAGTACATCTGGCAAATTTTGTTTCTTAATCCAAGCACTACTACACTTACCAGTGATCCATGAAGAAGCGATACTGGAACAAAATGTTTAGGATGAAATAGACAAATCCCTCAACAGCCATGCAAAATAGGTTCTTCCCAATAAAGTCCCAGTTATAGGGGTCTGGACTGTAGTCCTCACCTGATGAAACACATAACATACCTTTCAGTCACGCTTTCACACTTTTTCATTTACATAATGAAGTTTCAATACAATCTTAGAATAGTTTATCTTGAATATATAACAAATTGGTGATTGTAATTGTATTGTATTAATTCATATCTAGTCCTTTCAACTTCCGAGAGTTATTCTTCACCGTTACATAATCTGTTGCAGAGCGTTTGGTGCAAAAGTGGAGTCTTGAGTGTGACAACTCTGCAGCTGTAAGCAATCAGATTTGTGATGCAGCCAGTGACCCAACATTCATTCAGAGTGTTGAGATGGTGGCGGACAGCTGGAGGCTGGTCTGTGAGGTGTAAAAGTAGCTGTGTGTACTTACCAAAACGAGCGTAGATATCAGTAACAGCCTGGTTCATGGCCATGTCTATGAGACCTCGGCCCAGGCAGTAATGGGGGAAGATGAGCAGCACAGCCTTTAACAGCTGGTTCAACTTGTACAGAGCCTGAACAGAAATCCAAATTAGGATGATGTGGTGATATGCAAGAGGCATGGGAGATGGGATTTACAGAGACACGCCCTGTGGTCTTACTGTGGTGCTCTCAAAAAGGTCCAGGATGAAGGTGAGGGCACTGCTGTTGATGCCAATGAAGAGGTTGATACATGACAAAGAGACGTAGGCTGTGCTGGGGACACTGAATATGAAGGACATGGGGTACATCATGGGTGTCACAGACCATCTAAAAGAGAAAGAGATCAAAAAGAGCATCAGTTAAGCACAATGAACATCATGATCACCAGACACCAGTGATTCCTTACACAATGTTATACTAGACACACTTGTTTTTTGCAAACCAGCTTTGAGCATTACTGTAAAAGAAATAAAGAAAAACAGGATGCACATTTTGTAATATGTATACATATGCATGTGCAGTGTAAAAGTATAGATTTTATAGCATATATCAAAGCTGATATTTTGACTGTTGCAGGCACTGGGCTGGGTGTGTCGGTAGCTATCGTGAGCTTTGGTGTAAACTTGACCCACTGGAGTGTAACAATAATCCGGCGATGACAGTAGCTCACATTAAGGCTGGATGGTGAAAAATATGCGTTTAAGAGAGGCATCTGAAAATATCCATGTGTCCAGAACCAATCAAGCCAGTCAAACAACTGATCGTTGTGGGAACAGAAAGAAAAAGGGTAGTAAATCCTGTATTACCTCGTTAGTGAAAAATCAGCCAGTTTTTGTAGAATCAATTCAAGCATTCAGCTTTAAATTTCATTTAAATGGAAAGATCATTTGTTCTTGATTTTCCACAATATTTCAAAATAGAACAGACCCAGTAAAGCTAACAGAGGAAAATGCTGGAGCTTACAGACATTTAATTATGTAGCTTTTATAAATGACAAGAATGTGAAAATATTGCATATTGGCAGAAAATATGCAATATTTATTGGCAAAGGTTATCGACAGTGTAAACATAGAAGCAAGGCTAGGATATTTTAATTCAGCTTTATAGTTTGGCCCCATTCTACATCCTTTTGACTGAACAAATACAGTTAGAGCTTTAGAAAGATAAATACCTACCCATAAAGCATAAGCAGGGAAATAAGTGGTTGGAGGTTGGTTGGAGAGGTGTAGCACTTCTTATCAAAAAAGATGAATATTTCCACCACCATCGCTGCACTGATGGAGTAATTCAACTGGAGAAACAACAATAAAAACAATGCTCATGAAGAGCAGAAAGCCTTTTGACATGTGGGTGTCTTTACCTTGGTTGTTCTTATAAACATCATTGTTTCATGTAATAGGGTCACTGTACCATGTCCCAGAGAAAGTTGGCCATCCAGTAAACCAATGGACTGACACCACTGACAAACTGCAGGTGTTTGGCCTGGGTGACCCTCTCCTGAATTAAATAGAGGACAAAGCTGGCTGGAACGAAGGACATGGCAAAGATGACACAGATGGCCACCACTGCATCCACTGAGGTGGTCAGGCTGGGGAAAGGACAGAGGAAAATTTAAAAAAAAAACTGACTGGATCACTCTGAGCTAATCTAGGTGTCACACCCATGTGACACTACTTATTAGAAACTCCTTACTTTTCCTTGCAATCTCCTGGAAAAGTTTCAGACTTTGAAATGTAATTGGATACATGTCCAGCCATTGGTCACTCACACAGTGATCTCAGAGAGCTGCTCCTTGGTGAGGTTGAGAGGGTGGTTGATGGCAGTGATTCCATATTCGTCCAGGTTAGCTCCTTTGGGCAGGTTTGTACGGAGGATGGCGTTGTTGGCCACGTTCATGAAAGAAACCATGGCATGCCAGCCCTTATTGTTGTACCAAACCTGTTGACGGATGAAATAAATGTATGATGTTAATAACACAGACATTAACTATAGCATTTACTTTTGAGAAAATGATGAACAGTCAATGAGGCAGATGGATCACAGTGATGAAGGTTTCATCCTGATGGTGAGGCTTTATTGGACTGACCTTGACACTGTCTTGAGTCTCCATGTACTGGAGGAATGCCCCTATGTCCTTCAGCATTTGTTTGGAGTAATTGCCCTGCAACCAACAATTGAAGGCCCAATTCCAAAAACAAATCACAGAAAAGCCAGGTGATGAACACAGAGAGACCAGGATAAAAGTGCACAAAGACATAAGCATACACATCATTTTGCATTTTAAAGCCATACCCCAGTAACATTGAGCAGTCGTCCGAGCTGTGCTGCTAGATCCTGGATGGTCTTTGGCTGCAGCTCTAAAACAGGAAGCCGTCCTCCCACTGATATACCTCCATACCTGGACATCACAGAGAAAACCCTGCTGACATCTACAGCTACAGCTACTCAAGCCCAAAGCTGTACCAGACCATAACAACCACTGGAGGGAGCACTGCACCACCACACATAACACATCCGTCCATGTAATATATTTTAAAATGCTTATAAAATAGCCCTATTTGGACCCAACTGTAATCCGACAATAAAGCTAGATAAAAACGTGAAATTACCTTTGTTCGTTCACCCAATATTTGCTCTTCAAGCTGAAAGAGATAAACATTTCAACTTTACAAAAATACTTTAACTACTAAAATGAAGACTTTTGTACATTTACATTAACAATACTGTACATTTCTTTGTTACATCTTAGATAAACCTTTGTGTCATAGAATTGTAGTTTTTCTCTTATTATGCAACAATAATTTATTTCAACATTCTAAAAGTTAAGATCCATATGGAGGAGAGAATGTATAGTAAATCTGTGATTTTTGAAAAAGTAACATGCATTTCATCTCAGTTTGCATTCAGTATTTACTTTTTGGACAAGAGTGTAAGTTCTTCCTTTTGAATCGGTGCGCAGAATCTCATACCTGGTTCTGATGAGGCTGGGGTAGGTCTTCACCAGGTAGTCAGAGATGTTTCTGCCTGTTAGGTCCATGAGAACATCTCCTGTTGACTGGATCCTCTAATACACCAAATAACGCACAGTGTATATTTAATATGAGAAACTCATCAGCAATGGTGGACCTCCAAATGTATGATTTCTGATACAGATGTTTAATGCACAATACAGAATGTAATAATGCACGGTGAGGGTTGATGGTGTGTGTCTGTGTGTGTGTGTATATACGTTTATTGTGGCCGTTTTCAATATTAGTGAGCCAACCTGTGGAGGTGGCAGGCCTCCAGCTCCTGCAGGACACACGGGGAGCATGGTGAGTTTCCTGGCTGTGCTGCACTGACAGTTTGGAGATGGTCGGAGGAAGTTCCATTTTGGGCTGGCCAGCATATCTATTAGGACAGGATTTACCAGGGGCATCTCCCACTCCGTGGTGATGTTGTTACATGGGAAATCTCTACCAGTGGGAGAAAATGACTGATGTAGTTAAACAAGACAGCAAAGAGCATAGTCTGGGTAAAAAATGATCTAAAGTTATGAGGGATACTCACTCCAGTGGTTCATCCGCCAAGCAACGTGTCCCAAAGCCAGGCTTGTTCAACAGCACCTCACCAAAGTATCTCATCTGAGCATCCGTAGGACGCTCATTACTGCAATGGACAAAATCAGAAGGTGTATCTGGAAACATTTTTGTCCAATTCAATAGAAAGTATTGTTCTGATCTCAATAAATTGGCAAGTCTCCTCATAACAGCTAAATAGTGCTAGGTGACCTCATGTCCATTATTCCCACCTGAAGAAGGTATACTGTCTCCCATACATCCAGGGACTGAGAGTCAGACTTTGATACTCTCCGAAAGGTGGAACGATCAGCGTGAAGGTCAGTGCCAGGAAAACAAAACTGGCTGGTAGCACAATCTACCAACGACAGATACATAACCGCCATTTAAAAAACAGACAAAATATGCAACTCTGATTAGGATCAAGGCCCTGGTAGTTGGATATTCAACTCAAACTGAATAGCAATATAATGCGGCAAGTAACTATGTGTATACCCCATTCCCAGCCTATTTTTCAAATTTAGATCTTATTCCAGTAAATACAAGTACAACATCCCATATAGCAACTCTTAAAACATGAAATGCTATCAAGATTATTTACAGTGCTGCATTAGATTAATTAGTTTGATCAATTATAGCAAGGTTACCTGGGCAAAGAAGTCTTTGTAGGAGCGTGTTGCGTGATGCAACCTCTTGATCAGCAGAGCAAAGAACTGTTTGATGGTGAGACACAGGCCTCTGACCTGGTGGGATCCCCTGCCTGCAGTACCTTCTGGGACATCACACGGGCCCTGGCCATTGGTGTGCAAAGCCCCATCTGTCTCTGGAATATAGAGCTCAAGTCAGGTTGCACAGTCTTACTAGCACAGGGAGTGTACATGCTATATTAAATAGGCCAGCCAGCAAGCCAAGCACGACTTCTGCGAATAGTGATCAAAAAGCATTTACCAGCAGTGTTCTACTAGCCTCAGGGATGTGGTTCATCATCTTAACATGTTACTAGTGTGCCAGTGAAAGCTCCGGAACAAAATATATATTTATGATGAATAGCCTACATCACCAAGCATAAGTTATCTGCATTACACTGTTGTCAGGAAAAACACATTTGCCAAAACATGTTTTCAGGAATGAATTAAAGAATGTATAAAGCAATAGTTTGACATTTTGGGAAATATTCATTTTCTTGCGGTGGGTTCGATGAAAAGATTGATTGCACATTGTGTTTGTACAATAGATATGAAGCTAGAGCCATCAGTCGGTTATCTTAGCTTAGCACAAAGACTGGAAACAGGAGAAAACAGCTAGCCTTGCTCTATCGAAAGGTAATCCCAAAAAACTGCCTGCTAGCAGCTCTTACTCATTTTGTTATATTGCGTTTGTTAAATACATTCAACAACAAGAAAAGAAGTGCAGAAACGTTATGTTGTACCTTTACAGGGTGCATTTTTTGGGAATAATAACTTTACAATACACAAACAGTTTTATGCAGAGATTAATAAGGAAAGAACTATACCAGCTAACAGTCGGTGGCTAAACTAACCAGCTACTGGCTGTATCCTCATATTTACTGGAAAGACATGTGAGTGGTATCAATCTTCTCATCCAACACTTGCAAGTTGAATTTAGAGGGCATTTGCAAAAGTGTCAACTTCTAAGTTGACCTTCACTTATTCTTGTTTTTCAACGAAGGAAGGTTGAATGGTTTCATTTTATGATACATTATGTTCTGCAAACCCTCTTAAATCGCATAAATCAATTTGCTTTTCCCACAACAGCCATTTGTCCAGAGCTGTTAGCTAAAAGCTGAATGTCACCTTTTGGTGGTTCCATATCAACTGCCACTCTGTTGAATCCACAGAGACTAGCTCGACAGATCTGAGCTAAGAAAGTTAGAGAATGGAAAACAAAGCATGTAGTCCACATTAGGGGGCTACGAGAGCTACAACTATACATTCAGACACACAACAAATTAGCACACAACACAACAGCACGAGAAAGACAACTTAAGGAAAAGTGCTACAAAAACTTTGAAGATTTTTTTTTTTTACCTGGTATACATTTCCTGTTGGTTGCATTCCCATTACCAGTGACCTTTAGGAAAATCTACAAAGAAATAGCTTATTTTAGTTGTCAGGATCCAAGATTAAGAGATGCTCTTCACTACATAGCCTCATGTAACGGAACCTAATCGCTGTAAAGGCGAATGTCAGGAAGAGTCTGTATGACAGATTGTCCCAATAAAACTCTCCTATCAAATTGCCGTTAAGCAGAAAAAATACATAATAGTTTGTATTTGTAATATAAATCATAATCTGTGTTATTCAGGGGCAGTAATTGTCAGTTTGATCTATTGCCTCGTTTTTTTTTATTCCTGGGACTAAAGTGTACATTTATAAACATAAATAACCTTTTTTCATTTTCCTAATGAATCACAATTGCATGTCGTTTTTAAATACAACGCAGTGTGATTACTACAGCTGCTCCCATTTCATTTGTTATTATTTTCATGCACCTCCTCCAGTGATGTGTCAGACACACCAAAGCTGCTGAGGCCAATGTCCACCAGGGTTTCCTCCAGCTCCCTGAAGAGGCTAGCGTAGGCCCTGGGCTGGAAGTTTCGGTTTGGCAGCAAGTAGGTCAGCTCCTGGCCAATGGCCTCGATGAGACGAGCCTCTGGCACGTGATGGTGGATCAGGGCTGTGATGTTTTCCATGTTACCTGGAGATGAGAGTTGGGAAATGATTTTGCTTAACTTCAACTTCCATCACACATTAATGGCTTTGATTGTTTAGTTTAATATCTTATTGCCTGCCCTTTACCTCTCTTATAATGAAAATGTTAAGCAGGCCGCACCAACACTATTAGTAAAAAGATGCAACTAAGAAAACAGAATATCTGACAACTGACAGGTGACGAGTAAAAATGTGGTGTGAGAAAATTAAGAGTGTCCAAAATCACAGCAGTGAATGAAGAAAAACGCATTACATTATTAATAATAATAATAATAATTATAATAACTTTATTTCAATAGCACCTTTAAAAAGAGAGTTCACAAAGTGCTTTGACAGACAAAGCAGCAAAAACAATACAGCATTGGTTGCGCAAAACTGATGTTGACCTTTAAAAGGTCTACAGTAGTACATTGAGTACAGTCAGTAGGGTGTTAGGTATGATGGCAGCAGCTACAGTAAGTAGACTGACTACAATCCAGTGCAAAAGAGACAAAGGATTTGTGCTCTATTGCAAGTTGACAAGACTAAAAACAGGTTTAAGGAGATTGACATGAACTTGGCATAACACAGTGATCTCTAAAATTACAATAACAAAATAATTAAACCTACCATCCATCTGTCTGTCTTGAGGCTGGCTCTCTTCCTGGTCCACTTTAAACTTTGAACACTTTGAACATGTACAGGAGCAATCATCTGTACAATCACAGCTGGCCTGCAGGACAAAATGTTATCAGAAACCATAATATATTGTATATACTCGTGTATTTCTGGACTCATTAACATACAAATCATTAAATGCTGTTTCATATACTCTTCTAGCCAGATAAGAATTACATTCTAGCACTATAATAACTACATCTTCAACCCAAATTCATCATTCCACTTCTAAAGCTACCACTCTGGACCATTTAAAACCTAATGCACAAAAGCACACACAAAGCTCCAAGCTCGCACCTTTGGAGTATTGTCTTTTATTCGTCGTACAAGAGTGAGGTAGAAGCCAGCGCCAAAACAGTTCTTGAGAAAGATGGGGGAACCGCAGCAGTAGAGGCGGCCCTGAGACATGATAGCCACCCTGTCACTGAGCATGTCAGCTTCATCCATGTGGTGGGTGGACATGATCACTGTGCGCCCTGCAACGTGAGACAGACAGGGATGATGAGGAACGGGTAAATAGAGACACATGAAAGAAGGATAGATGTTTGATGATTCTGATTTAGGACAATCTTTCTGTTTTAGCTCAATCCAGACCATCAAGATTAAAGGCAGCTGAGCTGGCCTGAATATGGTATCTTAATTTCAGAAGGGCAAAGAATATATGACATAATTGCTATACTGAATGCATCTTTCACAATTTTAAGACAGAGTCTTTTATTGTGTACAACAGATTAAGTTCAGAACATTTTTAGAGATCAGGTTTCGTGGAAGAGCTGTCAGACATGTTGTCGACAGTGTCATCAGTGATGCGATGTTTAGTTTATGACCCAGGTTGAATTATTTTTGGCCTGACTAGACAAACCTGTCAGGTTTGTTCATCATCTCAGCTCTACATGTCATGTAATATAGCATGGCAAGCTACACTGCTACTTTGTTTATGATTATTTTCACCCCAGATCTCTTCTAATCGGTTTATATGCAAGGTTTAAAAGTAGTTGGCAAGGAAACCTGATAATGCCACATAATTCATAATTAGAAGGTATAATTAAGCATACTAATATCTAATAAATGATATTCACTTAATTATCTATTTTCCTGCCAGACACCATTTAGCCGACTACACATGTTTGGCAGTTATTACAGATACACCATTGTGTTAATGGGACAAAAATGAACACAAATTTTTGAAAATATTTTAAATAATACAAATAACACAATAGCATTATGAACTGCAACCTATTTTTAAAAGATGGATGGTGTCCATGGCAACTCACAACACATTTGGCGTCTAACTGCAAGTGCATAATGATTTCATATAGAGGATAATATAAGACAGTTAAAGTTGGTGATTTCAAGGAAAAACTGAAACAGTTTTTTGTCTTTTGGGATTGGAAAACACTTGTGTGTGTCTATCTGAGGGGGCAAGGCCTCCACAGCACCATGACATTAGGGTTCTATACCTTCTTCTAGCCAGCAAGGATCAGTCTTACCTGCACGGTATTTGAGCAGCAGGTCCCAAATGGAGCGCCTGGAGTAGGGGTCCACCCCTGAAGTGGGCTCATCCAGGATCACCACCTTGGCCCCACCAACAAATGCCAAGGCAACAGATAACTTCCTCTGCATGCCCCCTGAATTAGAACATCATAAAGTACTAACAGCGCTCATATCATTGTGTGTGTGGTTTGTGTGGTAGTAAGCATAAATACATTTGTACATACAACTGTTCATACACCAGCATCCTGCACACCAGCTTTTAAAAAAAGTACTTTGCAGCTGTTTTGATGAAGAAGCATCTTTACAGACCTGAGAGGTTCTGGGTCAGTTCATCTCTCTTGTGGGGAAGACCCAGATCCTGCAGCATGTTCTCCACTTCCTCCTGGGCCTCTGCTATTGGACGGCCTTTCAACAGCGAGTAGAAGAGGATATGTTCTGCTACAGTCATACTGACAGAAAACAAATGAAAGATGGGGAAATAATAATTCAGTTACAACAATATAATTGTGTAAACGATACACAGCAAGCATGTTTTTTTGTTTTTTTATCACAATGTGTTGAGAGTTACATACTGCTGAAAAAGGATGTTGTATTGAGGGCACATTCCTAGAGACAGACGGATGTTGTCCATGTCTGTGCGGATGTCCTTGCCATAGATGGTGGCTGTCCCTAAGGTGGGAGGGAACATACCGGTCAAGATGGACCTAGGATGAGGAGACAGAAAGAGAGAAGTAAATGAAGACTACTTTAAAAATGTTCAGCTCTTGCAGTTATTGTGTGTGAGTATGCATATGTGTGACATACATGGTGGTGGTCTTCCCAGCACCATTTTGGCCCAGAATGGCAGTAATCTGGCTCTCATAAAAGCTGATGCTAAGGCCATCCACGGCCGGTGTGGAGCTACTGCCGAACACCTTGACCAGGTTCTGGATACAGACACCCTTCACCAGGTCAGCTGGCTCTGCTTCAAAGAATGGCTGACCTGCATAAAGCAAAGACAACCAGATAACCGACCACAACCAAACCATATTGCAAAAAGTGACAATTGCGTCTACATATCATATTTCTTTCCCTTTTGTGAAAGTAAAAAAAAATCTAATTTGATCTCACAAATGTTTACGAAAGACACAAATGAGATCAGGGGACTGGAATGCCATAACAGTTAAAAGAAAAGTTCCAATCACTTATTAACTAAGCATGATACTGACAAGTTAGCAGTATGTGTGTTCACATATACCAGCAAGTGCAAGCACACACACACAAGGACACTGAGTTCCCACACAATGACTCTGACTGGCAGAGAGGGAAAGTGAGAGCAAATAGAGAGAGGGCTTGAATCCCAAGTGAGATAAAGTGTTGGCTTGGAGAGATATTACATCTACATAATCAATATATTATGTAATGAATTATATATGGAAGAATGCTGTAATTGCTTTTTCAGAATCAAGCAGAGATGCTGATAGGCAATAAAATGCAGCTGTAATGTGCAATAATGAAATTGTGATATAACTGTGTATCTATTATACCCTGGGGTACAATGCAGCCAGCTTTGTACACACCGTCTTTGATCTGGTTCTCCTCAGCCTGGCTCTCCACCAGCCTCTCACCCTGATCCTGGTGATCACATGACACTGTCTCTTCCAGAGTCTTGGGTTTCTCTCGGTCTTTTTCCTGATCTTGGTTTTCCACCTCTTGCTTCTGCTGCTCTCCTTGGTTTTTGTTTGTCAGGTTATCAAAGCCTTTTGTATTCATCTCCAGTTTGCTGTTGTCTTTGGAGACCAAATAAAGGATTTTAAAACTGACTTAGGATTGATATCGGTACATTATGTCACGAGATAACAGTCTCTCCTCTAAGCATACATATTTTATTATGCTCAGTACGTGAACAGGAAAAATAGTAAGCAAGTAAGCTTACCTGAAGCAGGAGCCACACTGTTGAGCCAATAACAGGGCAGGAGGGGGAAATAAAATGGTCGACCAATTCCATACTGGCCTGTAATAAAAAAAGATATAATACATGAGCTACAGTAAATTAATCAAAATAGTATCAAACCGTTCATTTTTCTGCTATACACTGACCAGGGAAGACATTGTCCAGGTACCAGGCCAGCACAGCATACAGCACAGCATCCAGGCCCATCATGCAGATGGAGGTGAGAAAGGAGAACTCGTCCCCCTCTAGAGGGCTGGTCTGGATGTTGTCCCACTGCAGACCAAGGCCCTGCTCTTCGTACCGCGACAGGTACTCCGTCCCAAAGCCAAACGCCACTTGGGACAACAGACTCTGCGAGGAGAGGCAATGGTAAACTCATCTTTTTTCTACATTTAAGGCTCGTACTTCTACCAACTGCCTAAAATTAATTCATTCTGTGTTTAATCTAAGACTGTGACCAAGAAGTTTAGACTGTGTGAATGTGTGATGGGCCTCTAAATCACGTTTAGTGTTGAGTTTGGCATAGGTATAATGCCTTGGGATCTAATAAATCTGTGATACAATTAAGGAACAACAATTAGTTGTGTTTTAAAATGTTGTGGTAAAATCCAAAGATCAGTTCCTGTATTTGATAATACACGTAGAAGAGTCAAGAATTGAAGATTGTGAGCAGTTAAATCCTGTGCTGTAGCTAAAATTGATTAATTACTGTATATATGGTATTTTTGGTACATTTTTCAACTGAAGCATGTTCCTTTTATAGTGAGAGATGCTGAGATGGGACACCCACCACCAAGATCTTCATGTCCTTGGTGATGTGGTCTTGCCAGGTGAAGCAGAAGACGTGCGGGAGGTAAAGTGCAAAGTAAATGATGCCGCAGCAGGCAGCTGCTAGGTTGGCCTGGTTGAAGAAGACACTGAGGAGGAAGCATTGCATGATGGTAGCCGTGGTGAAGGTGAGCAAAAAAAGGAAGAGGATGACACCGTTGCTGTAGTTTAGTACCCTTCCTCCCTATAGGCCGGAGACGGAGAGAAATTGGGTTTTCAGTTGCAATTCCCTGAATCTGCATAGGAATTATACCAAACATACATACTCTGGATGTATTTGAAGGCATAGGGATTAATGTTGGGAACCAAACATTAAAGTTGTCTTCATATATAACTGATTGGTTGTTCAACATTGATTTTCAAAACAGAAGATTTTCCACACTGTATGACAATGTAACATATGTGAAATATGTTATTATTATGTACAAAACTGAGTGAAATATACCAGTCCAGGAAATCATGTTTTACAATCAATGTGGAATAATCTACAGTGTTCAAATGGCTTTTGCATAATAATTTGAATCAAACTAATTTTTGTTCATAGTCTACTTTAAACATATAGAAACCTTGTAATGTTTAACAGCATTGTAAAAGTAGTTGCCATGTGAAATCAGGGCTAATAAATACCATATTGGTCATACACAAATATACATTATTTGGGTAAACTTAAAACATTGCTGAACACTTATCGTCCGCTAGAGGTCAGAATAGCCCATCTTACAACAATATGTCAGTTGAGCCACTGGCTGGCAACAAGAGATGACTTGTGACTCTTACAACATAGAGGAGTTAATTATTGACTAGTACATTCCTCCAAAGCTGTTGACATAATTCCCATGATGTCATGGTATTCACAGTTTTTCCATCAATGATTTACATGTATGCAATCAGTAAGCCACTATCGTTATTAGTTCAAGGAAAAAGATCTTGTAATGCCTCAGAGTAAAACTGGGTGATAGTTATCATGATCATGCTGAATTTTTTATTTTAACAGACTGATTAGCTTCACAGAAAAATTTGGTGTTTCTGACAAAAGATGGAATGTAGTCCAAAATGGTATAGCAAAAATGGCAACGAAATGTAATTTAAGTGAAAATGAAGGTAATCAGAAATGTCACAGGACATAGTAGAGGATAGCCTGCACTCTAGGAGCTCCATTCATATACTGTTTACTTTGCATTATCAGTCTTCCACCTACAGTGGCATCAGGTCTTCTGCCCAAACATACAGTGTCTGTATGGAACAAATTAGGTGGCGCAGGAATGAGGATCTTTAGAAGCTTTTTTGGAAAATTCTTCCTCACCATGATGATGGCGGTGAGGAGAGCAGTGCTAGTTCCCATCATAAGGAAGCTGTCAATAAACCAGGTGGACCAGATGACGCTGTTGGTGACCCCCATGGCCTTCATGGTCTCCTTCAGCCGGAGTTCCTTCTCCAGGACAATACTCTTGACAATCATGGACACAGAGTAGACCCAGGCCAGTACCATAAAGATGGGGAAACAGCGGTTCAATGTCAGCATGAAGCTGGATAAAGAAGGGGAACGAGAAATAAGATGAAGGAGAGGGACACAGTTACTGAGTTGAGGAACCAGAAATGTGTGATTCTCAAAATCTATCAGGTTACTATAAAAGAGTAGTTTACTAAGTGACGAAATGCTAAGTTGTGACTGTACCTTGAAAATCAAAAACTAGAAGAAAGTCAACAAAACATCTGCAATGGCTGTTAAATCTGATTGAATTTTGTTTAAATTGACTAAATGATCAACTTTTCCACTTACAGATCATCGACATAACAAGGGTAGGGCATCTGCTGTAGGTAAACACCTAGTGGCCACTCCTTTCCCGTCTGAGTCTTGATGATCCCATGTTCTATTATGTCCTGGAGGTAAGCAAAGCCGCCCCAAACATAGCGGAAGTCATCCATAGGATCAGCTCTGGGGCCAGGATCCCAATACCTGAGCAATACACACATAATTAGTCTTTACGCTTATCATTATACTAAACCCATCATTTCCATTTGACTTTGATTCTAACCTGTCTTTGACCTTATTGGTGCGCTCCACTGCATCAATATCCATACGGATCTTGAACTTAACATGAGGTGGGACATTGGTGGTCCAAGGGTGCATATTTACAAAGACAAGGCCTGCCCAGAACTTGCTGTCCTTCAACAAGTCCAAGGCCCAATAAGTGACGGTGTCTTCGTCACGCACAGCCACAAACTTATCCAGGAGCACACACTGAGTGAGGGAGAAGGAACAAGACAGAGACAGTCATATCTGTTTAACAGAATATTGGATTTTACTTAAAAAGAACACAAAATCAGTTTCCCTTTAGATCACTTACTTGAGTTTTACATACACTGTATCAAAATTGTAGCCATGAAGGTCAACAATCCAGCAATCAAAAGCAATTGTTAAGGATTTTTAGAAACATGCCTAACCTTGATAAATGAAACGTATAACAAGTAAATTGACTTTTGAAAATGTACAGTATTAAATGTAAACTGATATGATTACATGTGAAACAAGAGTTTCTTGCACAAAAAGTACTCCGAAAGAAGACCTCAAAATGCCCTCAGTGGTCAATTCTTTGGTTGTAGAATTTAGCTAAACCATCGGTCATTGTGAATTGTCTTAACAGCCATGCTAGCACCTTTGTGAGGCTGTACTTATTGTAGGCACAGAGGTGCTGTGAGCTAAATGCTACTTCAGCATGATAACAAACTGACAATGACAATGGTAACATGTACCAGATTTTATATTATTTATGCATCCAACAGTTGGCAAAATATTTCAAGAACACTAAAGTCAATAGAAATAATATGAATGCCTAGAAATGTCTGTGCACATACATCCATCAAGATGTTGAAATATATGATAAGTGGAAATTGACTTGCTGGTGGTGGTACAGAAAGTTCAGGGGATCACTAAAGTCATCATGGATTCATTATCTGGGAACCACGAATGTTTGTACAAAATTAAATGGCAATCTATTTAATAGTTAGATATATTAAAGTCTCTATTAGAGTGGTGGACTAACATTTCCATCGATAGCGGAATGCTGCTAGCGTGGCTAAAAAGGTGAAACGCTGAGAACTGCCAGTGTTGGCTCGAGTCACTGTGATCTACACTCCAAATCCACATTTGCAAAGAAACTTCAGCAGTGGTTGTCTCTTCCCTGCAAAGCGTGTCTGATATAGCCATTCACTGTAGCCTAATGCAAATAGGGAGGGCCGTGATCCAAAAAGAAACACTCCAAACAACAATTCACCCTTGAGATTCCATGGAAAAATACCCACCAAAACCAAAACACACATTTGCTTTGAAAAAACAGACATGCATCCAAAATGCATGCATATATGCATTCACAGATACGATATACACTAAACACACCCAACTAATTATTCAAATCTCAAACACTGCCCCTTAATTTGCCCAAGCATTCACCTACTAACACTGCAGCCCCACTGTATGGTGTGTTACGCATGCATACCACCAACGTGCAGCCAACCAGCCATCAAGCCCACGGTCATTGTTGTCGCTTTATAATGGATGGTGGTTGGAGTGACAGCTGTAGCTAATCGGCCTCAATCGTTCCCACTCTCCCTGTCACACTCAAGTGCTGTAAGCTTCAACTTGGACAAAAACAAAGAGCACCAACCATCCACCCAGCAATGCCCCAAGGTGCCCCCCATGTCACCCCCCAGTGTGATAGGCCCCTCATCCCGATTAGCCTCCACAAGGAAAGGAGTGATTTAAACTTTGTTTCAAATGCATTGGTCCACTAAATGTGGAGGGCACTCACAAGAGAAGGTATATGATGTTTTTCTGTTGTTTTTTTTTAATCCTCCACTCCATCAGCAAACAAAAGAGACTCGACAGCTAGTTTGCTGCTATGGCTCTCGCCCACCTGGGTAGATTTCACAGTCTCTGAGCGGGCAGACAAATTGCAGAGCCCGAAGACAGCTCATCTAAATGCTTACATAACATCAAGACTTGTATTGAGCACATAGTGGTTAGCCAACCAGGGTATTGAAATCAACAAGTGACAAGACTTGGCTTCATTGGATTATTTCATGAATAGGCCTGTCCTAAATCTTGACATCTCAGGTGGAGTGAAATGTGGAAAAACAGCCCACATTCTTGCCTTCAGAGCCCAATGGGAGAAGTTGGCAAAAACAATCCTGACACCTTATTCTCATCTGGAAATGTGGAGCCGGTATGATTCTGCATTCTGACACATTCCTCAAAATCTAGGTAGCGTTATTTTAAAGAGGCAAGTAATGCCTACTGCAAGACAAGGAAATGCTAAAACGATAGATGTGTTTTACTCACATCCCCATATTGGTTGAGCATCCGAATGAACCGGTCAGTGAGGTTGAAGATGTCTTGCCAGTCAAAATCAGGCACGTCGGCCGGACGGTCCTCTGGTGAGCCATTGTACAGGAAGTTGAGGATGTGTTTGGAGGAGAACGGGGCCTCCTCTAGACTCCTGTCAATAAAATCCATCACCGATGGATTGCGGATAGTGTCCTAAACACAAAAGGAGGTTGGGGAATAGGCTTTATTTCCCCTGTGTTTTTTTCCATTAAGAGCAAGACTTATTTTTAAGGATGATTTTTCTGAGACACCAGTACAAACACAACAAACATTTCACAAAAGCTAAACCAAGAGGAAAAGTGAAAGAAAAAACAGCATTAATGAAACAAAAATTAACTTATTCAAGGCATTAACATTGGTCTGACATTTTTCTTTCACAAAGGAAAGGGGGTTAAGAGAAGGGTAACTGATTAAAATAAATACTACAAAATGTATAGTTAATGTGAGGTAAGCGAATAAGGACAGTCGATGGGGTTTACAGGGAAGTCAAAAGGAGAAAATAAGAGGAGTGATAGACACTTAAAGAGAGGCGGAAGGGGGAAGAGATGGCATATTTTGGTAAGATAAGGTTCTATATTTAAGCAGGAAACTTTCAGTGAGGAAACGATCATGATAAAATAACAACATCATCAATCACCGTACTCAAGGGGAAAATTGTTTGGCAATGGATGTCAGCTGAATGGAAACACATTGGTAGATTCTGATCATATCTACTGTAACAGGCACAGTAGGACTGGTACGTGGATGTCATTTTACACCACAATTGAAATCAGCTGTCAGTTTTAAGCAAGTCAAATCCAGCGATCTTGCAAGCAATCTTGTGTTTTGTTCATTGATTCTTCCGATATTCAGTTGCAGTTTTAAGAAGTTTTTACAACAAACACACTTTATGTGTCCTCATCAGTGGTGGGCCGTCAGGGCCAGCAAGCAAAGCCTTCTCGGCTGGCCTAGGTACTGACGGAATCCCAAAGTTATAACTATTTTATAATTTAATCATTTTTCACAAATACACTACATGTATTCTAAATATTTTTTCCCATTAGCTTATTATCTCATTGCACAGCTACTGTCTTCCTCAGTTGCCCTGCTTCCAGCACAGCTTGTTTTAAGTAGAGCTTTTATCCAATCAGATTTTGCCTCTATGCTGTCTCTAGGTAAAAGCAATCTGCCTGGAGGCCTGCAGAATTACAAGTGAATCCCTTTGCAGTTTAATTAAGTAAATGGGGATGATATTGTTGATTGTCATAGTCTTCAACCAATCAGATCTTTAGTTTGACATTTTGGGCGTATTCTTTGACGTGCCAGAGCCTTCTAGCTGGCCTACAAGTACGTCAGCATTAACGTGCGGCTTGATTGGTCAGTGGGCTAGCGTGACTGTTGCGAAACTAGCTAGCAGAACTTTGTAGTAGTAAGAGTTAAATTTTAAAGATATGTAAGAAGTTTTTAGGTGACATTACATTGTCATTGTGTTAAATACATTGATTTTGACTATATGCATTGCCCGTTAATTAATTACGAAGCATCCCGTCATGCTGCGTCATAATGAGGTTATTAGGAGGTGGTTCAACTGTAGTAGGACAGCACTGAAGGCCCAGGTATAAACAACAGGGCCCGCCACTGGTCCTCATTTCATGTTGTAGTATTTAAACTATTTAGTCACATTATATTGCGGTCCTACCCGGATCATGTTGATTTGGACTCCATCTTGGAAAAAAGCCCAGATCTGAGGAGCCACTTCTTCCCAGGCCTTCCCCATCGTCCTCAGCCTCTCCAGCTCCTCAAATGTTGTGTTTGCCTGCAGGAGAGATAGAAAAGTGTGTGTACATGGGTGTGTGTGTGTGTGTGAGTGGTTGGTGTCTCAACATTGGAAGGACAGGAAATTGTTATCAAAAATAAACATGCACACACAACTAGTCTCACAAATGCTCATATCTGGGAGCACAAAATTCAGAAATATGGGACCACATGCCAATAAAAACGTTTTGCACACATGTATAGAAGAACATGTTGGGAGGGGGAACTTAAAATCCCCTTGTGTATACGCATGCACGTGTAGGCCTACACAGCATTTACAAACTCAAAAACACACATTGTCACTGTTCTCCTAATCTCCTGCTACATACCATTCCCACATTAAACTCTCTGTGAAAACAGGCTTTGCAAAGACAACACACACATTCTCACACAAATAATTCCCGCGGGCCTGCTCAGATAACCAGCAACTGTGCAACAAATGTACTCTGTGCCAAATCGTCAAATATTTACTGCACGCTTATCATTAAAACCCTGGATGTGTGTGGGTACAGTGCCTTGTGTAGAAATACCAAAGGCTGGCTATTTCAGTATTCAGTCATGTGCAGTGGGGGATGAAAGCGCTCAAGAGTACACCCAATTAAACGCCTTCCTCTTGTGTGTGTCTGATTTTGGGTGACAATGGGGACAATGGAGCCGGGGTGACAATGGAGGCTGTTGGTGACAACTGGCCGAATGCATTCAGCCTGCCCAGTGAATCCCAGTCAGTTTCCCACAAGTGAGTGCCTTCTCATTCTCCGGGGCAGTTTAAAACAGCAAGCAAAAGCAGGAGGAGGACTGGGGTTTCCTTGAGGTGACTTCTTAAAAGGGGCAGTGGGCCAAGATGTGTGGTATTTTCTGCCTGTATTTTGTACCCAACTTATATACCTACAGTACATACATATGGTGCAACAAAGTGAGCACTTGTGGAAAGTTTAGTTTAGTTAAGTATTACCTACTAAACTCAATGAAATACCCTGACACACACACACTACTAAACAGATGTATATATCACACCAACATTACACTATGTTAGGCCACTGTTGCCTTAACCTCTTAATCTCGGAGCCGTTTTTGAGGTCTCTGAGCGAAAAAGCATAGCCCTACAAAACTGACCATAGCTCTGTAACTACAAGGTCGATTTTAATAATTTTTGTTGATATAATCAGATCACAACACCTGTGACATATTTTACATTGGTCATATTGTGAATATGTTGCTGGTTAATATAGAGAATAAGACATAACACAGCTGAAAGTGAAAATATTCAGCCTCGCCTGGGAAAAATGCACTTTCAGTGATAAAAGGTTATTGAAATAATGCAGCTAGCTCCCTGATTCTTTCCCAAGTCATAGCATAACTGATCAGTAGTTATTAAAAAAAGGTTAAAGTGGAATAAAGTGGAATAAAGTTAAGAATAAGAGGTTTTAGTCAGGCGAGGCATCATTTTCGAACCAGCTGTTGCAGCTCTTACATTGTACTTTTATACACTATATAACTATATATTTCACTTTCTTTATCACTCATATGATTCAATACATCCAAATACAGATAATAGGAATCATATTCATATTCATAACATCATCAGAGCCAGTTTTGGCTGTCATCTGTAGGATTTTCTCAGTTCATGTGTGGAAATTCTGCGACGTTATTATCCATATTTTGAGAAAACTTGGGCGCATAACCACGATTTTTGTCGGCGAAGTTCAGCATGAAGGTACGTTTGATCATCCACAACGGGTTAGTGCTTCTACGGATCGTAAAACAGAAGTTAGTTACGTGTTCCGCCACGTGTGCTAATGCTAATAAATGCATTGTATGACTGGGTAGCCGTTAGCATGAGGGTACAAACATTGATTTACTGTACTCATAGCGCCGATTTCGGGCCAGGATTTGGTGCTTTTATGCCACGATATTTTTGTGCTTATATGAGTAGCCTATAGTTGTCTTTGGAGTTTATAATAAGTGACTTATATGATGTTGTTGTCCACACGTTGCTGGTTCATCGAAAATAAAAAGTGGCCGTGTCCACACTACTGGCTAATAATCAGGCTATTTGCTGCATGTGAGTTTGAGGGGTTCTGAGCCCGAGAGCCCCCAAATTTGGGGGCGTCGTGCTCAAGAGGTTGTACCACATATATATTTTGGTTTTCATTCCGAAAATGTTCAATGTATTAATAACTGTACTGTGAAGAAATATCAAGCTTGGTGCATTTATGCAAATCTCAATGATACGGCCTTTGTGTGCCTCCACTGCTTGTTAAAAGTAAAATATCAGTGATGGCAGACCTGCATAGCTCATCATCACACAAGAGCAGTGAAAAGCATGAAAACACACGTTTAAATGCTTCACTTGGAGTTTCTTCTGAAACAAACCGATGCATGTTAAAAGGAAGATAACAAAGAGCTTGTAGAGGCCATGTTTTTGGTCTCGTAAAGTAATGGATTAACCCCTTAGTCATTACTTTCTAAGTGCAATTAAGATCCCAATCTGAGGGAAGAGGAAAACAAAGAGGGCATTACAGGTCAGGAAAGAGGAAACACAAGTGTGTGTGTCTCTCTTTGTGTGCGCGATCACACGTCTTTAAGGACAGACTCTTTCTGCTTACATAACACTGAAAAAGCTGTGGCGCCAGTGGACTGTGTGGTAGCCGATCAGCCCGTGTTCTTCCATTGCAACCAAGCCATCCATGACTGCTGCCCCCCTGAAGGGCTTTGACCAACACGTATCGACATCTAGATACAAAGGGCTGGACATGACATGAGGAAAGCTGATCCCCTTTTGAGGGTAATGCATTGTTTACTGCAGTAGGCTTGCTTGCGCACAAAAAATCAAAGATACGGATGTCATGGAGTAACAGACATCATATAAAAGGTGGTAATCTGGGGAATCTGTATCTATCTTTATACATTTTTTTATTTATTTGCTCAATAATACCAACAACTATCTAGTTCTTCCACCATCTATTGAAAATAATACCCAAAAATGAAAATGCATCATGTCTTCATCGGAAATTTCAGCAATAGAAAATCACTAATTTGAGGCCTGCAGAATCCTGCCAAAATGAGTTAAGTGTATGAAACCATGGTTCTACACCATGCTTGGGAAAAATGCATCCACAGAGTGGCCAATGCTGATTACATTTCGTATGATCTGCCGGACAGCCTGCGAGTCAGGAGCGTAGAGGATCCGTCCCATCAGCATCGGCTTGACAGAGTTCCACACAATCTTGGTGGCAGGGTTGGACTCCAGCTCTTTCATCAGATCATTGCAGAAAGGAGCTGCAGGGAAAGGTTATGCATTACCTATTAATTAATACATTCTATTGAAAGAGAATATGGGAAGTGGATGAATAATTTTTATGCTCATCCAAATATACTATAATTATGTATCATAATTGGCAGTGTGAAGATCGGATGAATAAACTGTTTTTGAAAAAATACTAATAGTCAATCTTGAAAGAAGGAATAAAGAAAAAAGGACAAAATGTTTATTCCTATACAACATATTTCAGGAGGGGGCCACAATGATTGAGCCATAACAAGATTCAGAAATGCCCTCATCGTGATTCTACTTGATCTTTGTTTTGCATATAGCCTAACCTTACACTAAATGACCAATTCCTACTCTAACATCTGACATACTAACATACTAGTAATATATGTGTCTACTCACTGGTGCTGTTGTCGTATGTGTAGTGGCCCTGTGCCCTGTGGCTGCTGATGCCCATGAAAGCTTTGTAGTTATTGTCCTCGTACCAGTTAAAGGAGGTGACTCGGGAGAAAGCGCCCTCAGTATAGCCACATACCAGGCTGGAGGCAGTGGCCATCACCTCCCTGAAGGACAGACTGTTCTGGAAGAGAGGAGTCATGACCTGGAGAAGCTCCCTGGAGCTATTCCTCTGGTACAACTGTGGAGGGATAAGAAAGTAAAACAGAGCGTAAATAAGAAAAGATAAATGTTAAAGATGTGTTAAGAAGCAATCCCAGTGGATTGATCGATACAGAAAATAAGCAACTGTGTGGACAAAAATCTGGTTCATTGATAAAAAGCCAGTTCAAAATTATACTTTTAATTACTACAGTGCAAGGTTTTGTTCCTGATTGCAGTCTCTGATCCAACAATTCAATGTTGTGCAATGTGTCACAGCTCTGTTTAGCACCTCTGGCTGATCACAGAACACACTTGTATATTTGCATGACTACCTGTTTGCCAGATAAAGGAATACAATGTATGCATAGGAATGGGGACAAAGACAGGGGGGTCACTCTGATGCTATGCCTTTTTTTATCTACATTTTTAGATAAACTGAAGCATGACATGTTCCTTTATAAGTTATGAAAAGCCTTAACCTCACTTAATTCCTTACTACACCCCCACTTATCTGAAAAACACATCGTCACAAAGCTGAAAATGATGCTGTTGTTGTTGTTGACACTATGGAACCTTAAATACAATTATGTATATTTATTTTTGGCCTTGATCGGTCACACAGTTTCACGTCGTCTGTCTCTGCTATAGACAGTCTGTGGTCAAGACAAAGACAAGTGTCGTGCCAACAGGATGTCAGACTGTCAGCTACACTAACTATCCCATGGAAACATCCACAACAAACAAAACAACTTTTATAGACACACCCACTGAATGTTTAAAATTACGAGTACACCACAACTTATATGGATACAACTGCACATATATATACTGTATATATATATATATATATACACACACAAACAGATCCCTCAATCACCTTTGACGTTTAACCTTTTCCATGTATAGAGGCTTCACCTGTTCTTGCAGCCACAGTTGTTTCCATCGGGATGGTCCCATAATGATGATGTATCTGTTTTTTTAGGCTTATCAGGCCTTTTCTGGATTTAGCCTTCCTATTACGCACTAAATGATATCCCCCTACTGTCTGTTTGCACATGAAAAGGCAGGCAGGGGAAGCAACTGTTTCCTGACAGCTAAAATTAGCAGGCGGTGAACTTAGGCCCTGTCCACACTACTCCGTTTTTACTCCGTATTTGCTACGTTTACACTGAGCGGCCACACTACGCCGGAGTTTTGGAGCACCCTAAACGGAGGAATCTGAAAACTCCGCCGAGGTTGGAGGTATTTGAGAACTCCGGGGTTGCGTTTGCGTGTGGACGGTCGGATACGGATGTGCTTAGAAAAAATTACGCCCACACCCGTGTTCGCTACTGGATTGGTTCTTGGCAACCATGATGTCTCCGTCCCTGATTCGTCACACTCACTATCACGTGACCCATACCCGGAAGAAAACAAACTGGGCTACCAGCGATTCATTTCAACATGGATAACTAATTGCAAGCGTTGCTGCTAGCACAACAGCTACATGATGTTGCTGCTAGCACAACAGCTAGCAGCAGCTAGCAGCTGTTGTGCAGTAAAAGTCTGCATTTCTGTGGAGGAAGCAGCTGTTATTGGAGTGATTAGCGAGCGGCGTGACCGGCATCAGCCCTATGGAGCAGCTCGTTGTTTTTAGATTCTAATGAGAAGACACGCTGCACTAACGTTTTACTTCTTCCGTTTGGTAGCCTTGAGAGACCTTAGTCTGTAAGTATGTCTTTATGAAGCATGAAAAGATGTACGTAGATATATTCTATTCGCGTGTTTAGTATAACATTTGTGTTGTATTAAATGCAAATCGCGGTTAGCATTTCTCCATTGGCGGTAATGTTAAAATTAGCTTAGAAGCTAGCTAGGCGGACATGTTACATGCTGGCTATATCATGGATTGTTGTTTTGTATTCATGTATGTGTATAGGGACAGTTTGTAAAGCCATATTTCATATTGTGTTTCCACAGTTTTACAAATAAGAAAGATTCACACTGAAGTCTTGAAACTCTTCTATGGATTCCATGGTCTTTATTTCACGGATCTACTGTTAGCTATCTGCTAAGCTTTCCTGCACGAAGCAAGAGCAGAATAGAGTGAGAGACGTGTGTTGACCACATTTATGGACCCATATTCTAGTAAACGTTTACGTGTAAGTGTTGATTTTAAAGTAAATTTGATGTGAGAGAGAGATAGACCCGCAGCGCTGTAACTACGTCTGAAAAATAAAACTTCTAAAACTTTCCACGAACTGTGTCTGTTTGAGTTTATAGAGGGAGATTTTAGAGGAAGATCTTAAGTATCAAATATAACCTTTCATTATTAAAGACTACTTTATTACTCTGTCGTATTTTTTTTTTTTTTTAACTAAGCAACCAATCCACTTCCTGTTTACACCGTCACGCGCATGCCCAGTGTACGTTAATGGTCACATGCTGTCCGCCTTCGAAGGCTGCAGTGTGGACGCAGATCAACTCGAGAATGATGCTGAAACTCCCGTGTGGACGGAGATCGTTTCTATTTGACAAATCTGCATCCAAGGAGAAATGGAGTAATGTGGGCAGGGCCTTAGAATGGTGCTAGACTGAACCATGCCTTACCTCTCGCAGTTTGTCCGAGACAGCAGAGACGACCTGTACCCAGATTTGAATTTCAATGCCTTCAGAGTGATTATCCAGCACAAGAGGAAGCTGAAGAGAAACACAAATGCATTATTTTAATATGAGTACTTTTCTGTTTCTCAAAAGTACTAATTTCTCCTAAACACAATTTCTTCCTGACACAGAGGAAGTTACTAATATCCTGCCTCCTTGGCGTCACTTTGTTTGTTTTCAAGATCAAACAGGAAAGGATGATACCGGCCCTTGATGACAGACGATTTGCAGTCTAAAGTATTCGGATACATAGTGTTATTAAAATGAAGTTCTGTCTTGTAAATCAATTGAAACTGATGCAGTGAAGAGACATATTTATCTAAGTGCCGATCTTGTTTCTTCTATGTCAAATATCATAAATATTTGTCATGATTGATGTCAAAACACTTTTTTATAATAAACGGATTTATACACAAACTATTTTATTAGAATAGGTGAAATTAGGTGATGAAATATGTCGTGACCTAAACATGTTTTAGTGGACCAGAGAAAAACACCCGGATCCTTCATTATTCATATGTTATATCTGCTGAGCATTGCTTTCTCTTGAGGATCTGCTGGTTTGCCCAGAGATCTTCCCGCCAACTCACAACACAATAGGCTGAAAGTTCCAGGAAGCAGCACGAGGCCAAGACACAGAGCTGCCAGAGGAGTCATCCTCCACTATTACGGGATTAAGGGATGTCTTTAGTTTTCAGTAGTATTCGCGTTATCAATATACTGAAACGTCCCTGCGGTCTGGTGTATATCAGCCAAACTAAACAAGCTCTTAAATTGAGAAGTGCCAAGCATAAGACTAAGCACTAAGGATCTTGAGTATGTGATGGCACGTCATTATGAACGCAAATTATGGATCGGTCTCTACCCTGAAAATCTGGGGTATTGAAAAGACGTCCTCGTCCGCTTGGGGAGGGGACATTGTAAACAAACTGTTTCCACAGAGAAAGCTATTGGATTTATACACTGAACACAGATCACCCATATAGATTTAACGAGGAAATACATTTATATTGGGATAGAAGATGGCATTGTATGATGGCAAAATGCATTTTAGCCTTTCGCTGCTGTAGCAGAAGACAGAGACAGACAGAAGACTAAACATATTTGACCCAGTCCCATGTGATTGTGCCTGGATGAAGCTGAGGCAGAGGTCAGCCATTGTTGCTGTCTGTCTCATTGTGGCATGTGTTTACTTAAAGTGCCCTGTGATTACTAAAGAGAGGAGTGTCTCTTCACTAAGTTAATTACAGACAGAAGCCCCGTCTGCCTGCTCAGCTTATGCTCACGGCTGTTTCATATCACCCGTACCTGTTTGAAGCATGTTGGCAGAACTTCAGCACAGTCTTAATTAAGCCACTTGATGATGTGATAAGGTCTTCACGGCAATGTATTCTACTAAGTGATGTTAATTCAATCATTTTTTTAATGTTTGAAGATTGAAATCACAGGTAAACAACTGAGTTTGACCTGCACTCAGTCCCTAAATTATTATTGCTATTAATATTTCGATAGATAGAAGTTTTTTCATTTTAAGTTTCCACATAGTATTTTTTATTTGTAGTAAGATTATGATTGTGTATTTTACTTTTTATATTGTTATAACCACTTTGCATATAATCCTTTCGATACAATAACCTGCAGCATGTTAATGCAGGGTGATATCAATATTTTAAATATTCTAGCCTTTTTGAAATATTAAAATAGTGTCACTTGAAATGCATATTTCATGCTTATCTACACATTTGGGTTCTTGTATTGCAAAGTTCTTTGACATTCCTGGAGCATAGTAGACTTTATTTACTTAATAGGCATGCCAACTTGCATTTCTCTGAGAACTATTTGTCCCACCCTGTGAGTCAGAGTCCTTATACAAATATTACCAGCTGTTTATCAACTGGGACTCCTGAACATAATTGCAGTATGATAGGCCTGTGTGGACTTGTTAGGTTTCGTTTCAGGAGTGATTTGACCTCAAACTGCCAGTGTGAAGTCAGACATAAACTAAACTAATCCCTGAATGTACTAAATATGACCGACATTTTCTGATACGGCGTTAAAGCTGTGTGGCAAAGCAATAAGGGATATCGTTAAATTATGATGACTCTAAAATAGTAGGTGTACATCTTTAAAACCGTTGCTTTAAAATGCGGACTATAAAAATATTATGTTGTCAATCAGGAATCTAAACAGTTTTCCTATTTTACATGATGCATTTTCAATTTCCAACATGGGGATGTGATTTATATTCATGGCTCTGCTCCATCACTTAAAAAACAAATACTCCATTAACTTGTCATCAAGATTAATTCATAAATTAGACACATAAGTTCACGCTTACATGGCACTGCTTGATAACTATTTTGCAAATGTCATATTCTGCCCAATACTATATTGCCTTATGACAGCTTAACCTCAAGTCATTCAGCCAGCAGTTGGCTCAGTCTTCGGTGAATAGCCATTGAAAATCTTTGCAAATAAGCTAAAAAACATGGCAACAGCCCAGATGGGACCCGTCCAACCACAGCTCTATACTGGCCCTATTGATTCATAAACTAAATGGATAACCAAGACCATGGTGGATGGCTGTGACTGGTGTGAGCAGTGTGTAAATGTGGAAAAAGGGCTCCCAATTAAATTTTGGCAGAATTGAGTTTTTGATTGTACAGCTATTTTTCAGAGTTAGTAAAAATGGTAAACCAATAAATAACGGTATGTAGCTTTTAGCAATAAGCCTTGGCACATAATATATTTTGGTATCACAGCCAACACTGACCAGTCTGAAGAGCTTGAAAAAGTCAACATTAGCATAGAATTTGTCCTCAATGATCTGTAGCCGTTGCGGGGTAAGGATGCACATGGCATTGCGAACAGCGTAGAGCCCTCGGCGGCTGGGGAAGAGGAGGAATCGCTCCAGCAGGGTCAGGCTGCAGGCAATGTCCTTTAAATGCAAGGCTGGAACCCCAAAGACAAACTGCAAAAAAGTTGTAAGTGGACAGGAGACGTGCGTTAGTTTACTTTGCAAGGACTGAAGCATATAATTCTGAAACAAAGAGGACAGCACATGGGTGTTCAACATGGCATATTAAATTTATACAGAACAGCTTGAGACAGCATTACTGACACCATTGAATCAGGGAGCACATGATCCCAGAGGCACTACAAAGGGAGCAAGTCTTTACTTGTAGAAGACTTTCTAGTCATAAGAATTGTCTATAGTGTGGTGTGTAAGATAAAATGTTAGGTTAAGGCTGGCAGATGGTGACAATCTTCTCTTCATCAGTTGTGTTTCCAACACTACACGAATGTTTCAAAATAATGTTGACACATGTATCCTGAGTTACCGAACCCTGTCGTGCGTGTGCGTGCCTGTGTACCTGTTCAGGCCTGATTTGGGCATTGACTAGCTGATACACTACAGACTCTGTCAGAGGAATGTCTCTAAGCAGGAATGATGTCAGAGTCTCATCGTCCTTCAGGATAGTCTCCACCTTTACTCCTCGGCCTACAAAGAGAGACAGAGGGAGTTCATGTGAATGAAAATGCTCCAATTCGAATGACAGGAGACCAGTCACTACTATAAGAATTTACCCAAACTCTTGTTGTCTGTGCTCGACAAAAGCAAACTCTATTATCAGGCAGTGGATACTGGATAACTTGAAAAAAATCTGGATAGTTAGTGCCACAAATTTTGGGCAAGTTTTGACAAATCTGTTGTATTACAAGGTTACAACATAGGATGAGGACACTCTACCTCTGCACCGCCTCATTATTCAGTAGCCTGTCTGTGCATGAATAAACTTTGCTCTGTGATGCAAAGTGCTGGCGTGGCCTGCATCCAGGTTCAGCCCTATATAGACTTGTAGTTTCTACAAGACTCTAGTTTCTGTTGAAGTTTTCATTCACCCACTTGAAACCACAAAGAAGCCAGAAAGGGAGAGGAAATAGGGGTGAATATTTATTTCAAACGCCCTGAAGAATTTTGAAACTGTACCTGGATACACTTTTTAAAGTCCTGTTCCTATCCAAGAGATGGTGGGACAAAATTACCTGACAGACCAGTGACAACCAACATGACAAAGGACAAAATTATACCTTCTCTGTTGATGATAACTACTTGTTTTTGTGGTGAGCTTGCGCACCCCAAGTGAAAATGTGTCACGCACTGATCACTAAAACAAAAGTCCCTTTACTGTCATTTGTACACTTTGATTCTTATGTGGATTAAACAAACAAGATAAAACATGTTAATTAGTGAACTTACCAGGTGCTGGCCGGCTAGCTGTTTCCCCCTGCTTCCAGTCTTTGTGCTAAGCTAAGCTTCATATTTACGGGACAGAGTGGTTATTGTTACTGTCATCCAACTCTCTGCCAGAAAGCAAATAAGTGTACTTCCAAAAAAATCTATTTCTTTAACAATATCCAAAGTGCCATCACTGGCCATCAGACAGCATGCCTTTCTTTAGGGATAGATAACTATGGGGAATATAACAATAGACGCATGGACAAAGGTGCATGTACAAATAAATTGAACATGTACACCCACACACACACCTGCTCACAATCAGGGGCCTTGCACATAAAACACACATGTTCTTATGAGTCTTTTTTCAACAGTTACATAACTTGGTTCTCAACCAAATTCAATTTTCCTTCCTGGGCCTCATGGGAACTTGTGTGGAATGTGGATCCATATCTCTGTTAGTCCATCTACATATTTCTCTGTGAGAGTGGCAGCATAGGGAGCAACCAGACGCAATCATTCACAGGCTGGAATGCACTCAGCCTCATTCCAATCCCATCATAAAGGTTTATTTTGCTGGGAAACATACTGTATGTAGACAGTGTAGATGTATATATGATGTATATATGATATGTTGACATGAACAGAATTGTTTGCATCTGTGTTTTTTCATGGTGAGAGGAGCGTGGATAGAGGGCGCGTGAATTGCTTTCCCACCAAATAAACAACACACTGGTGGTGAAAGTAAGCAGCTTACATTCTGGACCTTTCTTTAACCCATGTTATGTGATTCTGCTACAGGCTTCACAGCTATGACTGATGGGAAAATATGTATGTAGACTGTGATGCTGCTTTTGACCAGATGATGCTTCCATGACTTGACATTTATTGTCCATTCTCCTCACCAGTAGCCCACTAAAAAACCGTATACGTTTTATGATATCAAAGCCAAACTCTTCATATGTTCTTCCAGGAGCAGGAGACTAAGAATGGCTTGCAATGCTGAGTCATGCTGTAAATTAAGATTTATACGAACTTCCAACTGAAAAAAACCTTACTGGGTAATCCAGAAGTCACATCTGCTCCAGTGAAACAACTAACCAGAATGACCTTGGGTTTACCTCTACAGACAATGATCTTTTTGCAATTTGTTGATGAAAGGCTGGAACACTGACCTGAGATCTGTTCAGGATGGGTGCGCAGGGTGTCCATGAAGTTACTCATAGCATTCAGTTCTTTCCAGAGGCGCCCGAGCTGCCGAAACTCTGGGTCACTAAAAAGAAGCTCCTGGGCATCCGCGTAGAAACGAGCCAATCTGAGGTCAATAACAAATCACCCACATTATTCTTGTTGGACAGCAGATTAACAGCATATCATATATGATTGTATGCACACACAGATGCTTTGAAACAACTAGATCATAATCCAGAGACATTTAAACATATTCTCATTGACTTAATTACATAATTCTGCCCTTTCATCTCAGATCAAATGTTGTATAGGAATTCAACACCTCCGGTTTAAAACAACCTCCCTCTACCAGCCCAGGGTGACGCTTACATGGAGTTGTTGTAGTTGGACACCAGGCCGGGAGATTCACCCCGGGTGGGGTATTGAAAACAAGGGTTGTTGGCATTACAGAAGATTCCCTGGATCCATGGCAGGACACCTGTGGAGGGCATGGCCTTGTTGGGGAAGTGGCCTGGGTTAGAGGAGGTAGTGTTGGCTTTCAGTCATTTACACAAGTAATTTATGAATATTTGTGAATAAGACTTCAAATATTTTTATTTTCTGGTAAAAAGACGTTTACATACATTCATGTTGACGGTAGAGTGGATTCACTCGTCTTAGCCACACTAGCCCCATGAACAGCATAACAGGCCACATAATCTCCATGAAGAAACGCATCTGGTCGGAGAGTACAACATAAACTTTGTAAAACTGCATATTTTTCTAAATGTTGTTTGAAGGTAGTCAAACAGAAGTTTAAGTGTTTGTTGGATGAAAAATAGCAAAAAAATTGACCTGGACAATGGATATATCTAGGCCTATAGTTTAATGATTAGTAAACTGGTGTAATAGGCCAATAATGCTCCAGCACTAAGAAATAGCTGAAAAAATAAAACACGCTCAGATGAGTAGCTACAATAGAAAGTACGCTACATGATATGATGAAAAGCAACAAAATGAATTGATAGTTATTTAATATATCACCACAGTAATGTGTAGGTCTATAAGATATTTTCACGTCACATACATTTTGGAAGCCAAATATTTCTAATGTCAGTTTTCGTTTTAAGCATAAAAGACACATTAAAAAGGATTTGTGGCCTTTAAAACATATCTAAGAAGTAATTCCTATAGTTCAAGCATTTCAGCTGCAACCCCCAGAGGGATAAATGGAGTGTATAATTGATGGTGGAGTGGATTTTACCCTCTGCCTCCTGCGGATGGTCCAGTTCTTCCACAGCAGGAGTTTGACCTCTCTTCCTGCCCCCATGGTACCTCTTTTTCTACCCCCTCAGGGGCTGCCACCGGCCAACAAACCTGTATTCAACCAGTCCACATTACTCTTACGAGCTTAATGAAGCTACCTCAAGTTCTAGAAAAACATTTATGACTTAAAAAATGATTTGTATTTGGAAAGCTAGATTTTGTGGATGAAGTCCTGTGTCCGTCCATTCGTCCTGCGAGTGCGCCATGCTAGCAAAAGCTCTGCAAAAGCTCTGTAATGAGGTCAATGAGCTCAAGACACTTCACATGGTCAGCATAACAAGAATAGACCTTTCTATTGCTCTAAACGTCCTCTCAGCACTATTCATGGTTAAAGTCACTACACTGAATATCGCACATTCCCGGTACATGTAACAAAATTAACTTTAATCTCGGTCAGGAACAACTATTGTTCAATGTTATGGCTACCACATTACTAATTAAATATACATTGAATAAATCCCAACGCATGGCTATAGCCCAGAATGACATAGCACTTACCTCAGAGGAACACTTGCACCGTAGAGCGATACCCAATACATAAAGCGTAACACCGCATATTCTACCGAGTGCTCCTTAGGGTTGCTACACACCTAGAATCTAGACCTTGTGAATAGTTAAGCAGATTGATTTTAATCTTCTCTCTCAGTGCTGGGAGACTACAAGCAGATGAGAGTATTAGCAGAGGCCTACATGACCTAACCACCTGGCCTACGTTATACTGCATAATCCCACTTGTTAATAATAATCCCCCAACTGGTAAACAATTAATATGCAACTTTTAATTGTAATTTAACAAATATTAGCATCTCTCTAGATCCACAGGCTGCCATGCGGCTTGGTAAATCAATCAGTTTACTGTATAACATACAATACGATTGCCTAACTTCGAGTAATCATGGAATTAATTCTTCTTGGTTAAAAAAAATTGCTGCAAATTTTACATTTCTGAAGGAAAAAGACAGACTATCATGGAATTTTTCAGATATATTTTAATAAGTTACAAAAGGGTGTTTCGTGTACCTGCTTTTTTTTTTATTTTTTTACACTGAACCTTTCAACATTCTGTCAACCTTGTACATTACCATGAAAAACAGATACCATTTAAATAAATGATGCACTTCCTGTTACAGAGAAGCTGTAAGGTTTAGGTTACTGATAAAACTAATTCAGTTGTAAAAAGAAAAAAACAGCTTTGGCTATTAAGAAATGTAAAAGTGATATCAAAATAAGAACGATAATACCATTATACAATCCAGTGGCATTTCTAAAAGCTTTTCAGATCAGTGTATGTTGACACCATACAAGTTCAACAGTATAAAAACAAGTGGATGTATACCCTTTGCAACTGGTGCTTCATAACATTACCAAATGTCAATGCAGATACCCAGTACAGCATTTAACAAAGGTCATTATATTGCTTTATACACAAGCTATTTGCAACATTATTAATTACAACCGAAATGTAACAGTTCAAAAAACATTCTGACTCCAAGTAGGTAGAAACATTACTCAGAGAGAGATTTGTGGAAGAGTGTTGATAAGTGCACCAAACCTTTTTTCAGTGTTGTGGCTACATGCACTATTGTAACAATTCATAAAAAACATAGATTTTTTTTTTTTTGGTATATAAACATACATAGTGAGCCTGTAAGGACTTGGTACAAAATATTCAAATAAAAATGTAATTGCACAGTTTAAATTTTTTTTAAAATAAATATTCTGACCAGGTGCCAGAGTATACTGGGCAAGGGATTGGTAAATGAAATATGTGAATCATGTTAAAGAATATACAGCATTTTAAGTGCATCTTGTCTGTTGAGAACCGAAGGTACATTTAATTGTCCCAACGGTGTCCACCATCAAAGCGCATCTGGAAATTGCAAAGTCAATTGCAGATGTTTGTTACTCTTTGTATATTAGAATATGGCACACATTGTTCATGTTGGAGCAGTGTTTTTTTTTTTATCTCTGATGACTCACACAAAATGAGCCTCTCGACGTTCTACCTCTTGGAGGCGCCTGGGCCTTAGTCTCTGGTACACTGGTTTGGCCTGGTCCGGGCTCAGTTCCTCAGGGCTAGAGCTGGGAGACTGTGACATGGCTCCCTGCTCGGCCTCATCGTCTTCCTCAAGAGGCTCATCTACAGACACCTCTATCTCAATCCCCAACTCCTCCTCCTCCTCATCATCATCATCTTCCTCCTCCTCCTCATCTTCTTCCTCTGCACTGTTAGCTAATGCACAGTTCTGCAGCTCTTTAACTTTGCTCCCCGACGGGGGCTTGTAGAAGGTCCCTGGGGGGGGCTGTAGAGTTCTGGGAGCCCTGAAAGCTGTTGCGGCAGGATTGTACTTGATTACATTGTCCTCCCTTCTTAAAGTCCTGCTAGGTCGCACTGCAACAGTGTAAGGCCTGTTAGGGAAGATGGTGCTAATGCTCCCAGTAGTTCCAAGGGAGAAAGATGATGAAGATACGGGTACAGAAGGCGATACGTTGCTGGCATCCACTGCTGTACTCTCTGTGGGAGAACTGGCGACAATTCTGACAGTCCTGGAAGCAACATCATGCTTGTACTGTTTGTCCCAAGTTCTGCGTAACGTCTGGGTGTCAATAAACGTACCCCGGTAATGTGTACCCGCTCGCAATTTTGTATTCTCAGTTTCGTCCACCTCTTCAATGGATTGGTCGAAACTACCTCCCTTCCTGTCATCTTGGTCGGTGCTGTTCCGCGTGTTATTCTCGTCTACTTGGCCTCGGTTGAGTATCCGTTCAGCCGGCAGGCTCACTGGCCGGGAGGAGAGTTTGTTGCGAGGGTGTCGAAGCTGGACCCTGGCGACGACGCTATGCTGAGAACGACAGAGGCCAGGTTTCGGGACCTCTGGGACGCCTGATGACAAAACCCCATTGAAGGCCTCAAAATCCACTTCATCAACTTTGAATAGAGAGATCAACAATAGGTTAAACATTAACATATCAAGTAAAATGCTGTGGACATATAGACAATATCCAGCAGCCAGTGTCAAAAAATAGAATTATTGGGTTACCTATCTTTGTAACAATACTGACCAGGTTCAAAGTCGCTTCCATTGAGGCGGGGCATGGTCTTCTGAACCTCAGACAATAAGTGGGAGGAAGGAATTATCGAGGATTGCCTCTTATACACCTTAGAGCTCTGCTGTAATGGTAAGACAGACAAGAATAAGGACAGAAAACAAAGCGTTAATCTATCATTTAATGTTTAAAGACAAATTGACAAATGTGCTGTATATGATATTGATGTTGAAACATGCTACACGCACAAAAACAAATTACCTCCTTAATGTCTCCCAGCGACTTTGAGTGCCTGCTCAGCTGCTGCTCCTTCTCCTGGTGGGCGGGGCGGGGTTGAGCGTCAGCCTCTGTAGGCGAGGTGCGACTCAGTGGACTGAGGGGGGTGTCAAAGATCATCTGGTAGTGTCTGATCAGAAGTTCAACAACGAGCGACTGATACGGGTAGTCCACCAGTGAGGAGAGGGAGACTTCGGCGTCCGCCTGCCTTGGTTTGATCAGGGTTGGGCCAAAGATGATACCCAGGTTGCTGGCTGTCATCTTATTCTCCTCCGATTGCTCCGTCACCCTGGAGAGAGGACGGGATATTGCTTTCACATTATATTTTTTAAATCCTGACCTGTCCAAAGTCATCTTTTCTCTATTGAATGGCTTATTACATATTGAGATCTTTAAGCATAAAATTCACATCCTTACTTGTAAAATGACCGATTAAATAAATGCATTTATCAAAAACGTGATTTATGGGTTATTTGACTGAGGCTGCTGTACCGATGCAGATGCTCAATCAGGAACTGCAGTGTCTTGTAATGAACTGGTGGCAGCTGCCTCAGTAGGTCCTTGATCTTGAAGAGGACCCGGTTGAGGTCCACGCTGACCTGGGCCGGGGTCACTGGGGTGGGACTGAGTCTTAAAGCTTCCAGTTCCTCCACAATGATACTCTGACTTTCCTTGGCCAGGCCGATGAAGTCGTTATAATATCGGAACAGGATGAGCGGCTCTGGAAGCTGCAGAGGAAAGTATGAGAGGAAGAAAAACAACAGATAAATAAATGAAACAAGGAAGTTAATTATAAACAGAGACAATTGAATCATTTGAGTAAATAGACAAGTGGGACAGAATTAGAAAAGAGATAAGCAATTGGGGGATGAGAGGGGGAGTTATGTACCAAAAATAAATACAGACAAATAAACACCACTGCAGTGGTTTTGTTCTAAAGCACACATTTAACCAACTCGTATCCTCATTTGGATGACCCTCTTTGTGGGTGTAAGTAAATTTACAATACCCCAATATTTATTATGCGAAGGATAAGTTTTCAAAAGCAGCCCACCTGTCTCAGATAGAGTTTGAGTACGTTGCTGATGTCGTGGGGATAAAGTTCGGAGAGCTCCACCAGGTCCTTTCCATTCTCAAAGGCCTGGCAAAGTTTCTCTACCCGAGACTTGGCACCATTCACTCGGTAGATACCCTTCACAGCACAAAAACAAAAGTCATTCAACGCAGGAAAATTAGATGAAATTTTTAAGGATCACCACGGCACAACTGGGTTATCACTGCGGCTTATTATTAATACGATACACTGTACATTATTCAGTTTATGGATTTACAGCAAATGGGAGCAAACTTCAGGTTTAAGAATGCAATGTGGGTCAAAGAATTATACAAAATAATTTGAATTGAGGACGAATTTTCAGTTTTAACAAGGAAGCTCATTAGCATTCATTTGGTGCAAACAGCAATCTGGTGCCAGGATTTGCAAATGTAACTAGTACGTCATTATTCCTTAGAAAACAACATTCATCTTGAAACATTATAATAATCATTGACATTAACACTGGCAGCCTCTATCGGCCCAACCACTGCATTAAATACATTTGTCACAGTATCCTTTTCAGGGAAGCCAAAGAGAAACCATTAGAAGAAGCAACATCCTAACAACAGGATATTAACAGTGAACAACATCATCACACGTTATTATCGCTCATATTTTACTGAAACTACCTTTAGGTTGAGAGCTCGGTTCTCAATTTCTGATGTACACTTCCTTATGATGAAGGGGATGCAGTCCCGACTGTTCTTAGCTGCCTGAGTGAAGTCAATGCCGAAGAGATGGAGCTTCCCCTGGAGCTTCTTATGGCCGCACTGGATGGCCAGGGTTTCCAGACACTTCTTATGGCAGGCTAAGGAACACTGCAAACATGTTGAAAAGTATCTTGGTTATAAAAGTGAAAGACTTTTTCACACTGCTGACTGGCAGAGATGAAAATAGACGGTGGAACTGAAGTTTGATCATTATAGTAGCAAAAGCAATAGGATAAAACCAGGATAAAGTTTTAAGTTAATAGTTACACAACCATATCTACTCTTTATAGCTTGGGTACAAAGATGTGCACTCAAAAGTAGTTTCGTTGTGAACTACGCCTTAAAATGAAGACAAGGAAAGCTTAATGTCTGGTAACCAATTGAACCAATGCCATAAGAATTCCAAAAAACTGCAGAGCCATATTCTTACGTCTTGTCAATGTGTCTACCACCATTACATAACCCATTTTTAAAAAAAAAGACGTTTCCAGTAACCGTTCTGTTATGGTCTTTTGTATCATCAGTGTATCTTGTAAATATGGAAAGAAACTGGATCTAAAATAAACAGGGGGGCACAGGGGAGATGGAGACGACCCCTTTCGAAAAGGAACAAAAAGTCTTCAGTTTCCACTGCCCCGACCCCGACTGAGACCAGTTGGTGGATTTGGTCTCTGAGGAGAGCCTGTAGCCACTTTCAAATGTTTCCCTTTATTCATAAGTTTTGATGAGGGACGAGGTGGTCTTGCTCTTTTGTTTTTGTTTGATTTTTGCTCACCATGAGTGATAAAGACGCCATTGTGAAACTTTGGCAATGTTCATGTTGAACTTGAAATACTCTGAATGACTCACTACATTTAGTGACGGTCCAAATAGGGGCTCATGGTTGGTGTTTTGTTCCCTTAGTTCTAAAACAAAAACCAAAAGAAAAAAAAAAAAACAAGGTTACCTCCTCACACTCTGCTCCATGAAACACCACCAGGCCATCGCACTCTCGACACTTGGATGGCGCTCGAAGCTTCCTCAGCTTGTGGGTTTGAGCCGCCTTGGACATCTGGGTGTTTCTAAAGGGACCTGGGGAGCTGGCTGTTTCGATTGCCATTTCACTCAAACCTGCAGAGTGGAGGGAGAGAAAGAACAATTCATTAGAAGCCAAGTTCCTTTCTTCTCGTATTTAGTGTATGAACACATTTAAATCCCACTGAGAAAGTTTCCAGTTTTCCGTTTGACTCACCGTTATCAGAGGGTGAAGGAGGCTCTCTATCATCCAGGTCATCAGCAGACGACATGGTGCCGGTGGAGGGGGTTCTGGGTAATCTCCTCTTGAAGTCTCCTGAGCAGTAAGGCAGGACACACCAGTAAGTCACCATCTCCACTGTTATATAAAGACAATTCTACTTGTTTCTGTCTCATGTGGTCTACGGCGCAGTGGTGGGACTGGGAGTGAGAACTCCTGAGAGCTGGACTGGGACAACTTTCCTGAATTTAAAGTGCCAAGAGAAAAGGCGTGGTCAACTTCATGTTGTTGATAATCAATTTACCAGTAGGGGATGGTTGGCGATTCACACCTCCATGGATTGGTCAGTCATTTCCAATAGGCTCCATTTGAATAATGTGGTTGATTTTCTAATGAGCCCAATAAGAAGGCCCATCAGGGATTCTTGATGTATTGCTAATTTATTCATTTAATATTTAATCAGTGGAATTTGTGTATCTTTAAGTGTCAGCTGTAAAAGCCCACCTGATAAGGGAACACAATCTATGTGAACAGACACTAATTTGGTTGAAAACCTCCTCTGCAAACACTTGGAGGAGACCTAACTCGTCCTGATTTTTAGGAAGCAGATTTGTACAAGGTCATTAAACTGTCTGTGACACATACGAACTGTTGCACAGCAACAGAGGAAACACTGAAAAAAAACTCAACCTGCACCAAAACTACCATTTCATGTGTTTGCGTGCGTTGTAGACTAGCAGAGTTGCTTACTGTTCAACAAAGAGGCACCATTGTCAGTAGTTGCTAAGCCACTTGACTCTGAGATAACATACTAACAAAGTTGGATGAACATCAAGTTCATAGAAAAAGAAATGTTTGCAAGCCCCAGGGGCAATTGCAGACAGTCAGCGCTGAGGAATGCCCATCTTGTCTATGTTCTGCAATGTGTGGTGTCTTTGGCAATGACACAAGGCCGACACTACCTTAAGATTTAGAAATAGGTGTTGTGCAACAACCGGGGTAAACCAAGTGATTTGGCTTTCTTGACTAGGCGGTAAATGTGTTTTTCTGTCACCTCAAATGTAACAGCATGTAAAGATGTATGCAGAAGATCAATGTAGTTATATAATTATTCTCTTCATAAGCCATCAAGAAAAACAAACCCCTATTACAACATAGTGTATAATCCAATAATCAATTAATAAACAAAAATAAATTACAAAAATACTAGTTTTAGTCATTTAAAAAAAGCTAAATTGAACTTATAGGTAGACAAAAATGACAGTTTGAGGTAAACTTTGGGTAACTCTTAAATTAAAGCTGCCGTCCTGAATAACCCTACCTGGGCTTGCAGTGGGTGAGTCCATAGACCGGGATTCACTGCTCCCTCCAGCACTTTCCGAGTCGCTGCACATACCTCCACCCTGGCTGGACGAGGCCCAGGGACGAAACGAGGCCTGAATCCGGAGTCCTGGATGAAGACAAATTAAAACGCTGTAAACGCAATATTACAGCCCACTCGTGTTGTAAAAATTTAACTTTTGCATTTCTTCCTTCATTGCAGACAAAACATAAATGTTCCTGAAATCTTGGTTTCTAGTACAAATAAATGACTTAAATTTGTCTTTAATGAAGTATAAGTCATAACTGGACTTGTTTTAGTGGGTATGCAATGTGCATATCTCTGTTTTTATTGATTATGTTTTCTGGTTACAGGCCTACATAGAGTTCCTCAATTTCTTTCATTTGATCGGAGTGTTGAATCTCTAAAACAACACCTAAATGACCAATAAGCCTCCAGAGTGTGATGGCCAATTGTCAGTAGTTTACAACTGCTATCTTTTCACTTAAAATTGGCCTAAAAGTCAAGAGCCCATTAACCACTGATGCAACTATTAGCGTAAAAGGCACTGCCTAAAAAGATCTGGGGAGAATGATACTTGCATGGACAAGAAAAACAAAACATAGGGAGATATCAACACAAGCAAACTGGCCACAGTATAGTGCTTTGGTTACCTTCACACTTCACTTCCTATTTCAAAATGTTTGCAAGTTACTCATAAAGCATTACTCATAAAGTCTTGTACATGGCTGCACAACATGTTGGCCAATGTAGAAGATATTATCTCTGTCTGTTCTTCAATGGTCTCTCTAAACTAAAACAACAGGTACTTGCTTAAAAGATTACAAGACACTATACAAGAACAGGAGCTATTAGGCTAAATGTAAACCTGCGTACCTTGGATGTCAATGCTACTGTTGGAGTGCCTTTCGGCAATCTTGGCATGCTGGGCAGTGATAGGACTCTCCATGTCATCTGCACCGAGGAGGTCAGAGGTCACAGATGCCTGTGACAGGTTACTGTGGGACGAGTGGCTGCCACTTAGCAAGCGCTTGTTGAATAGCATCCTTGGGAGGAAAATGATGGAATGAAAATAATTATTTAACTATATTCTTTGAGACATTCTACATGGAATAATACTAACTATAATCATTTATATAAAACAGGTTAAGTCAATTTGGACAATATAGAATAAAATGCATTTGTCACAGAGGGCTTTACACAACGTATACATCAACTTAACAGAACAAAGTAAACAAAAGTACAATTAAATTTAATAAAATTTCTTACTGTTTTATGTCAAAGTATATGACATTTCACAGCATTCACATTGAAGACCAGCAATAATACAGTCTAGAATTCTTGTCTTGCAATTACATCCCTCTCTAGACTAATTTAAATTAAAACTGCATCTGTAATTCCTATACTGCGGGATCAAATCACCGAGTATATTTCCTAATTCCGTCAGTACTGGACAGAGCACTGAATAACGATGATATCCTGAGATCAGCCCCACCTTACTGCCAAAGACAGCCGTTAATGTGTGTTTAACGATGATTAGCTGATAGGCATGTGAATGGCCGATGTGCAATCCAGGCCAGTCATTGTTACCAAAGTATCCTAATGTTTCTCACAATATAGAGTATGTAGGTCAGCGGTCTATAATTAACCTTTTGAAAAACAATGCTGTGGATGCATGTGAGCATGTGTGTGTGTGTGTGTGTGTGTGTGTGTCTGAGTTCCATTTCCTCTCAACCAAGCTGAATTCTTTTGATCAGAGGGATCAGAGTTGAGGGGTGGGGGGAGAAAACTATGTAAGAACAAAGCAGTCTCTCATTTCCATCAGTCTGTGTGTGTGTGTGTGTGTGTGTGTGTGTGTGTGTGTGTGTGTGTGTGTGTGTGTGTGTGTGTGTGAGACAGACAGACCGAGAGAGAGAGAGACCACAAATCAGTGTCAACTCACTCAAAAAGAAACAAACTGCTATTTTTAACCACGTACCACAAGAACTGGGTACTGAAAAATACCCAAATGTAAAATGACCACCATGTTTTCCATGGTGGTCAGAAACAACGTTGTGTATTTAACTTGAAAGCTACTGAAAACGAGAGGTGGTCACAGAGTTGAAGCCAAACTGATGGTAAGTCCACTGCTCCTCTCTCCCGTGACCGCAGTCATTTCCGCAGGAAGCCCTGGCCAACACAATTGTTTTACGCTTTCCAAAACAAGCTCTCTCACTCAATCACTCCACCTCTCACCTACAGGGCTACAGTGTCACAGGCTGTTAGTTATTTGACTGTATCTACAACCACTTGTTTACCATGTTTCCACAGAATCCTAAGATGCAAGCTTTAAGCTGTTGATATAAAAAAATGACTGAAAATCTTTTTAAATTGATAGAACATTTCAAATTAATTAAATTACATTGAAATAAACTGTTACGCCCTCTGTGAGCCACCAATGTATCTGTCTTACACAAATAACTAATTCCTTTATAATCAGAGAAAGTAAATATAAACACTGATAACTAAGAGGGCTTACTTATAAGCATCTGATATTCCAGTTATGTTCATTATTGTATACCTACCTACTTTATAATATGATGGACTGTGATTAGGTTTACACATATACGTTCTCAAAGTGAAAGATTAATTTTACTGCACGGTTTAACTTTCAGGAACGGAAAAAAACAATCTTTGAGTTTAGTATCTGCTTAAATGGCCTGTAAACCCCACAATGATAACACGAGCCACTGAACCCGTGTGTTGCAGCAGCGTCTTGATGTCTCACCCTGTGCTTTGTGTGACGGCAGAATCAAACGAGTGGGACTCCAGGCGAGGCCCATCAGTGGGTTGACCCCTGACAAAGTCAATGTAGCACTGGCCCGGCTCGTACAGTTTGGCATTTTCACACAGACTCTGGTGGTTGACAGGAAGGGACACAACCTGCGCCTGCTGGAGCTGGAACCAATTGACCGTCATCTGAAACAAGGACCATGCAACATTAACCTGTGCCTAAGGTATTGAGTGCCACCTCCTTAGTCTGTCCAAGATTAAGTATGTCATTTCTGTTATTCAAGTTGGTCTAAAATTTTAAAAACAACATTTATGACAAACATTTTCAGTAAACAAATCGGAACTTACGGCCTTGAGGGTGAGGTCGCACTGGGAGACCATCTCTCGGATCTGAGTGATGATCTCACTCTTGGTGTTGGCCAGATCGACTCTCTTGTCCCCAACATCAATCTGACATGCTTTGCAGTGCTCCCTGGCCTCATCAGCCTTCAACAGAAAGGAGACAAATCAGTAAATTCTCAACTCTATGACTGATCACATTAATATGATTTGACTTGAGCCAGTTTAGTTCCAACTGCTGTAAGTCACATGGTCTAAAGTTGATGAAACAAATAAATGACTAAAGATCTTGAGAATGAACTTCTATCTTTAGTGTCACAGGAGAACAATTCCTTTAAGTCCGATAGTTTGCTGACCAGACAGATCCATTTGTCTACACTCCAATGTCTGTTTTGTTCTTTGTCGTCAAAAAACGGAAAACTGAGAGCTGATAATGAGGTCATAACGAATGCAACAGCTTGTATAAACTCTGACCTGGCTAGCAACAGTTTAATTGACATTATGTAATTGACTAGTGCAACTGGGATTGTCTCTGTGGTCTGGGGAGCCTGATTTGTGGCAATGGCATTAAATGTTGGAGCTTGGCCCAGAATCCTTGTTATGACTTTCCACCTTTTTCTGTCTCTCTGTACTTTCAATGTCAAATACATTTCAACAAAGAACAGCAAAACATGAATGTGTGAGTAGTACTTGGGTTCCTATTTTGTGTGTTTAGTTTCTGTCAAGTTGTTGTTAGCAGCTCTACCGGCCACATCACTATGCTTCTGAGTAAAATGGACTTTTGAAATGCCAAACAATGCTACTTAGGTCTAATCATATCATTAAAACAAACTTCAACAAACAAAAATGTCATTCAGAAACAACATTTTTAAAGAAGCCTATAAGATTAACTCAAGGGCCATTAGAAATCTACAATGTACGACATTAACAGGGCCACCGGGCAAGCAGGGAGAGGTGCTGTACCTTCTGCTGGGCCTCCTCCTCCAGCCTGCGCCTCTTCTCTAGCTGTTTGACCGCCGCTGCTCCTCCTCCTCCTCCTCCTCCGATCTGTTCCTCCTCAAGGCGGCTGGTGGACACCTTGGCCTTCTCATACTCCTCCTGCCGCTGGACCTGCAGCAGCCGCGCCTTCTTCAGAGCACCGTCTGCCTCGTTCTGGCGACACACACATATTAAGTTAAAACACAGATGGACAAACAGAACTATATCGCTGCCTCTGGATACGTCCAATAAAACAAAATCCACTACTAGTCCAACAATGCTAACAAAAATACAATTAATAATAATCTGTAATAATTACTTAACCATTGAAACAGTTCAATGTTATCCAGAACCATTGAAATGTATACAGTATTACATACAGTACGCAATAATAGTTCAATGATTGGTTTTATTTTGTAATGACAAGTGTGGGCGCTTAACTACCGTATTTTCCGCACTATAAGGCGCACTTAAAAGCCTTTAATTTTCTCAAAAAACGACAGTGCGCCTTGTAATCCGGAGCGCCTTATATATGGATCAATTGGTTAATTGGTTGATCCATACTGGTTGTACACGGCGCTTTGTCAAAATGTTTCAGTACGACTGGTAAACTACAAAGCCGCACCGCGGTAAACACCGGTACTGTGCTTACTCCTAGTCCAACACCACTTGTGTGTATAAAGACCCCAAAATGGCACCTTTCACGAGACACGCTTACGACGCTATTCTATTCTATTCTATGCGCCTTATAATCCGGTGCGCCCTATATATAAAAACAGTTCTAAAATAGGCCATTCATTGAAGGTGCGCCTTATAATCCGGTGCGCTTTATAGTGCGGAAAATACGGTAATTAAATGTTTAATTTAATTGAATTAGTTAAACACTAATCATTTACAATTGCCGAGTGTTATTAGCTTAGTTAATGATGCTTATTCTGTCATATGTGGAATGGAATGATTGTCTGGCAGGCTGCAGGACTATAGGGCAAACCAAAAGCTTTTGCTTGCATTGCATATGTTAGGTTCAGGCATTTCAAGAGCTACCTTGGACCGAGCCCCCGGGTCAGGGAAAGATTCTGTGTGTGGCCCTCTAGAGAATAAAGCCTTCATGGCAATCGACTTACCATTTTCTTTTGCCCTCTCTGCCACTGCTCCTTGACCTCTTTTCGTAGTTTGTCCAGCTCATTCTTTCTGGCCAGGAGAGGCTGGAAAGAAAGACACCACACACAGTCAGTCTGTCCTCTTGTTTCCATTATACAACCCCAACAAGTGCCCGTTCAGAAATGCAGCTGGATTTTACTTTGCTGGATTACCTGCATGTATTTGTTGCTTTGGAGTACTGCTGCAGTGTGAAGTACCAGCTGGCTGTATTCAATGTCATTTTTGAAGGCAGCCATGTAGATCTCACGAAAAGGCATGAATTCCTTAAATGAGAAGGAGAAAGTCTAAACGTTAATCCCTGACAGCGAGAAGGCGGCAGCAAAACTGTGATGCCGGTGCAAGTCAAATTACCTGCATCATCAAACTTACCTGTTGACTTGCAAGCGTCTTGGCAGATTCGGACATTTTGGCGTAACTCTTTGCACACTCAATATCTGCAAATAGACCACAGGAGTTTAGTTGAATTTCCCAACATATACAGCACTCTCTACCGGCATACAAACGGTCATTTATGTGTGTGCATATATTTGCAGTGTGCTAAAGTTCTGTTATCGTATCAACTAGTGGAGCTTCCTTAAAAACGACTACCTGAAAAAGATTTAAGCATTTGCAGATTAAAGCACACAATGTCCTGGAGTCATGATACAAATCTATATAATTAATCAGTACATAAACCATTAACCAACGTTGATGTCTTCAAACAAACAACAGGTATGTTTGCCCGATAACAAATGTTCTGTACGGCTTGACTGAGTGCTTTGTGGCATTCATTAACCGGAGAGCCGAACAAAAGCCCTCACACTTCACACTCAACCTTGAGACTTGATAAGTCCAGCTCAGGTGATCGAGAAACATTTCTCAGGAAGTTGGCCCCTAATTAATCCTCACATTTGTGGCTCTGGCTAGTTTAAAGGGATAGTTGGGATTTTTTTGAAGTGGGGTTGTATGAGGTATTTATCCATCGTCAGTGTATTGCCTATAGTGGATTGCGGTTGGCATAACCCTAATTTGGAGAAGTATTCAGGAGTAGCAGCAAAGTTATAATTAGAATATTTTCACCCCTTTACCTTGCAGACAGCCCTTTCAGACGGGGAACATAAGTCGCTATCTATGTCTATTCAAAGCCACCAGACAAAGGTGGTACAAAAACAGTAATTTCACCTCACAGAACACGGGAGACGCTGGTATAGCGCTGCCTCGATGGGTTAGTTGTTTTTTGTTATTTTGTGACTTTAGTGAATCACCTACTGTAGGTAGTAATACACCGATTATGGATAAGCGCCTCATGCAACCCCTCTTGAAAAAAATCAATGAGCAATGCTCGCGACTAACTGAACAAATGAACCAAAAACAGCTGAAAAGTAATCGTCTCGGAAATTGAACAAAGCTTAAAAAGAATAAGAACATTTTAATATTTTAGATAAATCCAAAAGTGGGTTTCATTACTGAACTGCCGGTAAAAACAACTCCAAACTTAAAGGACAAAGATGTGCTTTGCTTATTGTTCCGTCACTTGGATGTTTGAGCTTCACGGTGCAGAATGCTGTACTTGCAGTTTGAAACTAGAAGGATGTTTTTAAGTCTAAAAACACATCTGTAATGGATCATTAAAAAAAATTGTTGTTTGAATCTTTTGAATTAGTCCCAACAATGAGAAACCTCTTATTACTTTTACTGTAGTGTTTAAGCTGTTGTGCATGACCTACACATGAAAACATCTCGTAAAGATTCCCTGACGTGACTACCCAGACTTATATAATGACGTACTAAAGTTAAGTACATGGTCCATGATACCAACACATGATAGCCGCTACTTCACTGTTGCCTCCCTTACATGTCAGAAATGCTGTGCCCCAACTCACCCATGCTGAGACGCTTCTCCACCCACGCCAGCAGCTCTTTGGTGTACTTGGACCAGGCCTTGGCGTAGAGCAGCGCCGACTCCACCCCGCTGTCCTGCCGCTGCAGCGTCCTGTCCACCTCCTCTGCCCGAACCGGCTGTGACGGCCCTGTGAAAACCACAGCGACCCCCACCAAGGATGTTGTAAAATCTGGGCTTTAGCATGACGGTCAGTGACCACCGCTCATGCAACTGTCACCACTGCTGCATCCGTGTCAGCGAGTCACCTTGGGTGAGCGTCATATGAGCTAATACCATTTGAGGATAATTAATGCTGACAGGACACTGACTGCTGGATGTATTAATAAGTGATTGAGGTGGCTGGAAATTAAGACTTGAGAGTTAATTGTGCTCTTACCCCAGATAAACCCACAACACTTCAGTGAAAGTGAAACAGCCCAAACAACACAGAATGATGAAGCAGAAACAGTAGATCAACGAATTTCATTTGCCAGGATTACATTCTTCCCCCCCCTCCCTCCCCCGCCCAACACTTTGGTAGAGCAGTGCCAGAGTACAGAAGCCGTGTGTTATAGAGATCTGTCTTACCTGGCGGATCATCTTTCTCAGGGCCGGATCCTCCAGATTCCGCAGAGAGATTCTCAAAAGACTGAAAAGAAGACGGATAAAAATCAATCAACAATGAGGAGGATTCATTTCCTACTCAAAGCACGATACGCTCTGCTAACATACTTTAAACAACTCTTATCAGAACAATGACCTCTCCTTAGAGATGTTATGAAACCTACAACAGGAAAACAACAATTCAAAGCATCAATTCATCATTTCCAGCTAGACCATTTTGGAAACATGCGTCAGCCAGCAAGCGTTCACTTAACCCCTAAACTCTGAACTCTGCCAGCTCATTTTTCAGATATTTCGCTTGACAGTTCAGGGGCAGTAGGCCACATCCTGGAGTTCATGGGATATTGAATGAACAAACAATAAACGTATGTTTAAGTATGAAGCCAATATGAATATACTATTATCAGCCTTTGAGTTGGGATACCACGTAGAGTTCTGGTGGGTGGTTAGTGACAATTTGATACCTCACTTGTGCTGAATTAGTAGACCGTTTGTGGGTGATGGACAGAACTACACAACATATATTGTACTTTTCTTACCCTGCTTCTTTTAGTTAGGGGGAGCCCCAACACCGATCCATTCTCTACATCTCCCATAAGGAAGTCAGACACTCTGAAGGAAAACAGACACAAATCAATAAACTTTATGAGTTGAGAAAGTATGAAATTGATTAAACGAAAAGATTTCCAGAAATCCGTTTATGTTTTAGTTTAAAGGTGGACTCCATTGATCTTCGATAAAGTAGATGGACTCACATAAGAGAGGTTAAAAATGGTCTAAATAGATTCGGCAGAGGCTGAGATATGCTGTCTCTAGCATAAGCCCCCAAAAACATGGGATCCTACAGTGCCCATAATGCCACTCAATAGCATCTTTCTTTAGACCTTCCCTGCATTTTCAAAAGATTTCTGTTTAAAAATGTAAAGCTTTATCCCAATCCGAAATGACATGAGGGTTATTTTAACTTTGAAAAGCGTAATGTGTAAAATCGTTGGAGTGCCACTTTAATTCTGAAATGAAGAAACATGTAAGATATTCATTAGCCTGGTATTTACACAGAAATATTTTTAGTTCATTCATTAACGGCCATATTAAGGCTCAGTTCTATTTTCAATGTTCTCTATATCTCTAAAAAAAAAAAATGTTGTGACTATTGTGTATTAAATATTTGTGCTTTTATGTAACCCGTTTACTGCCTTGCTCTGGATTGTTTACAATAAGCTATATGAATGCAAAGTTACCTAAATTAATAATGCAATTCCATAATTGAGAGGGAACAAATACATTTGGAACATTAAGAATAAAAGTACAACTTGTCTGCAGTTTGATTGCATAAGAAAGCCCACAGAAGTGAAGTAAGTAATAGTAATTGCAATCCCAGTTATGACATAATACTTACACATTGCCAAAGGTGAACGCCAATGTGTCAATAGCAGCGTAGATCTCTCCGAAAAGCTTCCGTTTGTTCTCCTCGTTCACCTCCTTAAAATTCACCCCTGTCAAATAGTGAATAAGTAGGGTTGAGCAGGTGGAAACCTGAACCATACATTCAGAAGACATCTTGCACTGGCACCTCTGATAAAGCTGTGTTGCAGGTATGAATCTCATGTTTCATGACTCAACAACCTGTACATGACGTAGTATGGAGTCAATACAAATATGTTCTTCAAATCATGCTAAGATCTCCATATCTCAAATGTACAGACATTTTAAAATTGAAAATCCCTCAGAGACATTCCAAAAACAACTTGTGCCTTAATTCAGAAAAGATAAGCAAAGATAGGCAAGTGTATATATTCAGCTGTAATCGGGAGAGGCAGTAGTTTCCTGCTGTAAGTCTAAACACAGTGATGACTGAAGACAGAATGGGGGGAAAACAGCAGTGTAAATACGGCTGTAATCAGTCTTCACAATAAACTTCCTGTCCTGACTGAGCAGAGAGAAAATAAACTGGGAGAGAGATGCTCAGAAAATGCGTCCAAACACCGAGCAATAAATCAGTGATGTCACTGACCACTCTGCTGCCTCCATGATTTCCTCAGCCTTTCCTTTCCAATAGAACAATGGAGATTTCTAGAGTTCAAAGACCCACAGAGTAGACATTTTAAATAGAAAACCAGCTGTCTTCGGTTAGCTTAGCTTTGACCCGTTTGGAAAGTATCTTGTCTTTGTAACGGAGGCAGAAAAAAGGAATCAGTTGAGAAACCTCAAGCTGGGACGAGTCCACCTCCAACTTATCTTGAATCGTTTCTCAAATATCTAAGGAAGACTGCTCCCAACAGCATCAGCGCTTAAAACCTTCACTCTTTAGCAGAGTCCTTGAAAGTTGAAGAGCACCTCCCTACCAACACCTATCGAACGCTAAGATGCTTCCTCAGTAGCCTAAACGCATCGAATCCAAGTCTTTCGGAAAGAGTTTTATACTGTGCTACAAATGACAAAACTACCAATTACCCACCTCAAAACTTTCTTCAGCATTTGTCCTGTTTAACAGAAACAAGACGCCTTGATCATAACAGTAACCAATACTTCCAGGTGATTTTTCTGTCCAAACACTTTAAACACGCCACCAAACAAGTTATTTTTCTTTACGGGAATCCAAAAGTTGGCTGTTCCTCTATCCATCAAAAGGAGCACTCGACAGAAATAAATCCAATGTATAAATTCTTCACTCAGAGGCACAGGAAGTGTTAGGATTATGTCGGAAGGGTGCAAAAAGGATCCAAAAAGGAGGTCCAGTGTCCATGGGGCCCCCAGCTACGGTAGCCACCACCATTCAAAGCACACAACTCTCTTGTGCGGTTACATCTCCTCCTCTTCTGCCCAACCCCTACCCCCAACAGGACATCCTGAGGCTTGCTGGAATACAATGCTCAGGCCCCAACCAGTGGTCCAAACGTGGAAGTTACATCATCGGGGAAAAATGGTATTGTTTCAGTGGAAAAGCACAACACTCTCGAAAACGCTCGTCAGCTGCAAAGTCCTACGCGGAATTCAGGTCCAGGAGGAAATTCTCCTCCAATGCAGACTAATGTGAATGTGCAGCAACTTGGGCATGGGACTGGATATGAAGTGTCACAGGATGGAGGAAGTGATAAAACTTCCTCTTGTGTTGAGGTGCACCTTGGAATGTGATGAAGTAGAAATGCAATCCATACTCCACTGGAAAAAAAACTAAATCACAGGATTCTATTATATGTAAAATCACCTGGTTGTGATGTGATTTTAATGTTAGAAACACAGCCTGCTGATCACATGACACACCTCCATGAATAGAGACATATCATTATACATCAACACGTTGTCTAACACCTGCAGTGTTGAGATTTGGCTGTGAAAAATATTGGCGCGTACATCTGATATCACCTTGTCCCTGTGTGAGGGTCAAGGAATGAGCGGTTCAGGCCACCTAGTGGCAGAAAAGACGTCATAGCACGCTTCACTGCACAGAATTATGAAAAGACCACATGATTACAGATAGTGTAACTGTTAAACCTGTTAGCAATATTGGCTGTTTACCATAAGCACTTGTTCAATTATAACACTCAACACCTGTGCCCTTAAACCAGTTGCTATTAATATGACAAGTTTGAAAAACAGCTGAAAATTTTACTCTACTTAATTAATTCGATATCAAAGAGCCGAAATCAAAAGCCTTTACAGAACGCCTATTAAGCTGTCAATTCTAAGGCTTCGTTATTGAAAAGGTCATACTCTTGTGCATCAACATATTTAAATGGCACACAAATAGTCACGGTACTGCAAAATGTGACTTGCGTGCACATAATAGTTGTTTATGGCACACATGCCTGCACACACCCATGTGTGTGTGGACATACTCCAAATATTTCAGCTAAGGTGAGCGTCATTCATACACAGAGCCTCTTCAGGCTTTGTTCACTTCAACATGTCACCATTCCCCATTAAGTGAAAGCTCTTCAAAAAGCCTCTTTATGCCCTTCTTTGCAATGCAAATTGAGACGAGGTACACTCGGGGGAGTCTTGTGTGGCGGCCAAGTTAAGAATTGACCTGCACGCCAGATCATAATCTCAGAGAATGAGATTGAATAGGATTCCTCGCTGTAGTTCCCTCTGGACTGGCAGACAAAGCACAAAGGACACCCGCTTCTCCCTGCCTCCTCAGTGAGGTATCTTACTCCCAGATATTATTTTCTTACTCTCTATATGGGGTTTGAAATGCATGCTGCTGCATTCTAAGCACTTGAGTGACTTCTGAGGGGCTGCATTGCTTTGAAGCTATAGGAAAACTATTCAGAAACATTCCCTGGGAAGTTCTTTGTAAGACTTGGGAAGACAGTGTGAGAGAGAGGACATGGCAATCGTGAATGTCCAGGAGAGAAAACTGCCATGAGAGAAGGGGGGATTAGATAAGCAGAGACAGAAAACAGGCCGAAGGAAGAGTGGAGGAGTGGTTGGTATGTTTCACAGGAAAGCTGTGAGTTATGTGTGTGTGTTTTTAAGGGAGATCTGGTGTTCATAGCTCACCTTTGACCGTGGCGATGACTGTTCCAGCTGTACTGAGGATGTCCACCGAGTTGAGGCTCTGGTGTTTGCCGATTATGGACTTCAGAACTCGCAGCAGCTCCCCGAGACGCTCGTGCGCCGCCTGATGGAGGCAGTCCTGGTGCTCTGGAAAGTTATAAAGACACTTTTAGCGTAACAGTTAATGTATACGTCACATTCAGTCTATCTTGTAATAAGCACAGTGGGGCTGTCAATTACCCATTTAACATGATGGAATTGGTGAAGACAGTAAAAACATTGTCTGACAGTGTCCACTGAAATATCATTGACAGCTACTACATCATTATCCATCAGCCTGGTTAACCTTCGACCCATGAGATGATAAGAGATCAGTGTCGCCCAGTGTTTCTCTGCTACACGTCATTGAGCAATTGGCCAAGTTTGTTATGCTATAGAACATGGAGCGTAAATGGTCTTTCAATGTACTATTTCCTGCCATGAATTGTGTCTTCAGTCTGAAAAATGATGGGACTTGTACCGTATTTCAACATTGAGGCTTAACAATGACTCATGTGCTATGAAACCTGAGCAGACTGAACCTAGAACCCAGCTATTTAGAACTCTCCCTGCTTTACATGAATGGTGATCATTGGAAAAGAGGATTACTACATGACATTCCAGCTTTGTTGGTTGAAAGAGTGACTGTGGCAGCCATGACAGATTGCTTTATGGTGTAGTTGCACAGACAAATAGTAGCGACGGCATAGGGATTGCACACAACTCAGCAAACCTACACAAAGAACTGAAATGGTGCTAGCCTAACAGCCAAGTGCATAACTAAACACGACCTACTGTGCTATCTGTCTGCAATTAGCAGTTGGTTAGCTAGTTAACCAAAGGAAACATGGCATCTCAGGTATGTGGTTGAGTGGAGTAGATGTGACTTTACTAACAGTGAGTCACCACCATTTACAAAAAGGGACAAAAAGCACTTTGCTATCAGTTGACCTTTATAATCTGCTCTTGACATTGCTGAGGAATGAGGTCATGAATGAGGAAATGGAAATGAGTACATGAACTACGGTTCAGATGTTTTTTCTTGTTTTTTTTTACTACTCATTAGAAGCATATTGAGTACTGCAGGGTAGTGTCACAGGGGTCCGACACACTAGCATGGCTGACTTTACCAAAGATGACCGATACAAGAGGGAACTGGAGACACACACAGATATTATTGCCATTTTGCTCAAATATGTTCCGGTCCTATAGCTGTAATCTCACTTAATACACAATAGGCTGCTCGGCAGGTTGTTTGTCATGCTTTAAATGTGATTATCATCGTTATGTGTATAAATGAGTTTATTCTTAGTCAGATCTTTTTCTAGTAAACAGAAAAAAAGTAAGGTAAAACACAGACACACACACACACACAGAATGGTTACAGGCAGTCAAAGCCACATTTTGTGCTGACGATCACCCCTGGATTACCCCTTCATGGTAGGGGGATCAGAAAGACTTTAGCTGTCTCCCATTTAGTCTTTTATTCATTAGCCCTCTTTTTTGGAGTGGGACAAATAGTGCCGCCAGTGGGGCTAATAATGCTGCGTCTGTGTGGCCGCCATGACAATGCTAACTGAGTCCTGTCCTGAAAATCCAGCCAACTGACCACCAACTGACCAGCAGGTGACAAGTTCAAATTTGACCAACAGGTCAGAACAATAACCAGAACAACCAGTATGAAGCGCAGAAAATGTGCAAAATCTCCGCACAAACTGTCAACAAAATGCTGTAGAGCACCGTACTTATATATTTATATTTTCATGTTTCAACTTTCTTATAGCACTATGGCAGGCAGCCTATTTTTTCTCTCAAGGAATGTGAATGATAATGTGCCAAATGGCTATACATGTTGCTGCTTTACTGACAACTTCAATGCATTCAGTCAACACACCCTGCAAATCAACAATGGGCCACTTAACATAAACCCAAAGAGCTGGAGTGATTGGGTACGGTGCAATGACTCAGAGAAACAGTACTACAAGGTGGCCACAATGTAATTCCAGGTGAAGATCAAGCACTTGCAAAAGATCAACACACAAACACACAAACTGAAATCACAGGACACACCAAAATGATTACATAAGACAGGCACAAATCCCAGACTGTTCCACTACCACATGAACTACCCCATGCCAACATGCGCTGTTGCCTCTAGCTTGCCAAAAGCTTCAGGACCTGGAGAGTCCTATCCTTCACCATAGCGACCATCTTCATCCATCTTCATCAGATGTCGTGCACAGCTCCTTCTAGTGCCAAGGACCTAGTGGTTTTTGATGATGAAAGCCTCTCGTTCTTTTGTTTCAGGTGCCCAACTCCCCACGAGGCAGGAAAAGGGCCAGCGTTGTGCTTCTGGCATAACCACACATCAAACGGAGACTCAAAACTTCTATACAATCAATGCAAATGGGCGTATAGAGAAGGTCATTCTCTTCACTGGTCCCTTGGATGACTATGTACAGATTCAGCCATTTTCCAAATACAATCTCGCATAAAAGAGAAAGAATGTGCCAAGTGATTTTGTAGTGGTATGACATGTACTCTTGTATTCAGCTCCCAAAACAAACCTTTTGAATGGTGTTTTCTGAATAATTTGGCTCAAATTAAACAAAATCGGAACAGGAAGTCTGCATTTACATAAAACACACATTAGGCAGATTTTATAGTTGTTTAATGTAAAACAATTACATTTCAAAACAAACAAAAGTATTTTATTTAATATTAGAAATACATTTCATCTACATTTCCTTTAACTTACTGTTTTTGCAGTGTTAATCCTTTACTGTAACAGAACCAGTCTTCCCACAGCCTTATACAGAGACCTGGACCCACAAAAATTTGATAAGGGTCAAAGTTTACAATGAGCCGCTTCAACCCTTAAGCCCTTAATTGGTCCTGGTCAGTTTAGATCCCATTTATGGACATTATCCTTTCAATGACAAAAACACACAATGGCCTAAATCATCCCTACACAGGCTATACACCCTATTCATCGACCGAGTAACTGAATCCAGAGTCCTGGAGGCACCAAGCCTGGGCAAGCTAGAGGTTTATTAAGGACAAGCCTAAACCATGAATGCCCACGAGACAGAGGGTCTTCCTTTGCAAAGCTCCATGGGCTCCAGTCTTCAATGGCAGTTGTGTGGCCTATTGGACCATCCTAAATGAAGGCTAATTAGCAAGACATTATGGTTGCGTCCACCGGCCCAGCAGGACACAGGATAATGTACAGAGACTGATGATTTAACCCTTCAACTGCCATTCTGCACGAGACACAAAGAAGAAGACTCGTTCCCACCAGGGAGGGGCGGTTAACGGAACATCTGACTGGCGCAATACGTTTCAGCAGTGGTATTGCCAGGAAAAATAAAGTTTGGAAAGGAACATTTGGTGGAAGAAGTTGCAATGACAGAAGATGTTTCAATTGGCAAATATCAGCTATCTGAAAACTGGAAAACAAACAAGCTGCTGGGAAGATTGTTCTGCTTTCCCCTGGGAAGACCACTGAGTTTTGCATGAGTTGTTTAAGTGCCGAAAACTCACTATTGTCCCTGGGGCCACTAGCAAACAGTGGCCTGGTCGCCTCATGGGCCTGCCACATGAAGCATTTATGGAACAATAAATCACAACGGCAGCTTTTCACTTTTCACGGGAAAGAGGGATTGGAGTGTGTGTGTTTGTGTCTGTGTGTGCGTCTTTGTCCATGTGTGATGGTTAGTGGTCGGAGTGATAGGGGAGGAGTTTTGGTTGGTATTGGGGGGGTGGGGGGGGTATTTGGGGTAGTACGCTCCCTTGGGATTTGTCCCAAATTTACCCCTGCACCCCACATCCCTGCTGTAGTGGGGGTTATGAGAGAAGGAGCGAGTGAGAGACATTCCTGGGCATAATAAGCCCTGGTGAATGAAGGCTACAGAGGGATCAGACCTGATGAGAAGGAGGCCGCGGATCAGGAGCTGCTCTGGGGCTGCCAGTAAGACATTGCCAGGTTTTTACTTCATTAGCGTCATGGAAACCCAACATTCCAGCCTCTTGTTTGGGAGTGGGGACGGGAGTTGCAGGAGCAAGGGGGATCCATAATGAAAACATTGTCGGATCACTCACCATCGAGATGACACCTCAATACCAAAACATTCTGATGCTCTTCTGGAGCAGACTCTAACAGTTAAATGTTATGGAGCTACACATATACAAAGATAAGGCCGTAGACTCACGATAGTTGATTTAGTTTATGCAGTATTTGGGGAGGCGATGTTGGAGAGCATGAAACCTGGAGCCATAGTCATACTATTCTCTAGCTCTATATTTTTGACCACTAACCGACAGGCCACTAGAGTGTTATAATGTAAAATTATATCTTTGGTATCTCACCCAAGTACAAGTCTTTCTGCAGGTCCAATATCAACCTGCATGGTTGTTGTTGTTTTTTGCATTGGGTCTATACACTGTTGGTTTGTTTAATGGTTGTGTTTTGTTGGTACTTAGGCAAGGACAAAGTATAACAAAGTATATTAGACCCAAGCATTCAATGTGAAAAGGTTTTTAACACTTAAGAACTGCCCATAAGGTGTAGACTACCATATAAGAAATATAGTTGTTGTTATTGCGCAAGGCCATCAATGCTAAAAAAGATGCCGTTGCTTTTTGTTGATGTGCACCATGAGGAAATGTCTCAGTTTGGAGACTTAGCATCACTGACTTGATTCTTTGCAGCACAAAACTTCAATTAGGGCCTGACACAATATGACTTGGCAACATTCCTTTCGCTCTGGCCCTAGCTATGCTCAGTCATGCATTGCAAATCATGGGAGCAATGTATTATCTATGCTTCAAAACATTTGATGGAACGGAGGGGTGCTTATTTTTGCAAAGCAAGTGTGAAATCACTAAACATGTCACAACTGGGTCTGCAGAGGTCCAATCAAATGGAAGCAGTTCGTGGCAGAGGGGGCTAAATAGGATGTTGGACAGGCTAGCCATGACCAATGTCAATCAAAACCTCTCAATGTGTCCTATTGAGTCAGACCACAGCTGGACATTCCAGCTACTCACCCCTAAATAACCAACTAGAACTCTGTAGTGGCAGTTGTTTCAAAGAAATTGTGCATTCATCAAAAGCTGTGGTATGGCTAGGTTTCAAGGGGCTCCTTTGAGACTTGCCCCCTTCTTCAAAAGACAAGCAACCAAATGTTTCAATCAATCACTACGTGACTCAATAACCTTTGCTTTGTTCAAATGGATTCTTCTTCAATGGGCTAGGGTGAAATGCCACAGTCTTTCATATTACCCATTCACCAGTACTGCATCCTTAATACGGTATTTATGTGCGTTGCTAAAAAATTCCTTATTGTTTCAGTCCAAATTTGACCTATTGTCCGGACTATAAGTGGCTCTCGCAAAATGGGTCCACTTAACCTTTAACACTTGGGCAGGGTCACTGCAATGGGTGGCCCATACAACCCTTGATATCCTCCTCCTCCAACATACTTCCTGTGGTCAGTGGCCCTGGTCTACCTCTGTCGACAGACCACCGGCGGTCCACTCAATGGATTAGTAGATTACATGCAGCTGGTAAAAGGCAGGAGAACTTTGCCTTCCCAGACTTCTATGCTCATGCCAAAGCATTCCCTGTTGTTTCACCTTTGAAGCTCTTTTTCCCATGACTGCATGCACAAAGAGCTGGTGTTTAAAAAAAGAGCCCCAGGCTAGACGCACAGCACCTTCCACCTAGGTGGGGGGCTTTTATGTTCCCACTCTGCAGGCTACTGCCTTTGTGAGGCTTGTTAGCCGTTAGCTCAGAGGACAAAAAGTAAATGAAAAATTATGTATAATGGAGGCTGAATTTAGGAAATGCAGTGACATTAAGTTTGACTGCGAGAGAGGAACACAAGATATAACGACACATTGCAAAATTCAGTAATAAAGATCCAATAACCAATTGACAATCATCCTTAAATCCAAGGGTGGCCAGGCAAAATGTTCCATGATCTCTTTCTAGTCAACAGACACGTTTACCCTCGGATATTTCTCTCTTTAGTTGTTTGCATATAAATGAGATACCCAGTGCAGAGTGAATAATTTGTTTTCCCCCCTCTTGCATTTCTCTTTGGAACCGTCTGTCACAGTGAGGAAAGACAGGCAACCTCTCTCTCTGGATATCCCCCCACATCACCATCTTCACCACCACGCCTACTGTTGATGCAAAGCTCTGAAGTTTGGCATTCCAACTATGCTTTCTTTAAGAGAAACTGGAAATCCCCCCACTGTTGAACCTCGAGCTGCCAGCCAAACTGGTCAGCCATTAGGCTGAAGAGACTACAGTTGCTCCCCAAGATGTGTAATGCAGGCAAAGGAACATCAGCAGGCCAGAGAGGTGGGAGGTGCGAAAGCTGTCCACCAAGTACAAAGATGGGCCCCTTTAGTATACCTGTCAAGAGGCAGAACTGGGAGGTGAGGGGGCTGAGTTTGGGGGAGACAAACACAGCATTGAGAACAAGAGGACACTGTTTAGCTTTACTTGTATCCTAATCCTGAGAGAATTGGCTTTGTGTGATTGAAAGCTTGCACTAGAAAAACTTACTCTCATAACTGTCAAGGCATTTCATTTGGTAAAATGTTTATAAGAAGGGAATTGGGACAGAATTTGGGACAGCATTTTAAGGATAGGTTCAGTTCGAAGATAAAAAGAATTCAAGAAAAACTAGTGCACATGGCAGTGTTTTGTTTCTTACCATGGTTACAATTAACAGCTTGAGCAGACAACGGCCTTACATGGGAGTGAAGGTATTCAGGGATGAGGAGGCACTGCTGATCGACGCCCGCTAGTCCTGTGAAAGGGACTAAACATCTAAAGCCAGGTGGCCTCCTGCATATATGAGCCCTTTCTCCATTCATTGCTAGTTATGAAATATGCAGATTGAGAAGCTCCTACATTCTGTCCTTACAATTGGTTAGATGAAAAGACACGGTTTGTTCCAGGAAACCATAATCAGTCCGGAGAAGCAGATTCATGAGAGTGACAAGGGTATTGCTGCGTGTGTTTCGTACGCTTTGGCAAGTTCAATCACACCCCAATAGGTCCACTTTCCTCCCTTGCCCTTTCTACACCCCAATGGGGCCTAATTTGAGTCTCACAGGATAGGACAGACTCCAATTGGTCCTGGCTCTGCTTCACGCTCAGTCTGCCTACCTCCACATCAAACAGGGACTCTGTTCCTTTCACTGAGCACAGCAACTGGGTTCCTAAACTTACAGAATGTTGTGGACAAAGACAGCGGTTGGTTATCCTCCTCTCCTCCCCATCAGCTCCATTGGTCTTTAACGAGTTATGCGCTGTACACAGCATGGGGCTGCCCCTGGCACATGCAAGCATGCCCTAAGGTTGGCTCTGGTGAAAAACAAGGCCAATTATGCTCAGAATAGCCCCTCGCTACACAACAGATTACAAACTATTTACCAAAATCTCACTCCAACGCCAGCGAATACAGAGGCTGCGATGCTTGTGTCATGACCAGAGTAAACACAGTTAGGCTAATGTCTGTGTTGTTTGGCCGTGTGGTTTTCCATATGACATGAGCATGATAAACCCCATTACTTAACTCAGTGACATGCTGAAACTGAAAAAAGCAACGGTCAGCTACACCATCTAACCAGTGAACTATGACTGATGACTCTTCTGCACAAATTCTCCCTTGCGAAGCTGACTAACCAAAGACAGTTATAGTGAATAGACAGTGGACTTACCTCTCACCACATGGATATGCTCTTACACAACAAAACGCATAAACTTAAGGAGATCAGGGCAGCCCATGTTTTTGCTTCTTGATATAGGCATTTGTGATCTACATCACTTTTGCTGATCTAAGAATGAGTCAGGCTTATTTCAAGTGTAATGCATGTTTAGTGACCTCTACTTTATATACAGAAAAATGTGCATCTTCTACAAAAACCTAATCTGGGATGGCCAGAACAAGAGCCAGAGTAGCTATTTTGAATGTTTGTTGGATTTAAGATTCACATAATTTAGCTTCGTTTCAAATTGAGGTTTAAACAACATACAAGAAAAGATTTGTATGTTTTGAGCTCTTAATGATAAATGAGTTATCAAAAATCACAAACATTGCCAAAAGCAAATGAAGGACATTCCATAAGCTTTACATCCCTACCAGTGGATGTTTCTAAATCAAATGAATGTATAATTTGCACCACAGATGTTTAAAAGTGCAGGATGTCAAATAAAGTCTGCCTTGTCTAATCCTAGAGGACTTTAATCCAATGCAAGGATAGAGGCTACAGATTCAAGGGCTATTTAATCTTATTCAGAGGATAAATTTTTGCCATTTTCGTTTCAAAGCCTTAATCCAAGGAGGAAGAGGGGAGGTCTTCTGATCACACAACCTATCTGCCATACCCAATACTGAGAATGCTTCCATATTCAACATCCCTGTTACTTCACAGAAGCCTCCAGTGCCGGGTTTCGACAGTACAGCCCCTCATCAGAGCCCCCCCCCCCAAATCCTTGGCTTCTCATTTGTAGTGTGGGAATCCTGAAGCGTTATCTTAGTGTGGGGCAGACATCGACAGCCTCCTGGAACAAAGCTGTCCCAGCGCAAAAAAAAAAAAAAAAAAAAAACAGTGGCCATAACCGTAAATCTTACCAGAGGGAAGGAAGGAGAGAAACACACAGAGAGGGAGCTCACTTGGGTTACAACTTGAAAACAACGTACAAATCTTCGAGTGCAGTCGGGCAATTAAACTTGACAAGTCAACATGGTTCTGCCACCTGTATGCGGCGTGACATGATTGCGCACATTGTGCATTGCTACAAGAAAGATTTTCAGCTACAGTTTATGATTTCATGGTTTCTTTCCTCAGTCAGAGGGGATTAAATAGACCTGCCATATGTCACAACACTCTGCACTTTAATCCCAGGCGGCAGCAATCCAGAGATCTAACCCTAGCACGGCATCAACTAATGTTAAGACAATAGCTGTGCTTTTAAACATAGATCACCCCAAAACAATTAAGGTAAAGTAATAAATCCTGTTAGGCAGCTTAGTTGGCTAGATAAGTGTACAGAGTATGATTAAATCAAGACTTCCAAAAAAAAACAATGTAACTTGATCTTCAAGAGAAGACTTTAAAAGTAAGGAAGGCTAGTTGTGCTTGAGGTAATTTACAGGAGGCTTTAAATACGGGCGCAGTAAAAGAACCATAAAAGGAACTTTTTGGAGGAAAGAAGAAGCTTGCAGTGCTTTACAGTGGATCCCAGACCCAGTAGGACAGACTGTCTAAACAGAGCAGTTACAGCCATTAAGAAGGCCTGGAATGGTTAGTGAAAAGCCCAAGCAAGGCTAATTTTAGGCTGGTATTTCACAAGGGGTGATTTAGGATACAAATCGCTAAAATAGCATTTAGGCATTCTCTCAGAGGACCCAGACCAGAATCACTTTCCCACAAAGCTTTAGCATCTTTGCAAGAATACTCAACAGGCTTCCAAAAAAGAGAAAAAGCGCTTATTTCCCACAGCACATTTCAACAAAAGCCACAACAACGAAGCCAAAAACGCAACTAAAGTTGAACATCAATGTAACCATTGTACCATTTTCTTTACTGCCAATGATCTGAAGATTAAGAAAGTAAAAAAAAAAAAAAAAAAAAACATTCTGGGCTCTCTGCCATAAAGTTGTAGCTCAGCGAGTGGTCAGGTGCATTACAGTGAAGAACATTACACGACACCTGCGGACCGTTTTTAGTAGAAACCTGTTAATCATTAAAACCCAGAATCTTCCATTCACAAAGCCATACTGATTTACTGGGGACACGTATGAGTCAGTGCGTTGTGACTCAAAGTAAAAACACACAGCTGATATAAGTACGAGTCACACTTTAAGGCTGACAAATTAAAACTGTGAGTAATGATGATGGAGCTGTGACGGTGCCTTGCTTCCCATGTATGTTTATTCCACAGCCATCCTTCCTGGGAAGTAGGCCTGGTGGGATTGCACAATATTTAGGAGTTTGTGAGACGAGGGAGGTAGAAGGTGCCGTGAGATGAAACAACTGTGGCTGTGTGTATGCAAATTTAAACAACAGAGAGGAAAAACAGGAATAGCATTAAGTTATTACATTGAAAAAAACCTGACAAGAATGTCACACATCAGACCTGTTTCAACTTGATATCAATATCCTGTAATCATACAACTGAAACACCCCGTCCACATTTATTGGTGCGGTGTTAAGCAGCCGACGCACAAAATTGGCCATCATTCTGTTTGGCAGGGCAATGAAAGCACCGATGACACACCTGTCCCAGTCAAACAGCCACAACAACACAACCTCAGTCCCAAAATAGACGATGTTGAACGGGGACACGCTAGGGCCAGATGTTTACTACGCTAATCTTATGATGGAGGTGCTTCAGAGGACTCATTCACCGCCAAACACAAAGGCCACACAGGGACCAGCTCCACGGCTCGTCTGGTCTCCAATCGTCCTCTGTGACCCCAGTTAAGACCAATCTTCAAAATAATAATCCCCTCCACACAAGGTCACGGTCACATCAAGGAAGAACACAAATATCTGGGAAACACTGGCCGGACAACATTGAGAGCGCATAAACAATTTCTTCTCAGGGAACACAAAAAAAAAAGAAAACATCCAGTCATGCGTCATTGCCTCCAACGACAAATGAGCAGCAACGATACTATAATTGCCATTTAAGGTTGATGTTCGTTGATGTTCATTGCTGCCCCCCCCCCCCCCCCCCAGGGAGAAATCCCACAGGCCACAGCTATTCTTGACTTGGGAAATAATCATTTCTGCAAAAGCTGCCGGTTAGCAGCAGCATGCTAGTCTACCGATGCCTGGGACAATGGGTGTCTGACTCACATCGCTGACCGTGAATGCAGGCACTGTTGCGAAGGGTACAAGGCTCTAAGCTGAATATTGCGCTCGACTATTGGCCCTGCGTTGTAAAAAAAAAAAAAAAGAAAAAGCAGGGTTCGGTGAGCGGCCAGGGTAATGAGAGGTTTGAGCTATTGTGAGGCGCTGCAGAGACAATACGGTCATAAATTAGAGGGGGATTTAAATCACATCCAATCACAGCACAGGTCAGTGACTCCCAACAATCTGTTAGCAGGCCCTTCTAAAGCCCAACAATGACACTTTGAAGATGCTTATTGACAACAAGCACAAACCTCCTCGATATGGCCGACAAAAAAATGAAATCCACAGATCTCAATACGAGGTCTGCATGGGATCAAGTGTGTCCCAATGTCAAAATCCCAGATTTGTCAAAACATTCTCCTCAACTTAACTTGGTTTTTTTTTTCCCCGTGCCGTTAGAAATTCCTTGGAGACACAATGGTCTCTTTGCTGCTTTCCTCAATAGCAGACGGGTCTGTTTTCTACAACGTAATCAGCCTATTTCCCCAAATCTGCCCTTTCCTGTATTTAGCCAAAATAAGCCCGCTAATGGGAATACTCTTACAAATCATGTGTTGGCATCTCAGCAACAGTATTTGCATAATTGAGCTTGAGCGTACACGTAATTGTGTGCAGCAGACAGTCGCTGAACTGTTTGTCCTGAGTTCATTTTTTTTTTTCAGCCCATTTAAAGTATGATGTTCTTAAGCTCTATGCTATTGTTATTTGGAGACGTCACAAATTATAAAACCGGTTTCTTAGTGACAAGCAGCGAGGGCAAAATGTCTAGTATGACAGCTATGCAGCCTTGGCACAGAACAACAACCTGTGTGTGCATGCTTTGGTGTTGATCACTTTGAACAGACCAAAAGAACAACTGTATCTGTGGTTCGTTAACGCTCGACTAAGTCTGAAACGGAAAATGTGGAGCCGGGAAAGCTTCTTGCTTAGATCAAGTCTGCTTCTGTTCCGTAAAGCTGCAGACGTGGATCTCTTGCACATGATGACTTGCCGCTTTGATCCTTGGCGTGCTGACAGGTCACTGAAAAGTCTCTCGAGCTTAAAAAAAAAAAAAAAAAAAAAGTCCTATTCTCTGTAATGCCGACGAGTCCAGCCGGGTCAAGCACCTTCACTGACCTCTCCAGACAAAAAACAAAAGCCTGGGATTCCTTCTTCTTTCAGGGCTTGGGAGTCATGGCGCGGTGGTAATGGGGGGGGGGAATAAAAATTAAAAAAAAGGTACCACCAGCACCGCATGCATCTTCACCTCATCATATTTAAACCTGCCTTACCAGATCTGGGTCTGATCCAAAAGCCAAACGCTGAACATGCAAATTCAGGAATGTGATACTCACCCACGCGAACGTAAACCGCCGCACAGACATGAGTAAGTCTCTAAACTCCACTGTGGTTTGGAAATGATTTAATCACAGATGAAGAGAAGCCTATTAGTCACCGCCTTAGAGGGGGTTTTATTCTGTCGAAAAAGCTTCGGGAGTTGAATGTTCCTGCTGCTGTTTAATGAGGCTTCCGTGTAGTTTTGAACATTTCAAAGAGAGCATGGATTTTTTATTTTTTTTTGCACAGTGTAAAAAAAATCCTTATGTCACATTAAAATGTCTTTTCAGGGTAATTTACCAGAAAAAGCTCACCAGAATATTGAGAATTCTTACCGTGTAGTAATTTATCAAATCCTCCGTTAATAGCTTTTAGATAGACTTCGTAAATGTTTGTATTTTTTTTTTTTTTTTTTACAGTGCAGATAGAAACACGGAGGGAAAGAACCAAAATAAAAAGGGAGATAAGGCCGGTTGACTGACCGCTCAGCCAAGGATGCAGCGGGACAAACCAGGTAGATAGACCTGCGACTGTGTACATTGTGCTGAAAGCAACAGTGTGTACACAAGAGCTGACCGGCAGCTGTGTCCCGTTAGAAATCCCTTTTGGCTGTGCTTACAGTATAACCCCGTTTTTCCCCCCTCTACACTGCCACAAGCTCAGATTGTAAGAGACGTACACATCTTATTTATGAGTCAGAAATAATAACTACAAAGCAGAGAGGGCAGAGTTTAACCACACTGGTGTTTTCATGTTATCACAAGCAACAGGGAAAGAATTTAGGACGTTATACACGGAAGCCCTTGCAGGTGTAATTATCTAATAGGCAGCAGTTAGTATCTATTAGTGTGAATAGGATTAGTTAGAAGAGCATGTTGTGTTGGCCTCTTTTTATCATCAGCAGAAAGAGCAAATAACAGAATAGGACATAAAGCTGTGCGGCTGTTTGCCACATTCGCCTTAATGCCAGTGTCAACTCTTTAAAAACATACCTTTGGAGTTGAAAACTTCTTTGAGTTGTAGAAGCACGTCAGCGAACTTGCGCACATCGCTGACCAGCTGCATGATATAGATCGGGTCCGAGGCGGGGACATCTGGGCTGTCCGAACTCCCCGAGCCGCCCTTGGAGACCCTGGCGGGGCTTGTCGAACCCAAGCTGGAGTTGGAGAGTCGGGAGATGCCTAGAGAGAGTTTGCTTCCACCACCACCACCACCACCGTCGTCGCTGCTGTTGCTGCCGCCGCCTCCTCCTCCTCCCGATCCTCCACCAGAACTCTGGCGCAGCATGGCAGCCAGCATGTCTTGTTGGTCCAGGGGCCCTTAGGCCTGGAGACCGTTATCCTGCAGTTCAGCTCCCGTTCTCAGACCCAGCACTGCACCACAACAGGGATGAAGGCGTCTGCCGAAGAGAGAGAAGACCATTTGGAATAGCACGACATTACTGACTGCATCAGCGACATTACTGACTGCATCAGACGTGACGCGTCACCAGATGTGTTTTTAGCAGGACAACGAAGCACAGCTGGACTGCTCGTCATCCTGCTCACACACCTCTGAAGTAAATGAGGTGTGTGGCTCGACAGTTCCTGAACAGAGCTGCTGTATGCCTGGGACATTTCACAAGCAGTGTAGTGTTTTGAACAATGTGTGAGGTAACACAGTAAAGTAGTTGTTGTACTGCTAAACAAGTCCCAGCATTCTTGATCTTAATACAATAAAGATACCAATTACAACCCCAAACATAATCTGACAGAGCCAACCAGTCTTTAACTGTGATTTACCTAATTGGCTTATAAATACATAATATATTCAATTAGGACATACATTTGAAGCATTCATATTGTATTGATCTAAAGTCTATGTGGCCTTTAATGATGCAAATGATGAAAACATGTTCTGCACTTTAATTCGATTATATTTCAAATACAAGCCAAACATTCGTTGGCAAAAAACAATGTTTCTATAGAGCTAGATGAAAAACACAGTAGATAAAACGACTTCAATGCATCTGAGTCTCAGCGCACCTCCCCGCGCACAGGTAACGTTCAACACGAGAACACGACACTGCGGGTTAAAAATCCCAAAATGGGATGATTTCTTGCTTATTGTTGAGTACAAAGAGACGAACTTAATCCCCATTAAAACCTACCGGGTCATTAAGGTCGGCTACTTAATTCGGCATCAACACATTCTACCAAGCAGCACTTTTTGTAATGAAATATCCGAGTTTTGCAACCAGACTAACTGCTGGATCTCGGTTAACGTTACCGTCTGTGTTCACTTAGCTCGGACTCGAGGAACAACCTTAACGTTGGGCTTTTGTGGTAGAAACACATGCGTGGTGTATTTAAGTTATGCCGAAATGTTGTGTTCAGAGGAAGCAAAGTTTTTAAGTAATTCCACCTCAAAAATAAGTATATACTTTTACCGGTAAAAAGGCAGCACTGAAGTTACTTTAGGCTACTAAATATGAATTCTGGTGAAAAAGTAACACTAGCCTAAGTAACGTAACTAACTTACACCGACTATAGGAACATCTCTGTCCTCAAGTGTGTGCTCGTCAACAGCAATTTGTTTTGTAGCAACACAAACAAATGTTGCAAATGATCAAACAGAATTACACACCTGCAGTCGGATCCTGAAACATTTCAGCCGAAAGAAATCCTGATGCTTGAAACTGTCCGCTGGCCAGTCTTCAAAAAGACTAATTTATTCCACAACCTCTGCGCTATCCTTATCTCTCACAGCCGTATCCCAAAACCCCTCACTGTCCTGCTCGGCTCCACCGGCTTGAATCGCCTCCTCTCTCCGTGTGATGTAGGCGGTAACTTGTGATTGGTAACTCTGACTCTGTGTGTGTGTGTGTGTGCATTTTGTTTTAGAGATTTCGTGCGACGTCCTCTCTTAACAACAGGTGTCTGGAGTTTTAAAGTGTCAAGGAACCCTCCATACAGCGTTGAACATCCGGTTATGCCTTTCAAAATAAACATACAGCAACACGCTGCATGCCAATATTTCACTGAAAGAGAGCAGACTTGATAAAAGTCCAATAATATGCAGTTAGTAGCCTGATCAGCATTTACTTTACCTTACAGAGATAGAGATGCGTGCACTACTGCTACAGAGGCTGCAGGCAGTTGTTTGCCTTGGTTGTAAATCCCTGCAGTTTATATAGAGGACTGCTTGAATAGCAAGTCTGTGCTGCAGCCACAGTTTGCACCGCTCTGCCGCCTGTGCTGCGTTTCTTTGGAGCAGAAGCGCAAGGAACTTTTAGATATGGGGACATTCTCCTGAGAAAGACACAACTCTCTGTCCTTTCTAAAAAATATAAAGGAATGACATTTCTGATTGCTTTTTAATTTTTATAGCTTCCTCAACTTTATATGGCAAAAAAAATAAGTTATTTAGTCTTTCGGTCTTTTATCCAGTTGCACTGAAAATGAATCTGGAGGATTTAAGTAACGCAGTGCACATAACTGACATCAGCTGGTGAAATTAATGTAGTGCAGCCAAATATGGCAGAAGCTCATATTGTCAAGTGAGGGAATCTTGATATTTTACAACAAATCAGGCATAGCTGTGCTTGGGATATATGTCATATATATATATATATATATATATATATATATATATATATATAGATGTAAATTATGGCAGGTCATCATCAGCGTTAAACCAGCAGGAAAAAAAGTGTTCACGGTTTTGAGAGTGATTGTTATTCACCTGAATAACTGTTTTATTATTTTTTTATTCTGGTCAGTATTTTGTATAACAAAACAAAAATTGAAACCAAATCTCAGACTTGGTTGAAAAGAAGGTTAGGGTCACGCAAAAACATGCTAATTTTAGGTAAGTATGCTGGCTAAACAAACAATTGTTGAGAATAGTCGGCGCCAGTAGATAAACTCACCAGCGACAGCCGCTCTGTACCCGTCATGATTGTGAAATAATGAGTGTTTAGTGCCCTCCAGCGGCCAAAGTGTAGAGCTGCAGTATATTAAATTCATCAAGTTAGCGTCAACGCTGACATGATTACATAATAGTACTTCTGGTGAATATTTTCAAAACATAGTTGTCAAACTGAATCAATAAGAAATGAACTAACAAATTATGATAAAACGACAATGTTAATGCTTCTTGACAGTGGTCACACCTTCCTCAGTGGAAATTATATAGATATTGATACCGGTTATGCTATCAATATTTATTTATATTCTTTAGAAGTATCCATTAGTGTTGATAGTGCAGATATTACCGCTACATTTTACAAATAGTGTTTTAGATTTGTACTTATCAGACAAAATAAAGAACTATAATATTTAACATTAGTGCAATAAACAGCCCTGAAAGGATTGTCCCTGCCTTTTAGGGGTTACAGTACATATAATACCACACTAATAAAATATGTAATAGAATAAAACTTTTGACAAACAACGCTGTAGTTGTACACTATGACCGCTGGGGGGCAGTGTACACTAATGATCATGTTAATGCTTTGTTTCTCAGCCATCAACAATCCATGGATATGGTATCCGCAGACACAATATCGTGCTACGTTTTCCGGTGAATATTTCAAAGTAAAACTGTCGATGTGGTAGATGAATTGCTATAGTGCGACAATGGGGCTTTTAGTTCACCGCAGGAAAGATTGCGTTTTCCTAAAACTATGCTGATGATGTAGTAGTAAGTAGCAAATTGATTTTTAAATTGGTGTTACGTGAACAGAGTATTCACTCTGTGCTCGTTACAGTTGTAGCACCACCGAGTAGACAGATGCTTTTTTTGAAGCACATTTATTTATATTACATAGAAAATAAGAAGGCTACAGTGACAAACTCAGTGCTGTATAATTCAAGCAATGATTCCATACCAAACTAAAATCAAACGTAAAAAAATAATTGACAACGTAACGTTACGTTACACTAAACACTTTTTTACGGCCACTAGTGCAGTGGTTCTCAACAGTTGAGAATCACTGATGGACCGGATGATGGACCAGTGTATAATCGTACACTACGATTCAAATATTCTGAATCACCGTAGTACAAGACAAATTATGGTGTAAGAAAAGTGTAAAAGCCACTGAGCTTCACAGTGAATCTGTAGTAAGTGGTGGATCACTTTTTCCAAACCTCCACACCTGAGTTGGGGAACAATATGATTGTTTTCTTTAAAGTGAGGAGCAACAGGAGAAGCATTATCGGCATGTCTGATTTATGTTGTGAGATTGATCTTTATTGGTAACATGGCTGTTCATTATGTAGTTGTTCTGTTGTTGTCCATATTGGTTTGAAATTGTTCTAGATTTGTCCTTTAAGTCAGTTTCCTAAAGGAGCCGTGTGTAGGATTTAGTGGTGTCTAGTGGTAAAGTTGCAGATTGCATCCAGCTGAACACCTCCGCTCACCCCTCCCTTTCCAAGCGTGTCAGAGAACTACGGTGGCCTTCCGGTAAATAATATTCTATGTATAACGACTTTAACACTTTCTGTCTAGTACAGATTTATTGCTCGGCTGTTAAGTATGTACAACACAAAAAATTTTAAAGCGCACAAATACATTTTTTGTAATTATGAGTCACATTCAGGGCAAAGAAAAAGTGCTGGAGTCAAAGAGCGGTAATAAAAGAGGGCTCACTCTTTGGAAAGGAAAAAGGATAAAATAGAGCCATCTGAAAGTTGCACATGGGAACAATGTCCACCTGGAACGAGGTTTCACTTTCAGTTTTCTTCCGACAGAGCTATTACCTACTACCACTGAAGAGAGAGGGGAAAACATTGGAGAGCCAGCTCATTAAGCTAATGTAACATTAAACCATGATTGGTTTGTGAAAACCAACGTTGTCCTGTGCGTATACTTTGAAGTTAACCAGGCCTGCCGTTTTTATTTCTAATCCAGGATCTGGGTCTTTATTGTTTCACTATCTGATGTCAGTAGTTACTGTACGGTCCTCGGCTGTGGCACGGACCGGCCATACCCTCGCCACCACAGACAGCACCGCGCACAACGCTGACTTTTTCCACTGGGCCGATCTAATACTCTCAGTTACTCTCAATATTGAGGTGGATTACAAGCGTCCCCCTCCCAATTTGGACTGATCTTTGTTTTTGTTGAAATCTGATTGGCTGTCGTTTCCATCGTGAAGGTGACCAACGCGGGACCTCGGCTTTCCCGGGCCGCTCTTGTTTTGATCCAGTGCAGTGACGACACGCTGCTACACACTAATGAGGCACGTGTCAGGAAGACATCCTAAATAATGTTAAAGGTCCTTGGCGTCATCAGATCGTCTTTATACCAATAAAAACTGTATTTGCGTTAAAACTACTGCCCCAAACCTTTCTTCTGAACCTCTACATGACCTCGCATGTTAGACCTCTCCATCTCAAAGTCCTAGACCAGATATCAGTCCCAGTGCTCAGCGTCCCTGCTGTGCACTGCTGTCAGTTAAAAAATATTTGCACAGCTTTGCGTTTTTTTTCCCCTCCAAATAATTTATGTTGTTTTAGTTGAATGAGCTACTATTTATTTTAATTTTTTTTAAAGCCATCATCATGTGTCTGTCGAGCTTTCCTTCTCCATGGTGGCTGAAGGCTATAGCTGGCTTAAATCAGGTTTTTTGTTTTTGTTTGGCTGGGCGCCTCTCAGGTGGAGGGCTGAAGAGCATGATGGATCAGCCTCTAGTGGGACGACTGCACTGCAGGAAAACCAGTCTTGGCCTGGACGGCTCCTGACTGCCGAGCGTTCGTTCAGATGCAGAAGGCGCCGTGTCGGTGTGCCGGCATCTCGTCCAAAAGATATGCTGCTCCTGACGAGGTGTTTGTTTGGCTCCGCGTACAAACTCGCTGTTTAGCCACAGCAGGCTAAAAGAAACCTGTGAATTAAAGCATTTAGTGTCAGTGGGGAATGTCGGACAAGGCAAATGCATAAATGGTGTTCGTTGTTAGTTTGTTGTTCTTTTGCTTGTCTGTAAATGCTTTTTTTCCTACCTGCCTTTTTAACAGTACAAACTAAATTGTTTTAACATTCGATAAAGCATTCTGAGGATTGTACAGCACTTTCGTCGACATATATTCACTCATTCTTTATAAATACCTGACAGAACTATACCTGCTTTTGTTATTACCAAAGACTGATGCTCTCCCATGCAATGTCTCTGTGTACGTGTGCTACACATCTCTTAGTTTGACTGGTCGTGTGAGCCAGGCCGCTCTGCAGTGCTCTGCTTCTGGTGAGCCAGCAAGCAGAAAAGATCAGTTCCAGTGTGTCTCTCTAACTTTATACGTAATAACGTTATCAATGACTGCATTGATATGAAGAGCATGTTTGTTGTACTAATCTATCTGTTTCTGTTTCAGCTGTTTGTCTGAGCAGAGCTACCAGGTCCACAGCAGCCCAGCACCAGTACCCACCTCCCAGAGCCCCCCCCCCCCCCAGACCTGCACCCTTAATCCTGCGTCTCTACAATCTAGCCCTTTACACTAACTACCATTCAGAGGAGCATCCTTTGTGGCCAAGTTCACTTATTTAACTATTATTGTGTCATTATTTGTGACATGACTTTCCCCGTGCATTATGGAGGTCGTTATTAGGTTGGAGAAAAACTAATTCACGTACACAATCTATTGACAATCTTCTAGCCATGAGTTATTATATCCTTTAATTTGGACTGAAAACAACTTGAACTTTTTATGTTTCTCTTTGGACACTCCTTTTTGAATAGTTAAGTGAACTGACAGGGTAACTTATTTTTTATTTTTTATATAAAGGAATTCATCCACACCCATGCTTTAAGTGATTGTCTTAGCTGAACTGAAGATATCATTTCATCAAGAAATAGAAGTCTGGTTATTACGGTTGATTTGCTTTATTCTTATTTGTGTATTCTTGCAGGGGAGTTTGGTAGTTTATCATCTTTCCTGCATGTGTACTTTGTAGCGTTTGACCTTAACTGACATCGCTTTGTCAGGATCCAAACATTCCAATTAAACAGACTCTGACCGTAACGTACTTCTTTTATTTATAAAAGAAAAGCCAAACCCTATGCTCGCTCTGTATTAAGCATGTAATATTATTAATGCTACTTCTCAAGTTGTTGTTTTTTGTAAACTGTGCTATGCATAGTGTTTTGGTGACTACTGTTCATTTTTGACTCGTGTTGAAAAAGCATAAATTCCTATATTGTGAGGTTGCCTTCGATCGAAGTAATCAAAGTGCTCTTGTTAGTTGACAGTGGCTGTGATGGTTTTGAATGTTGCCTTTGTCAAAGTCTAAAGGGCTGGTCACATCAGAGTTTTCCACAGATCTTAATCCATTCCAATGTAATTTTTCTCCTCTAGCAGTGGATTTGCACCATCAAATTTAGTTTAACCTGCTCTGTCCAAGTATAAGCAGTTCCACAAAAGAACAATGGTTTGCAGACAGTAAAGAGACTGGAGTCAATGGTGCAAATATGTCCTTTGAATAAACTGTGTGGAGTTATTATCCCGTTAGCAGCTAGGGGGAAATCAACAGAGCAGTAGAGGGAAAATCTCCAGCCGGTGGGGTTAGCTCCAGAGTGTTGCTCTGCGACACTGCCCTGCGGTTATAGTCACTGGAGCTACGTTAGCTAGGTTCTAAAAACAAACACTTTGCATAAATGCACAGATTAGTTTCACTGCACCTCTTTCTGGAGTGACCAAACCTAAACTGTGAAATCATGTCTGTCACAACTTGGCTTCATTCAATTATTGCTAAAAAGCATCTTAAACTTAAGATGATGATTTAATGTCATTGAAACCTTAACAAAGGTTGAATAAACTGTAGTGCGTATGGCTGGTGAATTATGAAATAACTACATGTACAAGTATAGATTTCTGAATGGCATAGCTGTTAGAACAAATATCTTGATTTCTAAATATGTAAATATGATTTTATTCATGTTTTGATTTAGCTCATACTTTATTTATCTGGACTTCTGTTAATTAGACTTTTCTATGTTCTGTTTTTCAGTTGAAATCCAACATGTTATTAATCTAAAACTCGTATGCTAACAAATAAAATGTGTACATATTTTACATGCTGCTGGCTTCTCTTATTGCACCTTTTATGCGGCCATTGACTGCCTGCTGATCCTCACTCATGACTCTGAACGGGCCGCTAGTGTTAACACAGCTGAAGCCCAGCCGCTGACCAGAGACACAGTAGGGGGAACACACGGTTGCTCTTTTACCTTTTTATTGGACATCAACCTCGCGTTAACACAAGTATTGACGAAAATTGACTTAAAGCCTAAATAAAGGCTTTTAAATGAAGCTGGTTGTGTTCATTCAATCACACAACCCAGCAGCGGTTGTTGCAGACACACCTGGAGAAGATCTGCTCTCAGCTGACTGCACCTTTCTACTTTCAGATTTTAAGGGCGATATTTTGTGTCGTCTCTTAAGCCTGTTTTCCACTGAACAAACCCCCTTTCTCCAGTTTGTTTGATAAAACTACAAGTAATTATTGAGCCTTTTTCTTTTAAATTGAACTTTATATATTTACTTTATATATATTTATAGTTTGGCTAATGAAAACTATATTCATTGCAGGCTGCATTAGTCTCTTCTGGTTGATTCTAGTGTGTTTTACAAACATAAACATTTCGGATGAACTTATTTTAACAGGCAACAGGGCCGACTAAGTCTGCCCTGTGTGGCCATTTGGTAGTCGAGCACTGCTCTTGGATGGATATCAATGAAAGGTGCTTATACTTTTTTAATCAATATCAATGAGCATATCATTAATAATTCCTAAAATCAGAAATTAATTACTATATTAACAAATACATTTCTGAAAAAGTTGAGTTGAGTGAAGCATCAGCCTTGTATTCTGCAGAACACTGCTGTTGTTGTTCTGCACTCTGGTTATTAATGTTTCAAAGAGTACTGTCATTCATGTTGATGATTTAATAAGCCTGTATTGTTGTTGTGTACATTGACAGGAGGATCAATTCCATGAGGTGAGATTCTATTTAGAATGTTCCGTGTTGAATGTTCCATGTTGAATGTTCCATGTTGAATGTTCCATGTTGTGGTGCCATGACATCAACATTCATCACAAACTCTGTGTCTTTAGCCATAACCAAACAACCTTTGGATAGAGATGCACCATTATGTGAGAGAACAACTTCTTTCCACTGAGACAAACGGATAGAGACACAGCTGCTCATCTTCAACACATGGAGGAGATCCAGATGATCCAGATCTTCACGCCTCCAATTTGGAGAAGCAGACAGGAGTATCGGCAGGTAAGAAAAGTGTACTGCTGCAGACGGGGGAAATCAAAATGTATTTTATGTTAGACACCTAAAATAAAATGAATATGCGAGTGTACACTATATTTAGGACATATTTCGGATATAGTAGCTTCTGTGGTCTGCAAGCTAAAATGTCAAGAGTGTAGCATAGCATCTTGTATGACAAGACATTTGTGATCTTGGAAGGAACCTGTTAAGATTTTTTTGTCGATGTTCACAATGAAGCCGACTGCAGTCAGTACACAGACTATCAGAGCAGGTTGGTGTAGAAAAACTAAGAGAAATCCTATTATACTGCGATTTACGGGCAATGCTGAAATACATACAGTATACACCTGAATCAAGGAATTACATTTATTCTCTAGGAGCAGCTGCTTAATTAACCTTGTTGAGATCACCAATTCTCTAATAATGATTTGAATGCATTTGATAGCTTATTCATTAATGGGGATAAATGAAGCGGTTGACCTGCTGTGGTTTTCAGAGACAGCAGGTAGGACCTTGTGTCCCTCAGGACATGGCTGATGATGGGCCATTTCTAATGGCGGCCTATGGTAGATACTTCTTAGATTAGGACTGTACATCACTGAGTCATTTGTGGTGGGTCTGTCTTCAAAAAGGCCTTTGTGTCCAAAACATCATTACTTCAATAATTCAACTGCAGAGCTAATAATTTGTGTGTAGGAATTGACACTTTTTCTTTAGGTTAACATTGGAATTCTAACCTTAATGCATTTCTTGTTGCTTTTCTCTCACTAACTTTGGATCATTGCTCAATGGGAACACAGGATGTCTGGGACAGCCAAGTTTACCTTCATCTTTTGATCGTCAAAGTTGACGGGTCGCCGTGTCAACCAGCCATCATCTAACCTGGAAGTTATGCAGATCCTCCAGAAACTGCCAGCGGACCGGTGAAGTCTCACATCCTAAAAGCAGGTTCCGTATCAGCATCCACATGTAGCCCAAAGGTCACACACACACTTAGGCGTGCCCACCATCTAGTATTCGGAGGAGGAAGTGAATTCTGTGTTGAGTTGATTGTGCAGAGAGACTCCTACAACCAATACAATGTTTAGAATCGCGTCATCTACCAACTGTGCAACAAATATACTGATTTAGTTAGTTAGAGGTAGAAGACAAGGGATTTTATCATTACTCTGATATGAGACGTCATGACATTCTGTGCTAGCGCCACAGTATGTTATTGTTAAAGACTACTCAGCACAAAAGCTTTGGAAGATTGATGGAATGCATGGGGGAAGGACATTTTTTTGTCATAATATATTTGACTATCTATCCGTCTATCTCTCTTTCATTCTCTCTCTTTTCTATCAGTCTGACTTTTTGTCTGTCTCTCTGTTTTTCTGTCTGACTCTGTCTGTCTCTCTGACTCTATCTGTCTTACTTTCTGTCTGTCCCTCTGATTTGTTGTCTGACTTTCTGTCCTTCCGTCTGTCTCTCTGACTTTCTGCCTGACTCTTTATTCATACCATAAAGGAGAGATTGATAGTTGATAAAGGGTTGCATATGACTCCCTATTAAGTCCCTGGATGAACTTCTATGAGCCTCTGGTGGGGGTAGGTCGGATAAAGAGGGCTTTTGTAACTGTTTGATAAACGGCCCAATGATAACAATCTCTCTTTGACTTTCTGCCTAACTCTGTCTGTCTCTCTGACTCTGTCTGTCTGACTTTCTGTCTGTCCCTCTGACTTTATGCCTGACTTTCCGTCTGTCTGTCTTTCTGACTTTCTGTCTGTGTGATTTTCTGCCTGACTCTGTCTGTCTCTTTGACGTTCTGCCTGACTCTTTATTCATACCATAAAGGAGAGATTGATAGTTGATAAAGGGTTGCATATGACTCCCTATTAAGTCCCTGGATAACCTTCTATGAGCCTCTGGTGGTGGATCGGATAAAGAGGACTTTTGTAACGGTTTTATAAGTCCCTGGATAAACCTCTATGAGCCTCTGGTGGTGGATCGGATAAAGAGGACTTTTGTAACGGTTTTATAAGTCCCTGGATAAACCTCTATGAGCCTCTGGTGGGTGTAGGTCGGATAAAGAGGACTTTTGTAACTGTTTGATAAATGGCCCAATGATTACAATCTCTCTTTACTTACTCCCTGACCACCAGCATTAACGCATCATTCGGCCTGACTCTGTCTGTCTCTCTGACTTTCTGTCTGACTCTGTCTGTCTCTCTGACTCTGTCTATCTGATTTTCTGTCTGTCCCTCTGATTTTTTGTCTGACTTTCTGTCCGTCTGTCTCTCTGACTTTCTGCCTGACTTTCTGTCTGTGTCTCTGTCTGTCTGTATGATTTTTCTGTCTGTCTCTTTGACGTTCTGCCTGACTCTTTATTCATACCATAAAGGAGAGATTGATAGTTGATAAAGGGTTGCATATGACTCCCTATTAAGTCCCTGGATAAAATTCTATGAGCCTCTGGTGGTGGATCGGATAAAGAGGACTTTTGTAACGGTTTTATAAGTCCTGGGATAAACCTCTATGAGCCTCTGGTGGGTGTAGGTCGGATAAAGAGGACTTTTGTAACTGTTTGATAAACGGTCCAATGATTACAATCTCTCTTTACTTACTCCCTGACCACCAGCATTAACACATCATTCTGCCTGTTGACGTCTGCCCAACATCATATAAACAAGATACAATATAAACATGTTGCAACAGTAGTAACAATCGAATGATATAATATGTAATAAAATACATATTTTGCCTGCATAGTGGGTACTTTGAATTCTATACTGAAAGGAAATCGTATACTTCTGAGTTTTTTTATCAGTACCGTTTTTAATGCAGGAAAGGATCTGATACTTCCTTCAGTGTGTTACATAGATCACTGTTGTGTAATGCAGAGTTTATTTTATAAATCAGTCTATACTTGTGACTGAATGATCATGCATCAATGCAAATGTTACAGTGTATCAACGTGTAGATTATATCAACTAGACTGGCTATAAATATTAAACTATTTACATTTTAACATCCTCTACTTCCAGTCCTCTTCTCTCTGTGTTCAGCAGCCTGACCAGCAGCCTGACGTTCACTCAGATGAATCAATCATGACATAGCTTCACTGAGGAGCTCACAATGTTATGTTTTTTTTACACAATCTGATTAAAGTAAACGGTTTATATGTGAAGAGATGTTAAATTAGAACATGTAGAGTAAAATGTTTTTGATGAAATATCACAGTTGAAGCATTCGTCACACATGATGTGTTCAAGGATTGTCGGAAAGATGACAATCTAAAATAGACAAACTCATTTAATACGCTCATTGTGTCCTCCAGGTTATCGTCTCCCTCGGTTCAGTCTGACAGGAGGAGACGTGGCAGGCCCCGCCTCGGCAAGGAGCCGACCCACCACGTCCTCGGAGTCTGCATGCTGGAGGATTCCCAGTCCGACGGTTGCCCAATTTTCTCGTTTCCTGGTCTGAGGTGACCCGTCAAAATTGACATAATTTTGCATTTCCCGTTCTGAGCGAACCCGGTCAAGTTGTTCTGAGGCATTGTGACCCCCAACTATTCTGTTCTGCGGTCTAACATGACTTCAACCTATCCTTTCCTGCGGTCTATAGAGATCCCCTCTATCATTTCTGGGATCGGTTGAAATCCCACTATCCTGTTCTGCGGTCCATCGAGACCCTACTCTATCTTTTGCTTTGGTTAACTTGACCTCTCTTAACTCTGGTTTAACGTCCACTCATGAAATATCACCCAAACAAGTTCTACCCTTCAACTTTCTCTCATGACTAATTTTCTCTTTTGCTTAGGAATTCTCTGTGGCAGTAGGTAAGGTATTTATTTCATTTATTCATTTAAAATAAATCTCTTTTGGGGGATTAGGCTTTATCTGACTTCAGCATCACTACCCCTCGGTTATCCTACCTCAGGATGGAGTCCAATCGTCAAAGACTTTGCACTATTCATATTTTATGCATGTATAATAAATTATTGTCAAATTCTAATAAACTCTCTCCTGATTGAAATAACCATAACTTGTCTGAAATTTCCTGAATGATTGTTTGTGCTGGTTTCATCAGATCATAAAACAAACTCTACCATCACATGTTTGATCTTTCTCTTTATTTATTTCAGGAAAAAGATGTTGAACTGTATGCTGACCTGTAGACAAAAGTAAAAAAGACACTTTTCCAATGATAACTGTCGGGGGGAAATTGTTTATTGTTTCTATGTGACTTATTCTTGACTTGAATCTGTTCACATGTGTTTTCGGTCTAGTTGAACTTTGGCCTTGGGCAACAGAGAAGGGGTTCCTGCCTCTCATGGGAACCAGACTTAGGGCAGCTTCTCAAATGTGGGGGGAGCCTTATAATAAGCAGATGGTTACCTGATTTTAATAAACATCCCTTCAGACCACAGGAGACTGACTGCCGGGACTTTGATGGACAGGCGGTTTCCCGCTGGTGGTGAAAATACGTCCCTCAGACGTATATTTAAGGAAGCCTTTCCTTGTCGAGAGGCAGAGTCTCTTTTCGTCCGCTTAGGGTGAAGAGACGCTCTCTGCTATTCAGCTGATGGCAACCTATGATTCTGTTTTAATCTGTTTAATTTGTTAGTGCACATTTGAGCTGTTTATGCTTGTTTTTGTTTTGATTTGTTTGTAAGCTTTTTATAATCTTTTCTATATTTTATCCTGTAATAAATACTTAAAAGACAGAAAGCTTAAGATACTTTTGATTTCTCTCAAGGAAATACCTTCATTTCCACCACAATAACTATCATTTAGGGAGTTATTATTATTAGTTACATTTCAGATTTCTAGGAAATACAAAAAGCTACGAGTCTGTAAAAATAACTTTAATGTCACACAAATACATTTTTTATTAGTTAACCAAATAATAATAAAGTTATAACTGCAGTTGTATGATATTGCTAAAAATTAAACAGAAGAGAATGGGTGTAGCAAAAGTAAGTTTTACTGAGGCTTGGTCTCAAACAAGGCAAAACAGTCATCCAGCGGAATACACACGCTTAGTAAAGAGTCAAAAACAAAAGCCAAACAATGTAACAAGCTCTGCACCAAAGACACAAACTGGTTTAAAGAATCACAGGAATTACATTTCATCAGATTTCTCGGAAATACAAAAAGTTATGGGTCTGTCAAATAAAATGTTACAAAAGGTTCAGTCACACAAAGCACTTGCCCTTTCTTCTCATTTACAAACAAAGACGAAAATATAAGACAATGAAAAATGTAGTGGTTCCAGACAACACATTTATGTAATTCATCTTTCACAACAAAGTGAAAAGATACATTTTTATCCTGCGTGGATTCTTGAGTGTTTCTTCAGACTTCCCTGCACTGTGAATCTTTTCCCACAAACTTCACATCCAAATGGTTTCTCTCCTGTGTGAACTCTCATGTGTGTCTTCAGATTTCCCTGCTCTATAAATCTTTTCCCACAAACATCACATCCAAATGGTTTCTCTCCTGTGTGAACTCTCATGTGTGTCTTCAGACTTCCCTGCACTGTAAATCTTTTCCCACAAACATCACATCCAAATGGTTTCTCTCCTGTGTGAACTCTCATGTGTCTTCAGATTTCCCTGCACTGTAAATCTTTTCCCACAAACTTCACATCCAAATGGTTTCTCTCCTGTGTGAACTCTCATGTGTTTCTTCAGACTTCCCTGCTCTATAAATCTTTTCCCACAAACATCACATCCAAATGGTTTCTCTCCTGTGTGAACTCTCATGTGTGTCTTCAGATTTCCCTGCACTGTAAATCTTTTCCCACAAACATCACATCCAAATGGTTTCTCTCCTGTGTGAACTCTCATGTGCGTCTTCAGACTTCCCTGCACTGTAAATCTTTTCCCACAAACATCACATCCAAATAGTTTCTCTCCTGTGTGAACAACCATGTGTTTCTTCAGACTTCCCTGCTGTGTAAATCTTTTCCCACAAACTTCACAACCAAATGGTTTCTCTCCTGTGTGAACTCTCATGTGCGAATTCAGACTTCCCCATTCTGTAAAATTGTTCCCACAAACATCACATCCAAATTGTTTCTCTCCTGTGTGACCTCTCATGTGTTCCTTCAGACTTCCCTGCACTGTAAATCTTTTCCCACAAACATCACATCCAAATCGTTTCCCTCCCGTTTGGACACTTTTCTGTGAATGAAAACCCTTGTAGAAAAATCTATTACTACACTTGAAGAAGCTGAAGGATTTCTTGCCAGTGTTACAGACTACATCCCTTACAATTGTTTCCTTAACTTTCAGAGCATGTGTAGCAGAATCTGGTGCCCTGGTCTCCTTCCAATCACTATCACTGTTCTCTGTTTTTGATCCAGAATCTAACAAAGGCTTTTGCCAATCATCAAAACTGACTTCCATCTCAGAGGAGTCAGAAACCATTTCATCATTAGCATTCGGTTGTGCAAGACGATCTGGATCTAAGTTCCCGGCTGGTCCTGATCCTCCACAGTCCTCTCCATCAGTAGCTGAGCTGCTGGCTGGAGGCTCTGCCTCTCTGTTATCCTCCTTTTGACTATGATGAAGCTGTGAAGACTGAGGTATCTCATCATCATCTTCAATCTTCACAGGAACAGTATTGAATAGGAACCTGGTGACATCTGCCTCCTCCAGCCCTTTGAGGTGCTCTGCCTCCAGACTGGTCCAGAGTTCCTCTGGTTCCTCTTTTATGCGGAGGGGCTCTTGGTCCTCCTGCTCCTCTTTTATGCGGAGGGGCTCTTGGTCCTCCTGTTCCTCTTTTATGCGGAGGGGCTCTTGGTCCTCCTGTTCCTCTTTTATGCAGAGGGGCTCTTGGTGCTCCCGTTCCTCTTTTATGCGGAGGGGCTCTTGGTGCTCCTGTTCCTCCTTTATGCAGAGGGGCTCTTGGTGCTCCTGTTCCTCCTTTATGCGGAGGGGCTCTTGGTGCTCCTGTTCCTCCTTTATGCGGAGGGGCTCTTGGTGCTCCTGTTCCTCTTTTATGCGGAGGGGCTCTTGGTGCTCCTGTTCCTCTTTTATGCGGAGGGGCTCTTGGTCCTCCTGTTCCTCTTTTATGCGGAGGGGCTCTTGGTGCTCCTGTTCCTCTTTTATGCGGAGGGGCTCTTGGTCCTCCTGTTCCTCTTTTATGCGGAGGGGCTCTTGGTGCTCCTGTTCCTCTTTTATGCGGAGGGGCTCTTGGTGCTCCTGTTCCTCTTTTATGCGGAGGGGCTCTTGGTGCTCCTGTTCCTCTTTTATGTGGAGGGGCTCTGGGTCCTCCTGGTCCAGGCTGGGGCTCCACTCAGGGGGAATATCTTCCTTCATCATCAACAGCGGCTGAACATCTGCAGGGAGAACATTATAGACAACTGTGAGGTCACACTCATGTCTCTGGTATCATTACATTATGTTACTGAGATCTAGTGTCACACATCATACCGATACGAAAGAAGTGTCGCAATACCCTGCCGTTAAAAAATGGTTCAATACCCCATTTCATTAGTACCGTTACTTTAAGAATGGCAGTACTTTATTAAGAGCCGTATTTTGGAGTTGAGTCGATGTGCGACAGCAGATATCTGCTTCCACTCGCTACAAACGTAGTGGGAGTGTTTTTCTCCCATATGTAAATACAAGTGTCCTTATCTAATGTCCACGGCTCGTCTACAAATACGACAAACAGTGAAATAGGGCTCTAAAGTGCTGCAGGGTTGTAATTTGTGTCTATATTTATCAGAGAGGTTCCATCGTCCTCAAGAACCAGAGAATCAGACAGCTTTACAAAATGGCAAACACATGGTGGACTAGTGATTACTGAATGTCTTGGGACACAGTCTACTGTACAGGCCTATTGTACTGATCATTAGACTCATTTACACAGTAACACAAGCTGTGTCTCAGTTCAGGGGCTGCAACCTTCGGAGGCTGCATTCGTAGAGCGGTTACGTCACAGCGCTGCGACTAGGCTGTCCCATATCGCATGTTTTCGAAGACTCCTTCAAATGCAGCTGACGAATGCGGCCTTCAGCCCCCAGATTCGGAGGACACAGGATAACTGATGTATCCTTCGCGGCCCACCATATCCCAAGATGCATTGCGTGCCGATGAAAATGTTATTTTATCCAACATGGCGGCGAGTGATGCGGGAGCCGGAGAAGCGACAGGATTCACTTTTAAATGTAAGTATTGGGTTTCAACTCACTCGAATGTCACCGATACTAATGTTAAAGCAAAATAAGAGATCTTATAACATCACATGCATGTTATAGTGATCCGTTAAGTCACGCGGCGACATCTCATTCGAATGTCTGTCCTATCAACTTTCGATGGTACTTTCTGTGCCTACCATGGTGACCACGGGTAAAGGGGAATCAGGGTTCGATTCCGGAGAGGGAGCCTGAGAAACGGCTACCACATCGAAGGAAGGCATTACAAGCTAACTAACGTTAGCCGCTGGGCTATTAACGCCCGGCTGCCTGCATCCGACTGTAGTTAAGCCTTAAAGTAACTTTTAATATCTTCACTGTCAAACTTCAGAGGTTGAATAATATCTTACGGAGTTTGTGATGATTTTACAGATGATTTCTACTTCATATCATGTACATAAACGGACCAACGTGAGCTCAGGTAGACAGGTTGTGAACCTGAAATATCACTTTAAGTCCGGTTAAGTTACAAATGTTGAGATTAACTACACGAATAGAGTGAATTTGAGTATTTTGCTGATTCTGTTCGTGTTTTGTTACAGGGAGCCAGGAGCTGAGGGGAGAACGATGGACAAACATTCAGCAACCGTAGCTTTGAAGTAAGTCATTAGTGCATTTGTAATATCTCCATTTGACCATCCTGTACTTAAGGTTACAGTTACATGAGCTCTCATCCTGTACAAAGCCTTCACTAATAAGACAAACAGTAGATCCTTCTGGTGTGATAATGTTGCCGTCAGAGAGATGACAGTTGTGATGTCATCTTTTTATTTTATTTATTTAAATTGAAATAAGACATCCATGTAAATGATTTCTGTGTGAATTTGTGTATATTCTGCTGTGTCAATCTTCGAGGTTTGGATACTTGTGTTAACATTATTGATAACTTTTTAACTTTTCATCATTTTGTCAATGTGATTCGGACAATTTTTGAGAAAAATGCCTGCAGGGGGGGTGACCTATATAAAGTGTGTTACTGCAAGTTCATAAACACGTTTGATGACATTTGTTTTGCTGCTGTTGTTAATGTTAACTGTCTTGATTGCTCCATCTTTGCACAACCGAGTGAAGAAACGCACGAAACCAGCAACTCTACTTCCGCTAAGACACACTCTGATTATCACAATGTTCCTGCTGTTATCTGGAGATATTCATCCGTGCCCCGGCCCGCTACACACTACACCAGGGAAGGAAGCCAACTCCAAAACGGATGATACACGGATTACATCCGTCTCACCTGGCGCTGTTTGGAGAGCGCTGCCTTCTCGGAATGGAGGGGCTGGTGCAGCGGCCGATGGGCCATCGCTAGTTTTCCAGACAGGGTTTTACGGTTGCGTCCAGGCCGAGCCGCAGCATGCCCTGGGGGGGACTACCGGCGCTGGAGCCGAGCCTGGAAGCTAAACTGAAGGCCGGGAACACGGCGGGTTTGTCGCAGGCTTCGTGCGTTTCGACATCATCGAGAAATGAGGCGGACACTGCACTGACTGAGCCACAGTGTTCCGACCACTAATGACATCTGTTCAGGCAATACTACAAATTATTAGTTAGTTCATTTAAACTGTGCACTACTGTTTAGTTAGTGTATTTAATATTATTATATTGTATTGTATATATTGTGGTGCCTTTTTTAAGTTTAATATTATTTTTCACTCTGATTGCTTACCTGTATAATAAAGTATCTATCTGTCTGTCTTAATTCACTTTGTTGTCACTTTGTTGTTGTTGTTGTTGTGCGTGAAATCACACCGGTGCGTGTGTGGGGGACACATTTAAAATATGTTTTACTGGATGAAGAGGCGCAGCGACTCCGAGACGCTCGACATGTCTAAAGCCGAGATTCTGAGAGGAATTGTTACCGAGAAACTCACCACGGCCGCGTCGGGCTTCAGGCGGGAGATCGACCGGTAGAAGAAGCAGCTGGAGGTCCTCCTGCAGCCTCGTGTCTCTCTGGAGAGATGTCTGTCGCGGAACTCCGTTCATCATTTCACTTTGTTTGCTTCCTGACGAAGCTGCAGACTTCAGAGCACATCAAATAAAACGCGTACACACTTTGTGATGATGTGGTTCACAATTCGGAACACATAAAGTTTAACACATTAAGCTCGTTTTCCACTAATCAATGCGCTAATACGGTGAAATACCTTCGTGTGTTTCCGTTCGTTTTTAAATGTGTGTCTCACTCTCTTTTACTTCCGGTTGAAAACACGAAACCCTGGTTCCGGATGAGGAAGTTAACGAGGTGGTTGTTCTGAGTGAGGAGGAGGAAGGGGAGGAGTCACGGCAGTCACGTGAGTTACTTTATAAAAGTATTAGTGAAACTATGAAAATATAAATAATATATAATGTTCCTTCACCAGTGATGCAGGAAGTATTCAGGGCCTTTACTGCAGTAAATGTACAAATACCACATTATAAAGTAAAAGTACTAGTACCACACTGTACAAATATTCTGTCACAGTAAAAGTACTAAAACCACACATTTAAAGTACTCTGTTGCAGTAGAAGTACTAAAACCACACATTTAAAGTACTCTCCATCCATCCATCCATTTTCCACCGCTTATCCGGGGTCGGGTCGCGGTGGCAGCAGGGCAAGCAGGCCGACCCAGACCTCCCTCTCACCGGCAACATGTTCCAGCTCATTCTGGGGGATCCCAAGGCGTTCCCAGGCCAGCTGGGAGATGTAATCTCTCCAGCGTGTTCTGGGTCTTCCCCGGGGTCTCTTCCCAGTTGGACGTGCCTGGAAAACCTCCAGTGGGAGGCGTCCAGGAGGCATCCTAATTAGATGCCCGAACCACCTCAGCTGACTCCTTTCGACGCGAAGGAGTAGCGGCTCGACTCCAAGCTCCCTCCTGATGACCAAGCTCCTTACCCTATCTCTAAGGCTGAGCCCGGCCACCCTACGGAGGAAACTCATTTCGGCCGCTTGTAGCCGCGACCTTGTCCTTTCGGTCACGACCCAGAGTTCGTGACCATAGGTGAGGGTCACCCGTTACAACGGGCGATCCGGTCTCTGTACGACTGCAGTAGGAGCTGTGTCCGCATTCTCGGCAATAAGTCAGACACGTTCCCGGTGGGTGTTGGCCTCCGCCAGGGCTGCCCTTTGTCACCGGTCCTGTTTGTGATTTTCATGGACAGGATATATAGCCGCAGCCTGGGGGCGCAGCCTGGGGGCGGAGAATGTCAGTTTCGGGGGTCTCGGGATCGCCTCTCTGCTATTTGCAGATGATGTGGTCCTGTTAGCCTCCTCGGATCGTGACCTCCAGCATTCACTGGGACGGTTTGCAGCCGAGTGTGAAGCGGCGGGGATGAGAGTTAGCACCTCCAAATCTGAGGCCATGGTGCTCTGCCGGAAACCGGTGGATTGCTCCCTCCAGGTTGGGACGGAGTGCCTACCTCAAGCGAAGGAGTTCAAGTATCTCGGGGTCTTGTTCACGAGTGAGGGTAAGATGGAGCGGGAGATCGACAGACGGATCGGTGCAGCTGCAGCAGTAAAGCAGGCGCTGCACCGGACCGTCTTGGTGAAGAGGGAGCTGAGCCGGAAGGCAAAGCTCTCAATTTACCACTCGGTCTACGTTCCAACCCTCACCTATGGTCACGAACTCTGGGTCGTGACCGAAAGGACAAGGTCGCGGCTACAAGCGGCCGAAATGAGAAATGAAAGTACTCTGTCACAGTAAAAGTACTCTGTCACAGTAAAAGTACTCCATCACAGTATAGGTACTCGGACCCTCACTTAAAATGTACAGTAGAAGAGTTTTGAAGCAGTGAAAGGAGTTGAAGTGTCTGTGATGAACTGAACTGGGAGTTGTGGTCTGAACTGGTCCAGCTGTGGAGGATACTGGGAGTCTGGGTCTCCTGTGGTTCGATGACGAAGACGACGAAGATCAGAGGCGACAAGCTCCAGACCGAGACGAGAAGACCTGAAGGACCCGGACTACCAAACCACACAGTATGTAGCATGCTAGTTAGCTCAGCACGATGTTAGCATGCCAGTTAGCTTAGCATGCTAGTTAGCTTAGCACCATATTAGCATGCCAGTAAGCTTAGCGTGCTAGTTTTAATGTGTATTCAAATAAGTTACAATAAGTTCACGTTCTTTTATTTTGTTGTTCAGCGGAAGGTTAATTTCCCTCAGAGGCCGGTCTGACAGGAGAAGGCCCGGCAGACCTCGAAGCACTGACACACAGATCCAGCTGGTCCTGAGGGTCTGCGTCCTGGAGGACTCTCGGACCGTCGTGCTCTCGAACACCGGTTTGTTTTATAAGCCAGCAGAGTGTCTTATTTTTACAGCCGTGGTGATAAAAGTTTAAAAAATATCTTTTTATATCTTCTTCAGTTTTTAAGAAGTCCCGGTTCAGGAGGTGAGGTGTCCTCGAGGACTCCAGGAGGAGGACTTCCTGGACCTGCTGAGGTCCACGTTCCCTCGGCTGGCGAATCAGAGACCCTTTGACGTCTTCACGTCTACACTGTCGTGAGTGATGTTGTTTAGAATAGATCAGTGATAGACCTTTGATGTAGGGTTGCAGATAGTAATCAATGAGTGTTTAGCATGGAGGTGGTAAACCACAGGATGTAGAGGAAAGGATCTGTAGCAAATGGTTTATTAGGTGTACTATTGTAAAATATGTAGATTAGAAACAAACCAGACGTCTTGGAGAAACACACCTTCCCCCCTTCTCTCTTTGATGCTCTGAACCTTTAAAAGTGGGACAGAGATCACTCTCTCCATCCCACAGACAACACAGGGACTCTGTGTGATGATTGAGTCTTCTCTGCGCAGAGAATAAATACTTTGAAGGCTTTTGTTTTTCTCAGGTTTCCTTATTTCAGTGTTATAGGACTCACTCGGTACTATTGAATAGTTTTTCCACCACACTCTGCCCTCTACATCCGCTTGAAGGTGAGTCACGAGTCAGCTGGTTTACTAAAACATATGAAGATTTAGCTGTAATTAAATCACAATAAGCAGATAAAAAAGATGCAGAAATGTTGACGTAATGATGTTGATTTGTTAAAAGTCTGAATTCATGTTTTATATTTTCTCTCTGCAACACGACAAGCAAACAACTTTTAAACTGGTTGTTTTCTGAATGGAGTTTGTTTGATCCGTGCTATGCTAAGCTAACATTGTAGCAGCTCCAACAACACTCAAAATAACTTAATCTAGACTTTTTATGAATGTTAATTACATATAAATTATACAGTTAATACATATACACAGTTTCCTCTTGTCTGTGTACTAATATGAGGTAGAAAATTAGCTCTCTAGCTAACGGTGGAACATTGAGATACAAACTGAAATGTTGATCTAATGTGCACTTTTTAATTTAATTTGATGGACATTCAATTTAAATTTAATGTGATAGACATTAAATGAAAATGAAATTAATGCAAATTAAATTAAATGAGACCAGTGGGTCTGTGGGACCACAAGAATCTTTTTTTCGATCATTTATAATTCAACAAAGTCAGAATGTCAAAGATGAGAGCTGAGACTGTGATTTCAGGGAAAAAATAAATGAAGAGAAACCGGCCCGATTGTTAAAATGTGAGATATGAACTTTGAATTCTTGTTTCAGAGCGGAGGATCCTCAGAGCAGCAGTGAAGACCTTCATGGTCTGCAGAGACCTGCTGGGTCTCCGTCCTGCTTGGCCACGACGTCGGCTGATGAGACGGAAACTTTCAGCAGGTAAATACAGAGAGACTAGACCTCAGGTGTCAGGTCACAGAGAGGAGAGACCTCAGGTGTCTGGTCACAGAGAGGAGAGACCTTAGATATGCAACCCTTTATCAACTATCAATCTCTCCTTTATGGTATGAATAAAGAGTCAGGCAGAAAGTCAAAGAGACAGACAAAGTCAGAGAGACAGACAGAAAAATCACACAAACAGACCGTTACGTTCCCCTTTTTGGCATCTAATGCTACATCCATACTACTCCGTTTCTACTTGGAAGCAGAGTTGTCAAATAGAAACGATCTCCGTCCACACTGGAGTTTCAGCATCATTCTTGAGTTGATCTGCATCCACACGGCAGCCTTCGAAGGCGGACAGCACGTGACCATTAACTTACACTGGGCATGCATGTGATGGTGTAAACAGGAAGTGGATTGCTTGCTTAGTTTAAAAAAATACGACAGAGTAATAAAGTAGTCTTTAATAATGAAAGGTTGATACTTAAGATCTTCCTCTATAAACTCAAACAGACAGTTCATGGAAAGTTTTAGAAGTTTTATTTTTCAGACGTAGTTACAGCGCTGCGGGTCTATCTCTCTCTCACACACATCAGGGGATAAGATGGGTCACCCAGCAGAAAAAAAGGGACAGCATCTTCGCCCTCTATCAATTCTTTAGGGCATGGGGGAATTGCTCCATCTTTTAGGGCACAACTCTAGCTCTGAACATCATGTAACATGTCCGAGTAGCTAGCTTCTAAGCTAATTTTAACATTACCGCCAATGGGGAAATGCTAACCGCGATTAGCATTAGCGAATATAATATATCTTCGTACATCTTTTCATGCTTCATACAGACATACTTACAGACTAAGGTCTCTCAAGGCTACCAAACGGAAGAAGTAAAACGAAGCAGCGTGTCTTCTTATTAGAATCTAAAAACAACACTGTTGTTGTAACTCGTAGCTCTGAATAGCATTTACGGCCAACTGGCTTGGCCATAATAGGGCTTGTGGAGAATTTCAGTATTAAACGCATTATTAGTAGGATTAAATAACACCCCTAGTGGTGAGTAGAAGTGTCACAATAATAAATATGTTAGTCACAATATGTTTCCATATGGAATGCATTATGTTTATAATATCCTCACTTATAGAGGATATTATATGTTACAGTATATTAACTCATTGAATGTATTAAATCATAGAAGTATAGTCACTAAAGGTATTAAAACACTGTATGAATAGTTTTGAGGGTCAGTAAGGGATCATTTTTGAGTGAGCCTTTTCAGAGGTGCAGCAGGGGGACGGACAACTGACCAGCAGGTCAGAGAGGAGGAGTTCAAGATGTTTGCCACAAAGGATCGATCCAGGGAGGGGACAGGATTCAAATGGAGCCAATCACTGATCAACGGAGGATCATTCACATGTTTTAGGACAGTTCGGACACTTTCCGACTGTCAGGGTATATAAAAGACAACGTTCGAGAGAGCATTCCTCAGACCACTTCTGCTCTCGTTTTTCAGAACCTGAATTCAGACCTGTGAGTGAGGTGCGTGCATGTGGTCTCTGTTCTCGAGAACATTACTATTGATAGTTAATTCAGTTTGTAAGTGAACTTTGTGTAGTACATTAAATATTGTTTTAATTTTAACCGGATCCAGCTCATTCTTCTGATGCATGTGCGCAGTAAGAAGCTCGCAGCAGAAGTGTACCTGCGGCCTGCAGGCTCTCTCATCCTTTGTTCTTAAAAACCTAACAAATTGGTGACCCCGACGTGATAATTGCTGGAAAACGGACTTACACAATGATATGATGCCTCCTGGTGAGGCTCTGTGCATATATATCTATATGTCATACATTTCTCCATTAATAATTTGTCAGAAAAAAAACATTTATTTCAAAATGATATGGTTTGCACAGCATAATGTCTGTCAAATAATTTAACTGCACAAATGTGTTGACTTTCAACTCTTTAGTGAATATTAGTAAACCACAGAGAAAGCTAGGAAGTATATGTTCAGAGTTTATATTGTTTTTTTAAACGACTATTCAAGGGGAAGAATGAACTTACACACTTCGTGTTACAGAGAATGTGACATGTATTACTAAAGTGTTACGGGCAGCATATTAATGGTGATTATGTTCCTCGTGATCTTTGCACCACTTTCATGAGGTTTTTCTTCTTATGTATTTGTTTGTGTGTCTTTTACTGCCTATGCGTTTTATTTGACTTACAAACCCTTAAAACCCCAAATTCTGATCAGCTGACAGTGAAGTTTCAGATGAGTTTCTCCCTCCCTCTGTGCTTATTGTGTAAATAGAACCAAACCGGAGAATTAAAAAAAGTGCCATTTATATTTCCGTCTAATCCGTGCTTTTCAGATATGCCACGATGAAAATGTGACAGTTTCATAAATCATCCTTGATATGATTCATTTATCAAATGTATTACACAATGCACTGTATTCTACATGATCATGAGGTGAATCACCCCAGCAAATGCACACATAAAGCATTACCTGATTAAAAAAAAAAGGTGACTGTGCTTTTTTCCATTTAGTTTCACATTACAGGTGCGGCAAGGAAAATGTGTTGTCTGGATAGGAACCAAGTGATTGGAGTCGTTGTCACTGTTCTCACGTCCTGTTTGATGTGTAATTGTATATGTAGTGACCGTTGCTTCCCAATTAAAAAGTCACTACGGTTGCTGAAATGTTTGTTCTGACACGTGCCATAAATAACGAAGTCCAGTTTCCAAAATAGGCATTTTATTTCTCACATAATCAGAGTTCCACCACTTTCTCTTCAGTTATCCATTTTCTCCATAAACCAATAAATCATAACATTTACATTCGTTAAATCTGCACGGTCAAAAACTGCTTGCTTCTACCTATTAGCAACAACCTGTGTCTAATGACCCCACTGATTATATTACCTGTGGCCTGATTCACACCGGCACTACGCCCCCATGTGGTGGGAGGTTGTACAAAAACAAAACAACATGGCTCTTACACACCGGCCCCTAATTGGTTCTGGCAGTAGACAAAACAATTATTTATACGTTTTACGTAAAGAGCCATTAGAAACAAAAAATGTACCGTTTTAAACAGTCAATTTCATAAAAACGTCCTACAATCGATAAAGTATGTTTCCATGTCTTGAAAACATGGTTGTGGGTTTTCACCATTATTCTTACATGTCAGTCACTTCACAAAGCAGACAACCTTTGTCCTCCTAATGTGGCTTTGCATTTTTGCATCTCCAAATTGGCATCCATTATTTGACGACCATTGCCACTGGCACTTGCAGTAATCAGCTGCTTCTATTTCTTACTTAAAGTCAGCAAATTCATCTTCAGCATGAGAATCCAACCTACTGCAACTTTCAGTCTTTTCCAACTGGAAAAGTGAGTAATCATTTTATGCGTGGGACTTGAATCATCTTCAGTGACAATTGCATTTACTGTGAAGTTCCTTTTAACTTCCGGGTCCTCAGCAATGTCCAAATCCAAGACGTGCGCTGGCCACTCATCCTCTGGTTTCCACAGAAACTTTGGACTTTCAATCCATCTCTTTTGAACCAAATGTTCAATTTTCAGTCCCCTTGAGGCGTCATCTGCTGGATTTTGTGCTGTAGGAATGTATCTCCACTGTGAAGTGTGAGATGCCTCTCTAATGGTTGATATTCTGTTTGCAACGAATGTTTGGAACCTTTTGTCCTCATTTTTTATGTATTTTAGTACTGATGTACTGTCGGTCCAGAATTGTGACTTCTCCAAAGGAAGCTGTAGCTCCGATTGTAGCTTTTTGTCCACTTTAACAGCAAGAGCAGCGGCTGTCAGTTCCAAGCGAGGGAAAGTCACTTGTTTTAGTGGAGACACCCTGGCTTTGCCAAGCATGAAAGCAACATGTACTCTGTTCTTGTTGTTTTGCAACCTGACTTATGTAACAGTTCCATATACATCTTCACTGGCATCAGAGAAGTGATGCAATTGAGCAGATGCTGTGTATCCAAAGTCTGTCGGTTTGAAGCATCTGCTGACCGTGAAACTTTCCACTCTTTCAAGATCTTCCAACCATTTTTTCCATTTCTGTTGAAAGAATTGGGGTACTGGATCATCCCAACCACATTTCAACCGACACAGGTCCTGCAAAATCATCTTAGCTGGGATTGTAAAGGGGGCTAAGAAACCCAAAGGATCATAGACGGAACTGATCATAGATAACATCCCACGTCTTGTGTGTGGCTGTTCTCGGATGTTAAATTTGAACTTGAAGGTGTCCGTCTCAATGCACCATTGTAGTCCAAGAGCCCGTTCAACTGGCAATTTGTCTCTGTCAAGATCCAACTCCTTGAAGGTCTTGGATCTATGTTCTTCTGGAATTACCAATAGCACCTCACGACTGTTGCTGATCCACTTGGTGAGATTGAAACCTCCCAACTTTAGAAGGCAAACTTTTCAAAAGATCATCCACATAAAAACTTCTTGTGACCGTGTCAATTACTTCTGCTGGAAATCTGTTTTGATTATCATCAGCAATTTTCCTTAGAGCATAACATGCACAACTCGGAGAAGATACTGCTCCAAATAAATGGACAGTCATACGGTACTGTACAAGTTCTTGCACCAGGTTCCCTTCTGGCCACCACAAAAACCTCAAAAAGTCTGAATGTTCTTCTGCAACTTTTACTTGATGGAACATTGCTTGCACATCAGCCATGATTGCTACAGGTTCCTGCCTGAACCGTGACAAAACTCCTAACAAAGAGCTTGTCAGGTTTGGTCCTTGCAGAAGCTGACTGTTCAGTGAGACTCCTTTAAATTCTGCTCCACAATCAAACACAACACGTAAGCTTCCTTTCTGTGGATGGTATACACCATGGTGAGGGAGATACCAAGTTTTTCCATCAGTGCGTTCCAACTGATGCTCTGGCACCTTTTCAGCACATCCTTTTCAATGACATCAGTAAGGAAGTTTGAATATTTTTTGTGGTAACTGTGATCCTTCAGAAGTCTCCTTTTCAGTGAACTGACACGCTGTTTAGCAACAGAAAAGTTGTTTGGCATGTTTACATCGGGTGTCTTGAAAGGCAACTTAATCTTGTACTGGCCATCTTTAAGTTGTACTGAACCTTTCATTATTTCCATGAACTTTCCTTCTTCTATTGACATCTCCTCTTTGTCATTAGAGACATTTTCACTGAAATCCTGATTGTACTGTCTTATCAACAGTTCTTCCAATTTGTCAACACCAATCCGATTAACAGTAACAGCAGGGTAGCCACTCTCACACTGCTTTGCACTGTTTCCATGAAGAGGTCCATTAATCACCCAGCCCAGTCGAGTTCTTATTGCATATGGTCCCTCTCCTCGGCTGTTGATCACTTCCCACAGTTCCATTAACTTTGAGGCGTTTGTGCCAATCAACATCAGCGTTAATATGGGGAATACTGTATGTACATCTTTCAGGTAAGTCCACTTAGACAACTCTTCTTCAGGAATGATATTGTTTGTCGACACGGGCATTTCCTTCTGAGTGAACATACTAGAAAGCTCAAAAAACTGCTTGTCAGCAAATTCTGAGATTTCCAAACCTTTGACAATACAACTTGGAACAGTAGTACTGTGACCCATTGTACGTAGATTAATCTTCGTCTTTCTTCCTTTGATGTTCAGCCTTTCCATTAGACATTCAGAACAGAAAGTGTCAGTACTTCCTGGATCCAGAAATGCATAAGTTTGTACGATTTTGTTTCCCTTTGTACACTTAACATTGACAGGTAAGATTGAAAGGATGCCGTTACTGCCCCCGGCCCCTGTATGACCACAAGTAGAGACAGCCGTGCCACTCACCGACAGTTCCTTTGGCTGATCTTCGCCTTTGCTTCTTTCCTTTTTCTCAATGTGAAGAATGCTGGGATGACTTTGGTTGCAAACTTTGCAAGATATGCATTTATTGCAATCCTTGCCCATGTGTCCTATGCGCAGGCAACCAAAGCAAACTCTTTTCTCTTTCAGAAATTCCAATTTTTCCCGATGTATCTTTTTTTGCAATTGTGGACAATGCTCCAATGCGTGTCCTTGCATACAATACAAACAGGAAACAACATTTGAAATTGTAGGTGACATACTTTGCGTTTGAGTCTGAGTGTCTTGAATGTTGCCAAAGATTGGATCCGAAACGATCTTGACTTGGTACTCGATGAACTTGATAATGTCTTTAAAGCCAGATCTGCGACCTTGGTTTTCAGAGATGTCACACGCAGTCACTCTCCATTTTTCTCTCAGCTTGTAAGGAAGTTTCTGCATTATTGTTTTCATGTTTGCTGGCATATTGAGTTCATCTAAATATTGCAATTCCTTCATAGCGTTGTAACACTCTCGTAAACACAATGCATATGCTTGTAGCCCTTTAACATCTTCTGCCTTAACAGCAGGCCATCCAATGATTTTATCCACATAGGCAGCTGTGACCTTTATTTCATTTCCAAAATGTTTTCCAAGAAGGTCTTTGGCCACAGCATAGCCCGTCTCTGGAGTCATGTGCTGGCAGCTACGCACCAGATCTCGAGGCTGCCCCCTAGTGAATTGCTCAAGATAATACAAACAATCTCCTCTGTTGTTTGTTTTAGCTTCCACACAATGTTCAAAAGCTCTGATGAATGATCTAAATTTGAGCGGATTTCTTTCGAAAATAGTAATTTCTCTGCGTGGTAGAAACTGAGAGTTCTGTGTCTGTATAAGGAGTGCTGTCACTTCATTTTGTCTCTGTAACAGACTGTAGAGATCTCCAGTTACTTGATGATTACCTTGGGATTGTGTTGCTTGCTGACCACCAGAACCCACTGATTATATTACCTGTGGCCTGATTCACACCGGCACTACGCCCCCATGTGGTGGGAGGTTGTACGAAAACAAAACAACAAAATGGCTCTTACAGTGGCAATATTTGTCAGTTGCAAATAGATGACCAAAGTGTTCATGCTATTTGTACATCAGCCTCTCAAGCATCTTCAACATTTTTATTTCAAACTGAAGTTACAAGACATTAATAAATGACGGTAATGGTTCTCTTCAAGAAGAATCTAAATCTTTTTCCAAAAATGTTTCCAGACTTAAGATTTCTTGATTTTAAGTCAAGTATGAGATAACATGCTGATCCTGCCCTACAAACTCTGCCATAACACGATATATGAAAATGAGCCATCACAGCTACCAAAAGAGGAAACATTTGACATTACAGGGAACTTCTTAAGACCACTAAAAAATACATCTCCTCAAATGTATCTTCCCTTTCTTCACATTTCCCGACCCACGGCTGCTCACCTTTGATAAGATTTGTTTCCCAATTATTGTGAATGACTATTTCACATACCAAAGAATCAGAACCATGCCTCCCAGCCCACATAAACTCTGCCAAGCACATTTCGATCCATGGCTTGGTCAAGCAGACAGTCCACCTGCTTCTCCACCGATAGGCCTGCAGCTGGAAGCTGAGCACGAATGTTGTGATCCTTACTCCCCAGGGCCACAGACTTCATCCCCGGGAAGGCAGCGTCCTTCTCAAACCCCAGCTTCAGCTCCTCACTGACCAAAATAAAGCAACATCTAATCACACACAAGTACAATTCAAATGATGCCAATGAAGACCAGTTACAGATTTTGGATTGAAACTGAAAGCTGAAAATTGAACATTGTGTCACATAGGTAGTTTTGATTTTAGAGCCGTCATATCAGATTGGATTATGTGACAGATTACTTAAACTTTCCAACCCTTGTATACATCAACATTCGTGTAGAACTTGATAAAAGTGTAATTAGCTTAGTATTAGGGCTTTCTCAAGGCCGCCGATATAACATTTTTGCAATTGTGTGATTTTGTAAATTACACAATTGGAGCAATATTTCCACCATAATAGATATCAACAATGCAAGTCTCATCTTTAATTGTAAAAACCCTCAGTGTGGTCTGACATGAATGAAATCCTGTTGATTGGTCTGCCATGTTATGATTTGATGACATACCTGGTTATAGTCGCTGGATTTGCTCCTTCGAGTTTTCTTCTGGCAAAGTTCACCTTCTGTAGGGGATACCAGTTGATTTCTTTGGTGTTTACGCTGTCCGTCCATGTGCCTCCTTTCTTCATCTGTTTCAGCTCAAAGTTCTGTTCAGAGCAATGGGAAACATTGTTTGTCATAAAGGTTATTGACAGTTTACTGTATGGCGAAGGTCTTAGCTTAAAGCTACTGCCACGTATTTCAAAAACTCTAAAGACAAATCAGATTCACACATTACATTCTGCCTGTAACACATTTAAAATGTCCATTTCTACTTACATCCCCGGAGGTATTATCAAATGTCCTTACCTCTTTTATCTGTGGTTCAAATACCGACAGTCAGAAATTCAATGTTAAATGGGATTTCTGCAGCTGGAGTGATTGGTTACCTTCCAGTCCAACGAGGGCTCCTTGACGAACACATCCATGGTGTTCAGCAAAAGGTCCGGCTCGGCACTGTAAGCTCGGAGGGAGTGGACCATGATGCTCTGGATCAAACCCGACTCCCTCAAGGGTTGCATTAGATTCACAAACTGCTGGGTCAGTCGGAAAGGCATGAGCTCAGGCACATGGAGAAACTGTGAGGAAATACAAGATTGAACGGAGAGGGAATTATTTATACAAGAGATGGTGGTGTCTTTTTCAAACAAAGTGCTGTTCACATTTATATAGCTGGACACAGTAACACCTAAGAACCTCATGGTCTTCTGTTTGTTACATTTTCATCCATGCTAGCGGTACGTCTCTATGGATGCCAACGTCGGTCTGTCCATTGGTCAGACCACCACTTTTAGTTAAATATTTAACATTCAGTTAAAATACATGTTTCCACTTCTGCCCTCAATGAAACAATCATGGCCAACCTGCGTGGCTGAGCCGAATGCATGACCAAAGTCGATGCCAATCATGCCTCCCGTTTCCATGTTGATCATGAAGTTGGAGAGATGGCGGTCACCAATTCCGAGAATCCATTGGCTGACACACAGCAAGGCATGGGAGCTGATGAAGTGGGAGCGCAGGGAGAGAAATGCCTCAGGACTGTTGCACATCTTCAGAAAAGCTCTCCTAGACATTGAAAAAAAGAGAAGAAGTTGTTTTTCTGAAAGTGTTAACCTTCATCAGCAGTTTTAGAATACAGAGATTCAACTTACTTCAGGAGATCACTGGGCACATGCTGCAACACTTTCTCAAAGTTGTTGACCGTCTCAGTACGTTTCGCTTTCCTGGCAAAGGGTAAATATGCTGTAGCTCACATTTGATAAAACAGTATTTCCCCCTGTGGTATTGCCTAATGTTAAAACAGACTATAACAGATTATATATGCTGTGAAAATGTAACTACAATCAACAAAATTCAGCTGAAACAGTTAAGTTAAAAGGAACTAAAATGAACATTAGGGAGACTTACTGGTAAGCGCATCCATACAGTGCATTACCAGTATACTCTGTAGAAAATGTTTGGAGCCAGTTTTTGTGGTCTTCAGCACACCTTTAAGAAAGAGAAATCCACGTTTACATACACCGTTTTCAATAAATCTGAAGATGACATATCAACCTCACCACTGGACAGTGGGGTTATTAGATTGAAATATATACTGTACCTCCTTGCCCTTTGCTGTTCCTCGTCAGTCATTGTGTTATCCAGGAACTCTTTCAGTGTACAGGTATTCTCCATCCATTCAATTAGACCAATTCTGTAAAGGCAGTGAAAGTGGTCAATTACGTTACCTTACAGTCTATGATCCCCTATCCCTAACAACTCATTTAAAGAATAAATAATAACAAATCATTATTATAAAACAAAATGAATCTCAGGAATCTGTGTTGCGTTTTATGTCTTATTTGCTGGATGCAAAGAAAACAGGAAACAAGTCTGTTGTAGTTCTACTTCGACTCGTGTAATCAGTACATGCATTAGGTTTAACTGGAAGGATATAATGATGGATGGACAGACAGGCCTGGCACCTTGTGGTTATGGGAATGACTTGATAGGTGTGCAGCTGCATGCCTCTGTGTGTGCATGCGGCGTCATGACTCAGCAGAATGTTCATGACAGCAAAGAGCTGCTCAATGCGTTGGTCCTGGCGGAGGTCTTCTCCACCCTTCACCAGAAAGGGGTGGTCCCGTTCATCATCCCCGCGGATGATCAGGCGTTTGGGCCGACGGACAGACGACATCACCTTCACCTGCGGGGCATAAATCCACACTGATATACTGAGCAGCCCACAGTGGGATTTCAAACTTACATAGGGCTGCTATTAGAACAATTAAATTATTATTTGACAGTAAACAACAATAAAAACATACCCTTTCGTCAAAGCCTGTTATTTTTGCATGATATTCTGGCAAAGGTTTGGATCTGCCATCATATTGTCCTACGAGAGGAAGGAAAACATCTTCATTGGTGAAAAGGATAGGATAGGATAGAATATAAGAATATTATATTTTCATAACTGCAAACATGATGTTCTCTGAATCAGTGGCTCCCAACCGTTTTTGTCGGAGGAACGCAGCCCTGTCAGATGAAATCAAGTATCCCTTTATTCATTTCCTCAATTATCTACAGCAGACTCAATGTGAGGAGATATATATATATATATATATATATATAATTATATATATATATATATATATATAATCATATAATTAGAATATCATCAAAAAGTTGATTTATTTCACCAATTCCATTCACAAAGTGAAACTTGTCTATTATATTCATTCATTACACACAGACTGATATATTTCAAATGTTTATTTCTTTTAATTTTGATGATTATAACTGACAACTAAGGAAAATCCCAAATTCAGTATCTCAGAAAATTAGAATATTACTTAAGACCAATACAAAGGTGTTATGAGAGCCCAGGTTGCTCTGATAGTGGCCTTCAGCTCTTCTGCATTGTTGGGTCTGGCATTTCGCATCATCCTCTTCACAATACCCCATAGATTTTCTATGGGGTTAAGGTCAGGCGAGTTTGCTGGCCAATTAAGAACAGGGATACCATGGTCCTTAAACCAGGTACTGGTTGCTTTGTCACTGTGTGCAGGTGCCAAGTCCTGTTGGAAAATGAAATCTGCATCTCCATAAAGTTGGTCAGCAGCAGGAAGCATGAAGTGCTCTAAAACTTCCTGGTATACGGCTGCGTTGACCTTGGACCTCAGAAAACACAGTGGACCAACACCAGCAGATGACATGGCACCCCAAACCATCACTGACTGTGGAAACTTTACGCTGGACCTCAAGCAACGTGGATTGTGTGTCTCTCCTCTCTTCCTCCAGACTCTGGGACCCTGATTTCCAAAGGAAATGCAAAATTTACTTTCATCAGAGAACATAACTTTGGACCACTCAGCAGCAGTCCAGTCCTTTTTGTCTTTAGCCCAGGCGAGACGCTTCTGACGCTGTCTGTTGTTCAAGAGTGGCTTGACACAAGGAATGCGACAGCTGAAACCCATGTCTTGCATACGTCTGTGCGTAGTGGTTCTTGAAGCACTGACTCCAGCTGCAGTCCACTCTTTCTGAATCTCCCCCACATTTTTGAATCGGTTTTGTTTCACAATCCTCTCCAGGGTGCGGTTATCCCTATTGCTTGTACACTTTTTTCTACCACATCTTTTCCTTCCCTTTGCCTCTCTATTAATGTGCTTGGACACAGAGCTCTGTGAACAGCCAGCCTCTTTTGCAATGACCTTTTGTGTCTTGCCCTCCTTGTGCAAGGTGTCAATGGTCGTCTTTTGGACAACTGTCAAGTCAGCAGTCTTCCCCATGATTGTGTAGCCTACAGAACTAGACTGAGAGACCATTTAAAGGCCTTTGCAGGTGTTTAGAGTTAATTAGCTGATTAGAGTGTGGCACCGGGTGTCTTCAATATTTAACCTTTTCACAATATTCTAATTTTCTGAGATACTGAATTTGGGATTTTCCTTAGTTGTCAGTTATAATCATCAAAATTAAAAGAAATAAACATTTGAAATATATCAATCTGTGTGTAATGAATGAATATAATAGACAAGTTTCACTTTTTGAATGGAATTAGTGAAATAAATCAACTTTTTGATGATATTCTAATTATATGACCAGCACCTGTATACACTGTATATATATACTATTCAAATTAGTTGAGCTACTCTTGATGCCACAATGGGGCCTATAAAGAATTGATCATAGCCAGCAATGTGCAATATTTAAAGAGTTCCGATTGCACTTAATTTAACAGCACGAGTGTCCAACTGCACTGACCTGGGATCTCCAGCTCATTGCTGAATGTGTCTGCTTTAAATCCACTCAGCCAGGGCGAGTATTCCTTAAGGTTCCCTGGTTCCTTCTGAAATCCTTTCATGGATGCCGCCAGAACATCCACCCGCCGCACAAAGCTTTTTTGTTTCCTCATCTCAAACAGCTTGCTGCCGTTAGATCCCAGCAGTTTCTCCACATCTTTCGCAAATTTCTGTTAAATACAAATAAATAAAAAAATAGATTGAAAAGTGCAAATTTTTGTACATGACACATGCTTTTGCAATACAAGATTAAAAGCAAACTACAAACTTTGATAAATTTCTTGCGAAACATTCCATGACCGCCTGTGTTACAATCTCCGAGAGAAGAGTGCATCTCCTTATACATGTCGCCCATCCGCTTCTTGTCAAAGCCTGGTTTATCCAATTGATTTTTCACACAATCCCACCAATCCTGTGTGGACCAAACGACAATAATCAATGACAGGCCAATAACCAGTAAGTGGCAGCTTGGTTAATTCATGGCTGAACTTGCACTCATTACCTTAAAAAGCATTTCAGGGTTTGTCAGCTGCTGCAGTGCATCCACAAAGTTCTTCACATGTCCTCCCTTATCCAGCATGCTCCTGAGCCTGTTGAAGCACACACAATACCAATAAGCAGACGTTTACATATATGTCATATTGTCATTTTCCTTTCTTCCCAAAAGAGACATTAGGCAGTTTACTTGTTGACAAATCCCTGCTGATGGTGGCCTGTAGTAGAGTCCTCAAACTGGTAACTCTCACTGCTGATCATAAGAGCGTAAACCAGAGCTTGAGGGTAGCACTCCGCTATCTGCTCAATGCAGCGCTGCACGGCCACAGCTTCCGGCTTGTCCAGTAGGGCGACCATTTGACTGATCCAGCCAATCAGCATCCAGCAGGGAACTGACACCATCTACAGGTGGCAAGAAAGTCACGACACACACTTTTGATGTAGTGTTTCACTTCCAGTGTGTGATCATTTTCACAGTCACAGCAGGGGAAAATGGATGGATGGAACTGATGGAAGTGCGCTAAACTGTATTAATGTGGCCTTAGCTTCCATAGCATCCATGGTCTTCACATACTAACCTCTTTCATCATGAGGTCCAGTGTCTCAGAGGGGTACAACTCAATGATCTGCAGCAGACGAGGGAACTTGAGGCGAGCTTCCTCTGAGTTCATCTTCAGTGCTTTAAACATGCTCTCTAATACATGAACAGACATTGCCAACAGGTCTGGAAATTGGCTTTCTGTAACAAAACGCAAAATGCATCAAGTTAGATCACTGGGTTACTGGTGCAACAAAGGCACACAATCAGTCAGTATCGTTAATTATCCATATTGGATAACCCGGACCACCCTCTCCACCACCCACTGCAGGGACAGCGGAGCACTTTCTCCAACAGACTGATCCAGCTCCGCTGTCACAAGGACCGATACAGGAGAACATTCCTGCCCTCTGCCATTAGACTCTATAATATATCACCTCTGGCCAAATCAAACACAAGACTATAACACCGCTACACTGTTGTTGCTGCTGTTGGTGATCCTTGCACTACTGTTTTTCACCTAGTTAGTTAACTTAATACCATTCTATTTTATTGTATATACTGTGCATTTTTTATTTTCTTTAAATTTTATTCAAATTGTATTATATTCTGCTCTGTTATCTTATTGTATTGTATATTTTGAGCATCTTTCATATTTTTATGTTTACTCTGTAACTTTGCTTGCTGCTGCTACAAACAAATTTGTAATAAGTATACATCTATCTATTTATCTATCTAATCACCAGTATCACTCTGCTTCTCCTCTCGCAGCCGTTTGTCACAGAAGTTAGCCAGAGTCATGTATGTCTCAATGATGCTGCTGCTTTCCACAAAGTCCCGAGTATAAGACTGAAGCTCTTCATCAGCCTTTCTGGTAGCATCACACAGCAATGTCAATGCTTTCAACTGCAGCCCCACTTCCACTTTCTGCAGGGAAAAAAGATCTCTCATTTACATAGACTGTTTGGACGTACTCTAGTCATACTGTACACTATACAGTATTTTATAAATAACTTTGAAAGTAATATATTTAGAGTACCTTTGGATTTTCAACCGGCCAAGCAGCTCCAGAAAGCTTTGCAACTGCCTCTGCTTTCTCAGCTTCAATAGTTCCCAGGACAGAGGGGCTCCTGCTTACAGCTGTGGCCAGGATGTGGAAGGATGTACCCTGGAGTATCTTTTGGTCTCTGAATACTTTAGCTGTGGCACTCTGACAGTCAGCCTGAAGGTCCTCTGCAGAGAGATGAGAGCTGACATGAAACATCTCAACTGCAAACAAGAGCAGCTGAACTCACACTTATCGGTTTGTGCATGTTGTTGCGCCTTAACGCCTTAAGTTCAGTTCTAGTTAAAAAAAAAATACTGTGTCTCATTAAGTGAAATCTTCTCACCAATGTCAAATAATGATTACCTTATATCTAAAAGTTTTTTTATTACTGAATATAAAGGTCACTATAACTAACCCACCTCACTAAATTCAAACATGTATAACTAAAATAATAGATGTCTTTTCAAGTGACTTTCAAACTTCACACTTTTAAATGTTAATATCAATTAGTTGACACGGTGACAAGAATATTTAAACTCACATGCATAAGGATACCCTGTTTAGTTTTTGACCACTGGAAGCGCTGTTTTGTTTGCATTGTGCAAGCACACAAGCATTGCATTAACACATGCACACATGCATTAAAACACAGGCAGTGCAAGTCAGATTCTGCCACTGGTTTCCCGCTATTCTGCTGATTGACAGTTGGTGGCTGTAACGAACCGAGACGCAGCTATGCACCAACAAAAGCAGTGAAGAAGAAGATCTCTAGCAAGGAAACATGAACGTAAACAAAAATGTGCTTTGCAAATATTTTATGGTGGACATCTATGATGTTCTTTAGACTTCACAAACACAAAACATGTGTTTTGATGAGTAATACTGAATGTAAACAGACCTTTTGTTTGTTTACAATAAAACTCCACAGGGCACCTTTAAGTTTCACATTACTATAGTAATCACATTGAGGCTGCCTATCCTTCCCCGTCTTGTAATCCTCAAGATAATGTACATGAGTCTTTTCCCTGCTTACCCAGGAGTGGGATAGTCTCCAGGATGATACTGATTTGTTCAACAGGACCCTGGGCCTGGCTGCATTTCTGGTTGTAGCGGCTAAAACTGTGGACCCACCGCTGCAACCAGCCTCTGTTTGTTTTGGCTTCTTTGTGAAGTTCCTTCAGCAGCTTGGTGGCCACAGGAAAGTTATTCTGAAAACAACATTCGTGTTCCAAGGTGAGTTTGTGGTCAACATGGGACAGCACAAAATAAGTAACTTCCACAGGTTGTTTCGTCACCTGCTTCCAAGCGCTGTCGGCCATTTGTAGCTTCATGTTGAACTTGCAGTCATTTACTAATGTGTCAATGTCTCCCGCTGGGTCTTCTGAATTGTCCACCTCCATGCTGTCACTGGGAGCGTGGCCTCTTAGCTTTACTCTGATCTTGTCCAAGAAGAAACATCTGAAACGTAGAGATCAAATATGACACCGCATCACAATGTGTTATCTGATCATTTAAAAGATTTATAAGAAAAATATTATATATATATTTTTTTCTGACCGAGATGTAATGACGTCATCCCATAAATTCACTGGATCCGCTTTGGCATCAGGATACCGCTCGGTCCATAGTCTTATGAGCTGCTTGAGCGAGCTCACAGACACTAGCGAATGAAACACAATGAAAGTTACTAAATGTTGAGAGTGGGACAAAAACATTGTTGTATTTATGGTATTACACAAATACAGTTGCAGGGAAAGCATTCTGCAATTCTTGCAAGACAACATCTCTGCTCACCGTCTCCTTTAATGAACAGCAGGAAGTCTTGGATTTCAGTCAAGGACTGCACTGACTGCAGGATGGTCAGCCGACTTTGAGTCAACAACGTATCCACACTGGAGTAATTCTATGAGGCAAAAACTTTTTGAGTGCAAGCTGTAGTTGATTTGCAGGAAGTATATAATTATATATACACAACATACTATACATTAACTTTTGTTTGCTTTTAAAATAAGAATGAGTTAATAATGATCTTTGTCGTTCTGAAACTCTGAGGCGATAGACAGAAAGGACGTTTACAGCAGACCTGCATAAAGAGCTGCATGGCATAGTTGGTGTAGTATGTCGCACGGTCATAGTCCTCCTGCAGGATGTAGAGCAAGCTGAGCTCTTGGCTGTAATGGCTTTCCAGCAGCTTTTTGCGCTCCTCCACCTTCATGGCTTTGTCGATGAAGCTGAGAAGAGTTTGGTCCACCTCACCCAGCTGCAGCTGCTTCAGCATGCTGCGAATCATGTGCTGCAGGTACATTTCCTGGCACAAACGCAAGAGACTCTCGTGAGAAAAGCACTAGAACTTTCACATGTTCATTGTGCATTGCATCACAATAGGACTTATATCAGGCTATGATATGCTACAGAATTCTTTAACTTTTTGGTGAAATTCAAGCGAAAATTAAAGGTGACTGAAGAGTCTGGGATGGTCATTTGCATGCCATGGAGGCCTGAGTTAACGTTCATTCAACAAGACATGAAGAATACCCGGGTTGGACTCAAAACCTGCAGGACATCAGTTCTCCCTGGTGCATAGCTGAGAATTCCTCGACTGTGAAAGGTAAGATCTAGTACCTGGTAGAGCGGCTCCGACCACATCCTCTCGAGGTTGGGTGGGGAGTTTTCATCTATGTACACGGTGGAGCAGTACTGAAGAGACTTCCACTCAGTCAGCTGACTGTAGGCCTGCATGGCAGCTATTTTCCAGAAGTCCTTCTCAGAGTCTGTGGGATCGCCATCACTCCATTGTTCAGTGTTCAGGGCCTGCCAGTATGGAAGAGAGTAAGCAGTTTGACCCCATTGTGCTGCACACACAAGCTAGCAATCTGATAGAACTGCACCAATCCACATGCATTGACATGCTACCTAAGCACTACGCTAGATTTATTGTAAACCTATACCTCATTGTAAAGCTTCACAGCATCTGCAAAGTCAGTGTTGGCTTCAGCTTGAAGCGCAGCGCAGGTGATCGCCTTGGTCCCAACTTTACCACCAAAGATGCCGCGCACGACATCATAATCCTCCAAAGATCTGTAAAGCCTGGAGAAGACCGGGAACAAAGACTGGATTGAGTAATTAGTGAAAAAATAAAGCTAACATTCAGTTCCAGCATTGATAGAACCAGTATCAATGGTCAACAAAGTTGTAACACCTTGCTAGGTGGATCCATTTATTGGTGTCCGGGGGGATTTCTTTGCGTCCTCGTGACCGCTTGGCAGAAGGCTCATCCTGGCCACCGGCATGCAACAACAAGCCCTCTTCCAGCAGCAGGATGCCCGACGGCTGCTGGAGACTCATCAGGCAAGTGGAGCTGATGGCTGCTGGATCGAGCAGATGCAGCTCCTTATGCTGGTGGCACATGTCCTAGCAACACAACCAGCAGAGTATCAACTCAACCCATCAGCTTTCAGCCTTGAAGTTTATAGTCTTGAGTTTGACTCTAATAAGCTATAACATAGCGAGGCAGCTACAGTATTATTGGAGCACTTGCATGGCAAATTGTATTTCTTGCTAATTTGTTAGCTGTTCTACAAAAAGGTGGACGGCCTGATATGTTTGGACTTAAAAACTGGTCTTGCTCGTGTGAGACTCACAACGATGTGTTTTTCTATAAATGCAAAAATCACAAATATTATGAAGAAGAAGAAGAATTATTATAATTATGTCACCCCTGACAAAGGCTACCCTCCAGAGGAAACTGGAATATTATTGTTAAGATCCTAAATACTTACTGGCCATAAAGTCAGTGGTATTGTGGATGTAAATGAAATGAATACAGGCGCTACCTTCATTTTGACAATATCAATGAATGCTATTCAGTTTTCACATTTAAGACTTTGCAAGCAAAATATTAAAATAGTTTTTCAAAGTTATACCTGCACACATGCTATGAATGGAGGGAAGCAGAGGGTGCTGTTGCTCAGGAATGTATTCATGCTGAGACGCAGTTCATCTTTAATCCTCCCGCTCTCCACTCTTGTTTTGTGTGTTTCCATTTCTTGGAGGATTCCAGCAAACAGGGAGCTGAACAGCTGTTTGGCTAAAATTGGATCTCTCTGAAGGAACATGCATAGGGGGGAAAAAAATCCATTAGCTGCTTGTTTTCTGTTCTTTAGGGTATATGTATTCATTTATATTTAGAGACGCAGTACTTTGTGAGAAGGGCACAGAGAGCAGTGGCAGTCTTACCTGGGCTAGTGCTTGAAGGGGGGCGATGAGGCTACTGTATGGGATCTGGATGTCTGGGAAGTCTCCCACTCTGTAGTTACGATAGAGAGTCACCTGAGCCTCTTTTCGCAGCCTTTGATCAGCTTTGTCCACCTGTGGGACACACAACAGAACCACAGACAGTAAGTAAGACTCACATCTTAAAAATGTTTGTGCTGCCATCCAGTCATTGACAAATTAATTTCACTCAGGATAAATGTGGATCAGCATATTGCTTGTTGCGTGTTTGATACCTTTTTCTGTCTTTGCTGTTGGATCTCTTTATGTGCAAAAGTCAAGCTGACTTTCTCCTGATCCTTGAGAAATCGGCGTCTCAATCTTAGGATGTTACTGCGTTGCTCATTTGCCGCTGTTGACATAGAAACAACAAATCACATTTACAGAATTACAATCCATTTGAAACACTGTTTCTCTTTTGGAACATACTTAAGAGTCACAAAGCATTAAGTCAAGGATGGAAAGTGAAAACCAACCTCTAGTGCGACTGTCCACCTCATCGGTTGATGCAGTAAGGCGCCTGAGCCCAAAGCCTTCTCCCACTGGTCTCCTTGCTGTAGTTTGTCTCTCTTGTTTCTTATCAAACGCCAACAATGAAGACAGAGACTCAGAGCCAAGTGTGTACTCTGCTAGTGTGTCCACACTGCTGCCCGTCAGCCAGTTATATGCTGTACGTCGACCTGGGGAAAAACAAATAAAAACAAAACAAGGTAAGTATACATATGTTCACCTACAAATTCTCTGACCTCAAAGCTACAGGTACAGCAAATGCTTCCATCTTTAGTGCTGACACCAGGATATTGCCTTATAGCAGTACCTGCTGTTTGGGTTTGGCTGAACTCTAATGAACTCTGAGTGGCTCGGAGCTTCCCCTTAATGCTTCCAGACTGCGAAGCCGCCACACTCTGCGTGCCTTGAGAGCTTTGGGTTTCAACAAACATGGGAGTCATCACCGTGCTCCTGAAGCGCCAGTTGGAGTCGATCACATAGTCCTGGAGAGTGGAGAAACATAATGAACACAGCAGGCTCATCAGTAACATACAAATACAAATCTCAAGTTTGAAGTAATAGCTAGTAGTAGTTCATTTGAACTAGCTCATTTCTTAAAGACCCCCTGAGAGAAATAAATGATTTTTAACTGACCTGGAAGGTACACTCTGACAGCGGATACTCAAAAATGTTTCGTATGAAGTCGGGACTCTGGCTGGTCATTTCCAGCAGAAGATTGGTCGCCAAGCTTAAGAAACACTTTTCAATTTGACAGGAGTACAGAGAACGAAGCACCGTCAACATTCGCTCAAGGGTCGCAGTTGGGAGGCGCTTCTCCTGACTCCAGAAGTTACGAACATAAAGCCTACAAAAGAAAACGGACAGGGATGTTGTTGTTTTTCAGTCAAAACACTGAATATTGTATTGTGAATTGTTTAAATTGCAATACCCTGATTAATATGCGAAAGGATAGAATTAATAAAACAAAAGAGAAATAGTTGCTTCTTACTGAAGGCCTTGGTTTTCTTCAGACAGTCCCTGAAGTAGTGTTTCTTTAGCTGCGTTCAAAACCTCTAGTGAGGTGTTGTCCTCCATGCTCTCTGCATCACTGGAAGAATAACAAACAGTATATCATTAAAGTTCATACCAGAGACGTAACCTGTCACTGCTCATGTCCAGTGCTAACAAAAAGCAATATAATAAAAGTTATACTGAAGAATTTGCAGGATTTGCTACTCGTGCTATATGCAATTTATTTTGCCCCACATTGATTGATTGTTTGAATCATGCAGTCAAATCAGAAGAGAGTTACTAAAATCAATGCATTATGTGAGAACAGATGCCAAAATGGCTCACAGTACCTGTAGTTGTCCTGGATCCACATGAGGATGTCATACATCCTCTCTCTGCACACTGGTGAAGGATGGGAGATGAAAGCTGTCACAGCTCCCAGGAGCTCCTGAAGCTGAACCGGACTCAGGCAGGCAATCATCTTGTGGATGATATCCAGACACACTCTCTGCCTGGCTTCATCCCTGACGAGTAACATGCAGAAACATGGTTGCAGCACAAATGAGCATTCAAATGTGTTATTCATTTAGATATGAGACAACACCACTTTAAACCCTCTGCAGCTACCTGCAGCAGAGTTTTGTCAATCCGGAATGACAATAAGCATGCAGATCACATAGAGTTGCCTGGTCAGGACTTACCTGTGGCCCATCATTTGAATGAAGCCTGTGGTCTTCAGATGCAGAAAGATGTCTGGGATGACATCCGCACGGCTCAGCACGCACTCCAAACAATGAGTCTTTAAGATGCCGTGTAACTTTGGCAGGAGGGAGAACACATGGTTGACAAACCTGAAGAATAAAAAAAATACAGCTGCAGTTACAGTAAGACTGAGACAGGTTAGAAAATGACTTAGTTTCTAAGCCATGGATCAGTGGATCAGGTCAAAGGAAATTGACATACAGTAAGATCCATGAAATGATTTATATCAGAGGGGAATCACATTAAACATAAAGCAGAACTACAAACTCACCGGTCCATAAATGGAGGAAAGTGCTTTGAAACTTTGTTCAAGCAAATAATGAACTTGTCATCCATGTCTTTCTTCTTCAGGTTCGTTATTTTACTTGCAGCCAGACTGAGAAGCTCTTGACGATGCTGAGACAAGAAACAAAAATGACACAAAATCTGAATAAATAACATGAATTAAATATAAGAGTATTGCAGATAACAGATAACATTTGAAGAGCGATATATATCTACTGACTTTACCAAGGCATTTACGTCTGAAAATAAATATTCTTTTCCAATATGAGCTCTTTGCTACTGAGTTGATTTGAGCTCTCCTCAGACATAAACATAAATGAAGTGTCACTGTAATTCAACCAAACTAGGGAAGGTCTCATACATCGTCCGTTTCAGTCATGTTCTTCAGGATGAGGCCGATAATCTCAGCAGCAGCTGCGTAGACGCCTTTATATCTTACGAAGGACACGTTGTTGGTGAGAGACTGGATGTACCTGAAAAAAAAACCAAGATGGCAGTATGTGAGCAACAACACGCGTGTACATGTTTCAGAAGAAACCATCAATGTCTGAATATATTGCTCTCTATTTTTCATTGATTGATTTCCCCCCCCTGAACTTAAACCTTGGATAAATGGCAGTTGTGTTAGCAAATTAAATGGTGGTTTCAAACAGTAAAGCTGTCAGCTGACACGTTGCATAGTATGTTGCCATTTAGCTGCTCTAAATATTTTACCCGTCGTATTCAATTCCACATGAGGCATCGTAAGCAGGGAGGTTGTTGCCCAGGATGATTCCCATCAGCTGAAGTCCAACAGAGTTGTCTTTGCTATTTGGGTCGGTGCCACGAAATCGGTCGTATATCAGACTACAAGGGCAAGAAAAAGATAAAGTCAAGGACCGGTTCAATTCACAATACAATTTACAGAATGACAACACATTTCTATTATTTTCCATCTGGCTTTGAAATCGCACTTGTCCTGATCTGGCCATTCCCACTGAGCTACAGGCTTGTGTCAAAAGCATTTGTTCAGTGAGAGCATTTGAGAACTACCTGTAAGGCACATGCAGACAGTCTTTCCAGCACTCAACCAGGGTACGAATGATCTCCAGATTGTGCCGGAAAACTGCCCTCTTGGAGTTGAAGCTATGCTTCATCAGGAACTCTAACAGCCGGTTGGCGAGCACTTCATCTCTGGGGTTTCCCTAGGACAAAAGAATCCTGTTACTAACAGTAATCCACCAGTTATTTCATGTGATAAAAAGACAACAATAGGCTAAAGGAAAACTTGGGGATACTCCCGCTCATTAAAAACAGTTTAAACTCGTTTATATGGTTCTTATACCACTTAAACTGGAAAATTCATATGCAATATATTGTTATCAAAATATTGAAAACTGCACAGCAATGACAAAAATATAATAATGATTTATATTTGCGGCCTTTAAAATGTAAGCATTAGCCACCTTGGGGCTGACCAGGCTCGTCCAAGAGAGCACCGTGACGATGATATCCACCACCATGAAATGGATCCCCTCTCCTCCGTTGTTTCCAGAAACGACGACCTGCAGGAGCGGCCCCAGCCAGTGCTTGGCATATGGTCGGAACACCTGGAAGGATCAATAGCAGAGATTGAATCCACAGACAAATAGTGAACACAAGAGGAGCAGCAGTATGAGGTGTCACATACGGGTAGATACAGCATCACCGTATCTATTTCTTTCCAAAGACACTAACTGAATGAATTCACATTGAGCGGCATTTACCTCCTCTGTGTTGATGAGCAGCTTTGAGATGAAGAGTCGAATATTCAGATGTGTAGCTGGATTTGATAGTTTGCCATGTAGAAATTTCATCCATGGAGGAAGTTCACTCGGCATGTTTCCCTGTTTCATTAACAAAGAAGAGAGCAGTTCCAGAATAATATTTGCATACTGATCATATTCATAAATTAGTGATTTAATCAGTTTCCTGCTTTACTCTTCCTCGGTGCCACTGACCTGTTCAATCTTGGGGGTTATGTTGTTCCTTAGCATGTGTCCAATAAGAGCAGTCATGGTCGCCATGCATTCATGCTGATTTAGCTCATCCATTTCCAGATCCACCATTGCATCCTGGGAGGGATTTGTCTCCTCTGTCTCCTTGATGTAGAAACATACAAACACTGTTGAGACCTGTATATATCACTCAAGCATGTTACAAGCTTGGTGCAGTGTTATAAAGGGAAACATAAAAGACTAATGACTAACTCTTTTTGCAACAGTGCGTCTTTGTCCTTCAGGGTTTTGGGAGCTGAAGGAAAAGCTTTGGACTCCGGTGGAGAAATCGAACTGGCTCATCTCCTCACTCAGGCTGCTGTCGGCCATGTAAGACTGGGAGGACAGATACACTGGCGCTTCTGTGGGAACCAAAACGTAGATCTCATGAACAGCCTCTACTGGAGATGCACTGACCTCTATGGCCAACTATGTATCTTTGTTCGACCCATCGCATCCCATTTCATTGTAAAAAGTAGGGCATTTTTATCAGACTTAAGGCAAGTCTAATAATTAAGCCTAGAGACATAACATGCAGTCAGGTAAAAAAGAAAAAACTAGTCTGTTGCAAAGATTGCTAAATTCCAACAGTTTAAAAACATTGCTGGTAGCAGAACATACCTCCGTTCTCCTCGCTCACTTCTTTCCGAATCATCACGTATTTCTTCTTTCTCTCAAGTGGGACCTACAGTGATATATAAATATATATATATGTATGAATAAACCACGACTGCAACTCTGAGTATAGTATTAAACAAACAGTCATGTTAAAAAAAACATACCTCAATTTCAATTGGAAAGTTGTAGGTCCTTTCAACGTCAATGATATTCTCCAGAATGAACTGATTCTGGACAAGGAAAGAAAACCACAACCAGTGAAGTCCTCAGTCACTAAAAGACACCACCTCTCATCTCTTATCATGGATTACACACACAATAACCTGTAGTGCTTGGCTCCAAAATGAAAGATGGCTGCAGTGCTGAAGAGGGTTGGATATAATTATACAATTACCTTCTCTGGCTTCTCACTGAAGAGGAAGCCATAGTAGAATTTGGGGTCATTGAAGCTGCAGCTGATGGCTGCGATGGCACAGTTGTACGCAGCACAGTGATAGTGTCTCCTGAGATCAAGGAGCTGAGTTTCACCGGCCATGTTCTCAGTGAACGCTTCAAAACAGGACCTAATTAAAATAAAATCAGCATTCATTCGTTGAACAATAAGGACACTTTACATCATTGTCGTGACGCTTCTTGAATCGTGAAAGTGTCCTACTTGATCACGGTCTTGGACAACTCATTCCCCTCTGTTTTGTCTGAACGACAGTAGGCTTGATTAATGCGGGATTCCTTGGAGTAGACCTCTTCTTTGGGAAGCAGAGAATACAGGAGCTCCATCAGCTTGTAGCAGCCGTTCTTCTTCATCAGCTGGATCTCAAATTCCATTTCATTTGACTGAAATTGAGAAATAAATTAGCCTTAAAAACGATTTTCAATGTGCTCCTCTGACCTAAATAATTCAGCACTAGCTGTGGCCTATGAGGACAAAACAATACAACAGTTAAGTGTTTGATTAAAAGCTAAACATGCCATATAAATGAACATAAAAACATAAAAATAATACGGTGAAATAACAAAACACAGCTACAACAGCTATTAGCGTTCCCCAAAATGTTAAGAAGCAAACCTTTGTGAAGCGGCTGAGCAGCAAAACTATTATGTCAGAGACATTCGCCACAAAGAAGTCATTCAGGGCCTTGGTGCTACAGTGAGAGGCGAGAGGTAGCAGGACCCTCTCCATCATGGCCTGCAGCATGGAGCTCATCGGCACATCCCCCTGCTGGATCACCCGGTATACTGTACACAGTAGCTGCAGCTGCCGCTCACTGCTTGACCTACATGTAGTGAGACATTGACAAACACAGGGAGTGGACACAAAATAAGAGACTGCCGTACGTTCCAATAATGCATATAATATAACGGACCTTGTTTAACCCACCAATTCAAAACACTGACACTTCATGTGCAACCTTACTGTCTCCCTTGAATGAGGCTTTACTAACCATCTAGCAATTCTTTGGAAACAAGTTTGGAAGGGCTCCTCCATGATGTGCTTTCTATTGCGACACAGAATCCCTGCCATCAGTTTGAGAAGAAGTGGGCTCTGAGAAAGCTCCAGGGCATCCAGCAACTAAAAGACAGAAAGAAACGATTGGTCCAACATTAGAACCTTTCTTACATGGTGAAACCTGCAAGAGAAACACACACACACACACACAAGAGTCTTTGGAGACAGGTGAGTCTGCTTGTTCTTAAGAGAAAAAAAAATCTATCAATGATGTCCCCCCCCCCCTTAATCTGTGTTATCCTCCTTAATCTCCAAAACCCTGACTTCACCTTTCGGATACAGTCCATGTAGTTGTTGCGGTGCAGCGAGCCCTTAGGGAACTCATCGGACTGCATGGGGAAGTGGGACGCAACCAGGGAGTCCAGGGCTCTCTGCAGATCACCAAGTGGCTCCTCTGGGAGGGTTGTGAAGAAGGGCAACACCAGCAGAGCCTGACTCTGAAGAGTTGAGGGAATCCAAGAAAATTAAAACACACAGATTCCTGTATGGTAATTTGAAGCGATCCACTACACTGACTTTCAAAATGTATTCCATTCCCATTACCTTGAGATTCAGTGGCAGACTCATGTCAACCAGCAGCATGGTGAAAGTGGAAAACACCGGTCTGAACGCATCGTGGTTGGTATCAGAGCAGACAGAGGAGTCAATCTGATGACAGAGGGGAAAAAAGAGGAGGACAGAGGAAATTAGTAAAAAACAATGGGTAAGCTTGTATTGTACTGCATTGTATATATTTTTCCCCGGCCTGGGCACATAAATTACAATGATTAATATTACTTATTCACAAACCTGGCAGGTACAGTTCCGAGTTAATAACATTAGGATGCTTTTCTATGGGACATGCAGCAGTAACTACAGATTCATAATACCTGTAGGAGCTTGGAGAGCAGCAGAAGAGTGGCAGTCTTGCTCTCTGGAGTGGAGGAGTCTCCTTCCCACCACGACTGCAGACTATTCCATCTTCTTAGCACCTCTTCGACCAGCTGTTTTCCCTGAGTCTTCCTCACAGAACGCTCTCTAAAGCTATGGTCCAGCATGCCATTCAGCAACACGCTCACCTGATGAACAATAATTCAACACCAGAAAAAAAAATAAAACTCACATGTAGAAAAACAATAAGGTGCAAAAACTTGCTCTGAAATTGAAAAATGTGAAAGAAAAGGAGGAGAGACAGCTACCATGCTGGGGTTCTGAGAGGATGCTTTCATGAGGCGTGGCACTGTGGTGTTCAAACTTTTCAGCAGCTCAGTGTTGATGGTCATCTGGAAGAGGCTGTAGAAGTACTCGCCGTGCGAGAAGCTTAGGACGTTCTGGCTATGACTTCCAGAGATTGGCACAGAGAGCATGATGGTGTTCAACAACAGCTCCACCAGCTGCTCACTCTGCAGAGAAACAGCAATATACAAGAGGAAAGCTGTGAAACACTTGGTAAACGTTTTACAGGGTGTCGAAAACATCCACTGTCAATATTGCTACATTATTTTCATCCTAACTTTTTTGTCGTAGTCAGTTGTCTGCAGCATAAATAACTCACCACAAGTAGCTTAAATTTCCTCTGATCAAATCTAATCCAAAGAGAGGTAGCACTGACCTGTTGATTTAGAGAAAAGGCAAGCTGAAGCAGGCCATCCGCCAGAGTCTTGGTATTTATGTCCAAGGATGGAAGTGCCTTCCGGTCCTCACCCGGCGCTATTCCTTTATACACCGTCATGAGAAGTTGGGACCCAAGGGATTTGGCATAGGTGTCATCCTTTAACGCGATGAGAAAGACAAAAAAACACAAACAAAATGTGTTCTTTATTTGAGGATAAAAACACTGTAGTATCATTTAATGATTATGAAAACTGAATTGCATGGGATGGAAGTAAAAAACAGTGGTGCAAATATAATGCTTATTGTGGGTTAATGGTCACACAACCCCATTTGAAAATGTCCCAGGACGAATACCTGGCTGTGCAGAATGGAGCTGAGGAAGTCGGCTTTGTGGATCTGCTTACAGGACGACAGAACCATTTTCATCTGGTCATGGCGGCTCAGATTGCTCGAGTAACAGAGGTCTACAGCACACAACTCCTCCACACTAGAGAGACCATTAACGACATTAAGAGAGAAAGAAACACGGGATGATTGTACTATGATCACAATCATCATGGTCTCAACGGCTGCAATCAGAAGACATTTTTGTTACAATGTAATACAACTGATATGCTATCAATGTTACTACTGTATACTATGACTGTATATTTATTCAGGTCTCAGTGAGCTCTATTCAAGTTTGTAATTTTGTTTCCATACATAAAACAAACACTCAACTTTATTGATCTGCGTTCTTTCAAAATTCAAATCCGCTGCCTATTGAGTATTATTGCACATATTACACAATAACAAAAAAACATTGCACGTGGCTTGTCTTGTTCTCTACTAGTGAACTTAAAATAAGAGTACTACTCGGAGATGATTTACCTTTTACGGGAGAGTTTTGTCCGCAGACTGCTTTCAAGGCGCGTGCGGTAAGGCGAGGCCAGCAGCGCCTTTAGTAAAGGAACGCACACTTCTGGTAGGTTCCTCATTACCTCCACATCTGCCATGTTGAACCCCACAGTGGATGGCTCACACACCACCAGCGCAGTCAGCTCAAAGAAATCTGAGACAAAAACGTCTTGTTCCAGAAGCTGTGAACAAATGAAGGACAAAGTGAGCAAAAGATTTTAAAAAAGGAGACCAATAAGAAGACTATGGACTTCCTTTATGTCAAGAGTGTCGTAAATTCAGCGATACCTTCCAAATCTCTTGGTCCCCTTTGACAAGAATCATGGTGGCAAAGTCCAGCAGGCGGACAATGATGGTGCACTTGCTGAAGTTGTACTGGTCCACCTCTCTTGGGCTGAAGTGAGAGGTCCTCTTGCCAAGGGGGAAGCAGCTCTCTGCTGCTGCCAGTTCGTGAGTTGCCAGTTCCGTCAAAAAGAAACAAGTAGCTTTCAGAAAGCTTGATTTCTCTTTAGGGCCTTGACAACGAAGGAGGAAAAACAACCCAAAAACATTTAATTCATTTGGTAATGTTACCTGGACATGTTAACTAGTCATCCAGTATACATGTGTGTAAGTTGAGCAGGTGAGGACTTTCTGAACAGATGATGTCAGCAAGAGGGATTTTCTGATGACTTACTAAGCATGACGTGAGGCTTGATTAAGTGTCGGTGGATGAAGGTGTTGTAGCAGTCCAGGGCAGCCAGCAGTACGTCCATCCACTGCAGGGTGGCTCTGACACTGAATGGACCCGTCAGGTCCCCGAGAGTTGGCTGAGAGAGGAGACCTCCACCCTCGAAACGTGAGATCAGAAAACCTTTGCCATGATCCTTCAGCATGCCGTCTACCCACTGAGGTAGAGACTCCTTTCCTGAGTTCAGTCACACACATCAGAGAATGTATTCACATGTAAGTGAATGAAACATAAATGAATGCATCACTGCTGTGTTGATACTATTTGAGATGAACTCAAAATAATAGCTTGGTTTATAATTGTATTTTCTTTTTATAACTAGCATTTGTTGTTCTTACTGGTTCATCTGATCAAGGCTACCATGGTAGGATTGCTCACCTGGGAGGAGAGGTACGAACTCAAAGAAGAGTTCCATGCATTTGTGGCGACACTCAGTCTGAGGTCGGCCACATTGTTCCAGAAGCCATAAAACCACATCAGAGAGGCACAGCTTTCTATCAGGTGGAAAGCCCCTTTATGAACAAATAGGAATAAAAACATAATGATTTATTTATACATATAATCTCTAATGTCTTATCTTTTCATAAACATTACTGCAACTCGGCCTCCTGTACAAAAAAGGGGAGTGCACACATTATGTAGTTATGAAATATAATGTTTAATCTACACAATGTAAAGATGACCAACCTTGGGACGCGTGTCTTAGCACTGTGCTGATTGAGACTGGCGCCCTTTTGAATGATGATTCTTTTCAGATGATCAATGGCACTGCAAGACTGCTGCACTGTACCTGAGGATGGAAGAGTGGCAAAAACAGATGCAGACCTTTTTGAAAATTAAACTACAAGTTTCCTTTAATGTGAAATGGAACCTTTTTTAACACAACATGACAGCATTAGAATATATATATATTTTTTTACAATTACTAGCATGTGGATTAAAAACAATAGTGCTGTAACATCGCAGGAAAATAAATACATTACTATCTGAATGTCCTGTCTGTAAAGCGTAGTGGAGGAACAGTTACCCATAGATCGCTCATCTGAGTGTGCAAGAGCCAGACTTTCCACAAATATGACGAGAACTTCAAAGATGAATTGCTCCACCAAGGACTTCTCCTCCCTGCAGAGACAAATAGGCCGCAGCATTGAGCAAATACAGTACAACTGTACAACATTTTGGTGACATAAAACCATTTCATTCTTCTTAGTCATTCTGTACAAATCTGTGTGAAAAACTGACTAAATAATATGTGTATTTTATTACATGAAAATGTATTAATATAAATATAATGAAGACAAAACCTTATCACTATCAGCATTGGCTTTCATTTACCAAATCAGTCAAACCTTAAATATGAAAAACAAGACACAGCTTGCTATTCTGGGGGTCAGCAGAAAAGTATCGTACCTGAATTGTCTGTAGATGCTGTTGAATGCTAAGGCCGCACCGAGTCTTTTGAAGCCATTGGGGTGGAGAGCCAAGCTGTAGATACGCTTAAACAAGGACTTCATGTTGGTAGGACTCTTCTCCTGCTGCTTGGGGGTGGTTTGCTTGATTGACCATTTGACAAACTCTTCAATGCAGCGGCCACAGAAGTCTCTGAGAGTGCTATCTATCGGGTCAACCACACCGTCCTGAGGAGAAAAACAAACACAGCGATGTGTGTACTTCACATGGCAGAAAGGAAAGGAAGAGTCTTCATGTATTTATGCATAATCTCAGGTCTTGTTTGAACACTTGGCCTGTAAAGCCCTTCATAGAATACAAACACTTACCATAATGGCCTCCAGAACAGCTACTGTGTCTTGGCTCTCAAACTTCTTGTTGTTTGTGAACCAATGAATCAGCTGCATGACCAGCGGTTCAAAGAGCTGTCTGGTGACCTGGTAAAGAAATTTGAATTCATAAACATTACAGTAGACATCATGTGAGAACCCTAATATTATTTTTGATTTGGGGGTAAACTGTCCCTTTAAGGTCATACACAACACATATTTAGCTCCTACCTAAACCCTAAAATCAACATCAACATCACTGAATACTACCAACTAAATAAATCATTCAAACGAAATGGTAACTTCATCCTTAAACTCCCATCAAGTGTCTGTAAAACTTCCAAATAATCTCTTTTTTCTGAGAGATAATTAACACATGTCTCTCCCTGTTTGGATAACAATCATTCCAAATTCCACGATATGACTTTTAATGGGACTTGTGCTCGGGGTGACTATGTTGTTGGGGCGCACGTACCTGATCCACATCGCAGGCTAGACGCAGTAGCACAGGAAACAGCCTCTTGTGCAGCTTGTACATGGGCGGCAAACTATTGTCTCCCTCCACCATCTGAGCACTCTTCCCAACCATGTAGACCACCAAGCTGTGGAGAAGCTCACAAGCCGCTACCTGCAGCACAAAAGAAACTGGAGTAAAATACTCATTTCTATTGGGTGGTACCATTGTCGCCATGCCTAAGTTTGCATCAAATTCATTTGGGAAATGCTTTGATGTTGGAGGACGTACTTTGGTTTGTCTGTCACTTGTGGACAGAGCCAGTTCACTGATGTGAGGCAGAAATGGGTCGAGGTAGATGACTGGCTTCATATCGGCGAATGGCACCGCAAAGCTGAGCCTTTTCTCAGAATCCCAGGCGACAAATTTCTTCATCGTTTCCTCCGATGAGACCGCTGAATGTGAAAATAGAGGCCTACGATCAACAAAACAGCGCACTTCTCGCAGTCATGTGTCAAGTGTTCTCGAACCATCACAGTGGAGCGAGGCCCAATGTGTCAGTGTAAAAAGGAATGAGAAAGCGGCGGGTTTGTTATGAAAATTCTTACCGGTTACAAGGTTCCTGTTCAGCTTTCCTCCCAGGTGACCGAGCAACTTCACCACTCTGAGCCTCACCGTGACAAGAGGAGCGTCTTCCTGCATTCACACAGAAGCAATCAGTGAGCTCAAGGACAGGACTTCTCATGAATGGGTAGCAATTCCACTCACCAATATCTGCAACGTGCAGTAACAGGTGATTCCTGAGCACTTGTTTTGAAGTAATTCATCTTTATAAGAGATTGAAATATTATTATATAAAATTAAATGACTCCTAGAGATACTCCTCAGTCTTTTTGGGGGTCTGTAAATTCTGGCACACATCACACAAAGCACGTTCTCCTCCTTCTGTATTTGTATTGTTGTGCTAATGAGGCGAACACACTACTCCGCGGACTGAAGTTAACAGTCCATTAACCTTGTTTACAATAACTGCAGCCAAATTGCGATGATAATAGACTAAAAATATAACTTCTTATATGAACTTTACTGACTTGTTCGGGCAGTGAGAGACTATAGAGAGTGAACTGGACATTTTATGTTATTAAGGCTGAAGCCACAGTAAGAAATAAGACAAAAAGCAAGATGTCTTCCCACTTTCCCATCCAGTACCGTGGTGAGCTGTTTCGATTTTTTCAAGAGCCTCGTCATCACTTGGCTGTACCCCTTCTCACTTCTCGAAGACACAGAAGACATCACCTCCCAGTTGCTGTCGTCTTTGTCTGAAGTAAACACCGAAATAGATTTTGGTAATTTCATTGATAATCTTCATTTACTGAACTGAAATCTCCCCCCGATACTATCATGGGCTTACCGTTGGTGGTGGTTTTCAGGTATCCGTCCAGAAGAGGAAGGATGCTCGTGTAGCAGTTTTGCATGGTCTCCAGAGGAATGTGGGAGGACCAGTCCTCGAGAGCATCAAGGGCCACGTTGGCCAAAGGAACATGGCTCAGACCCAACTTCAGAGCCGCCTAGACGCCCATTCACACACACACAAAACTTACGGTAAGAGTTTCTGTCTGAAGTCCCCCACAGCCCTGTCAGATCAAGTTAAGCTCCCCCTCCATCACCCCTCCGTCATGTTCCAAATGCGTTCATTTGAATTCATGTTAATATGGATTTAATAGTGGATGTTATATTTTTCCCAAACAGTCAATGTTTAGGTTAGTTTGCACTTGTAGCACTACCACTTGGAGTGGCTATTTATCCATGACTTTCAGCTATCTATTTCAACCATTCATCCATTGCTTTTAGCAATTGGTTTCTATTTCCCTGTAATTTCTTTTTTATCAAAGTACATGATTTGACTCCAGAATATTTCCCTGGTAATTGTGAATTACTGCACTAAAGCCCCGACTGTACATCTGCATACTATGTTTTAGTTTGAAGCTGTATTCATCTGTCCTTATCTAGGTGACAAAAACACAATGAAACAAGGATCAAGGATCCCACCTCGAGAGCAGGACAGTAGGCCTTGATGTCCAGAGCTATGATGTTGTGGTGCAGCGAGAGGACGAATGTCAAGCAGGACGCCAGCAGCTCATCTTTGTACTGCTTCATTCTCACACACACCTGTAAGGAAACATGTCACTTACATCCCCTGCATATTAAGGTCCTCCAGTAGTGCCACATTTTAGTTGACGGCATTCCCAGGAATTATTGTAAAGAGAAGCTACCTCTTTTCCAAACTTAGAGAAGAGGGCGAAACAAGCACTCTTCACTGTGTCACTCTGGGGGGATGTCGAGCTCCTCGGGCCAACTCCCTGATCAAAAACAGAGAAAAAAAATAGAAATGTCGCTCACGTTGAATACACGAGTAAAAGAAGTACAAGTAATACAAATCTGAGTTTGCACAACAATGCTGAGCTTACAGGACATCCATTGTTGTTGTCCACCTGATCACATACCCACAGCCTTGATACAGTATTCATGTGTATTCATGGAAATATTACCTGGTAGTACTTGATTCTCTTTGCAATTTTCATGGTGACAGAGAGCAGCTTGTAAAAGCCACTGACAAGTGGATTTCGTATGGAGTGGAGGATAAGTTCATGGCTCAAGGGATACATCCAGGACTGAAAATACTCCAGGTGTTTAGTCAGCAACAACTCGCTGCAAAAAAGGGAAAACAGTGTGAGACAGACATTGTAAATGCTTAAAATGACTGTGGTAGAATGCACAGTATGTTCAATTTAATAATAATAATAATACATTTTATTTGTACAGCGCTTTAAAAAGGTACTCAACGGTACTTTAAATGTGATAAAAATGTCTGCTTGTCCCGCTGTTAACTTTGCCACTTTTAAAGAGCCTCATGATGTCTGGTAGACCGATCTCCCATGTGTGCTGCCTCCAATACCTGCAGAAGTCAACCAGGTTGATAAAGGCAGTGAAATCTTTGATCTTATTGGGCACCAGATGAGCCGTGGGGTCGGAGGACGGCAGGACATGGGCCGCATCATCTGGAGCCTGATAGACAAGGAGGCCATGGATTAGGGTTCAAAGGCTATTAAAGGGAAACGGATATACTGTATGTTTAACCGATACTGCCAATAGCAAGTATACCAAAGCTTTTACAGTTTCATGCCATCGACATGGGACATAATCAAATTGACTGAAACAATATCAACATATCTCGTACACTAGCCAATCCAATTTCACTTGTCGACAACTTTTTATGAATGTCAGTGAAGTATGTCAAAGTGGGACCTGAGAGGGAGACCTCACCTCCTCTCCCGTCGTCACTTTCCGCACAGACAAGTCCAACTTTTCCACAATTTTGAGGATTGATTTCACCAACTCGTCATAAAGCAGACGGCTCAAAGACACGAGGGCGGCGTTCTGACTTTCGAAAGCTCCATCCAAAAATACTGAATCCTGCAGAGGACGACACAAACGCAACAAGGGCAAAAAATAAAATGTGCTGCTTATTGTGCGTACCCAGCAAAGTGGAAGAGACCACGCTGGTCCGTAAATGCAATCTATCTCATGACACAATGCACCGAAATATTTGCAATTCAAAACTCTGCATGCTGGATGTACTTAAAAAGGGATGCTAAGTGGCCAAATGTTATGTAATGTAAAATAAATAAAAGGCTGTGCCAAACAAATCTGCTGTAATGAATTAGAATAAAACTTAAAAAACAACATAGCTGTACCTTCAGCAGATCACAGTCTAGAAGGCTTTTAAACAGGGCAAGGTAGTTCTGACTTGATGGAACTTTCCATTTTCCAGTACGAACTTGGGAAGACTCGCCGTCTTTGTCCTGAGGGAAAAAAGGACAAAATGCATATTTCTTCTACCAGCACAGTCAAAAATAAACGAGACCTTTTGATTTAAGGAAAATAAATGAAACTGCAAATAAAACATTCAGCTGAGTAAACATATACATGTGTGTAAATTCACATCTGAAATCATGCGCCTGACCTCAGAAAGCATGATGGGTTTTGAACAGACACGGATCAAGCCCTGGTGCACTGAAAAAATTGAGCAGAAGTGAAAGTTTAAGCAGATAACAGTCACAGAAAAAGCAGCATGCAGGTTTAAACAATACATGTATTGTATTTTAGGGGCACTTTACCACTTTGACAGTCTCTTCTCTCATTTCTGAGAGACGACGAAGACATCATTGTAAAAGCCGTACCTGATAAAGGGCAGTTCTCTTTTTTTCAAGATATCATGATGGCCTTTAGGTGCAGTGTGCTCATGGGCGACCTACCCACAGAGCTAATGAATCCCCAGAGGACAGGTCCTTTAGAGGCCATGGCCACCAGCACCTTCAGGATGGCCCTGCAGCAAACAGTCTGCATTCTCTCACTGTACTGGGGGAAGCTGTCGATCTGCACCACGAGCAGACGCTCCAGCAGTGGTGTGTACACCTCTGGAATCTGAGACCAGGGACAAAAAGCAGAAGCTCAAGTTAATCATGAGGGTGAATCAGTATTTCTCTCTACTGCAGGACACAGTGGTGTGTATATAGGCAGATACACATATGGATTCAAATCTGTGATTGTCAGCTTGATTCAGGGTATTGTTGCTAGTCGGCATTTGGTCCAAGTGAATGACAATGAGCGTGACTTTGTTACCTTGTCCAGGTGAATCAGGACACAGGCTATAGAGTCCAGGAAGCTGGGCAGCTGGTAGAAGCTGTCTTCCTCCCCGTCAGACTCTGTCAGATACATCTGCTTACAGTGCTGAATCAGCTCTGTGTACATCAGGTCCACATCTTGTGGGCACACTTTCTTGCATGGCTACAAAAAAAAGCAATCCGTTTTTTGCATTAAGAAGTCAAGATTGTACACAAACAGCAAAGGATGATCTAATGGATTACACAGGAAACCAAACGTAGAGCAATGGAAACACAGAATATTACTAAGAAGCAACTGATGGAAATGCAGATCGCAACAACTCAAGCAGCAAACATGCACGTCTGAAATGCATGTGCATATATTTATTGTCAAATAGGTTTTGGTTTCATACAGCTGTATTGAAAGCAAATAAAACGTACGGCGGCAAAGAATCCATATCCTCGTATAGCAATGGACAGCTCCTTATGTGTCGAGTCCATGGTTCTAATGATGCCGCAGAACTTCTGCATGAAGAACTTCAACTTGCTTTTGTGCTCCTCGATATTGTCTGCCACCAGCATTGCAACCTTAAAATAACAAAAAAAACATGTGTTGGAATGTCAAGGAGTGTATCACAGGCGGTTTTATTCTCACCATGGTGCCGCTAACCCGTCCCGACTTGTTTTCTGCGCCTGTGTGGAAAAGCCTCGGAGCGTTTACCTGTTTGAGGAAGGCCTCGAGTGCGTAGTAACTCGTCTTCTTCATCTCAGCGTTGATGTGTCCACAGAGCCTGGACATGACTTCAAACAGAGCTCTGTAGTTGTCCATGAGGCAGCTGCTGAACTGAGACGCATGTCTGGCAAGTAATCTGAGCCCGGCTGTTGAAGAGACAAAGAGTCAAAGAAGCGTGAGTTTTCAGGGAGTTTCGTCTTCGTGTTGCTATGGAAATAACAGGCCTTACCAAATGTGACTGCGTAGCGTGTCATTGACATCTACAACAAAAGATGAGAAAACAAGCGTTTTTTAAAAATATATCAGTCAATTTCAATCTGGATGTTATATTTCGCTGCTCGCTACGACCATTTATACCAAATAATGATTTGCACTGTGATAGTTGGACAGCAGAGACGGGGACATTTACCTGGGGGCTGACGGCCTTCAGGGCATACTGAAAAATGTCCTTAGACGTCGCTGGGTCTGCAAGTCAGAGACGCACACTAATCATGCACCATCACGCACTAATCATAGAAACGGCATGTTTGGTTGAAAATTGTGAAATAAATAGATATAGCGTCCCACCTTCCTCCATTGTTTTAGTGAAGTTGACCATAAGAGCGGTGATTCCTCTCAAACATCCAGCTACAACAAAAAGTTTTGGTTCCTTTGTTGAAGAGGTCATCTGAAACGAACAGATCGACAGACACAACTGATTACGCGAACATTTGAAAATACAATAAGTGCAGAGGATAGCAGTTCTGCCCAAACACTCGGTGCCATCTCCCCTGTTGACAAACCTGTTCTTTGAGCTCTCCCAGATAGGCTCTGTAGAGTTTGTCAGAGTTGTTGACCATCTCGCTGGGGTGAACCTCTGTGAGAACTCCCAGCAACTCGTAGATTTTGCCGAGGACTAAAACGGAAGATTTTTTTTTTTTTTAAATGTACGTAATTTACATTTTCATCTCCTGCATGAATTCCTGTCATCTCCATTCCAGCGTTAAACTAAACTTTGGCTTCAGGCCTTAAAACGAAGACTCACCTGAATCTGGCAGTTTGCTCCTCTGACAGAGCTCGCCGTAATATCTGTTGAATATATCACAGATTCGAAGCTCTGCCACCACACTGGAAGCATTTGTTGTTTGGAGAACCTGAGGAGAGTAAGAACAAGAACAAGGTCCAGCCAGTATATATATTCCATATTCACAAATATGTCGAACAGACTCTCGCAAGATCATATAAATAAGGAATTTTGCCAACAGTGGATCTTTTCTTTCGCTCAGTTCATGTTGCACAGCTAACACACTTGGCTGATGTCAAAGAACCCAGGAGGCCAAGAGAAACCAACCTTGATAAGGAGCTCCAGCACTAGAGTCCTACACTTGGCTGCTTTTTCCTTTGTATACACAGCCATGCATGTGTCCTGCACAAAGAAATGGAGAAAAACAACACGATTCATTTGAGGTATTACATGTACACATACAAAAGTCTGTTTTATTTGTGGTATGGTTCACTTGTCTTGTGTTATACTGAGAGCTGTATGAATAATACATATAGAGGCTACTTTGTGTCAGTATCAGCTTCAGTCGGACACTGAATTTACTTTGAGTGCACGGATGCAGCATTATGTGTAAAGATTGTTCCTTTTCACTGCTGTCACAGCCACACTTTCCCTGTTGTCGTCATGCACACATGTAAAAATCAGATGAAGGCATACATCACACTAGCTGTAGAATGGTTCTGTTGGAATCTGACTATATGGCTTCGACATGTGCTGTGGAACAAAGAGAGAGTCAGGCCGTTCCTTTTGCAAGCAAAGGTTTCATCCTGATTGTAGTTTGATGAGCACCAAAACCCCCAACTCTGAAGAAATTCACATTAGGGTGTAAGTTTCCTCCCCCCAAATGCAACACTGCTCTCATTGGACGAGAGCAGGGATGCCGAGGCGGGACCTCCGGTAAGACGACCCTGCTCCCACAAAAACGATGCGTTCCTGAAGTTACCTGAAAGCAGCGCTGCAATCTAATTGGCCGAGGGCCAAGACACCCCAGGACCCCTGTGGTTCAGCCACCTTTCTACAAAACGTACATATCCACGAAGCGAACCCTTTTATTCCTGGAGAAGTGAAGAAGCAAGACTTCTTCAGAAAGAGAGAGAGAGAGAGAGCGAGAGAGAGAGCGAGCGAGAGAACTTCCACTCTCCACCAAGCGCCTCGTTTGCTCCGGTCATAAGGACGCGAAATTCCCTTATCCACGAAGCGATTCTCTCCCACCGAGAGCATACCTCCCGCGGCCCGCAGCCTGAGCCCACCGAAGCTCAGAAAAACTCCCTCTCAATCACCACGATTGCATCGTACCGTAAGGCGAAATAGATTCTGGGCAGAGTTAGAGAGAGTTTCATTTGTGTTTTTTATCTTGTTTATGTGCTTAAGGTACTGTTCATTTTTATAACGTGGTGTATGCTTAATAATCGCCGACACTAACGGTCGCTGAGATCGTTGGGGTTGTGGAGAAGTTGGTGTATTTCATGCTACCGTGATTTGTGTTGAGATAGCCGCCTAGTGAGGTCGAAGTTGCTTCTCATCAGTTCAGGAGGTCAAAACCGCCGGCTAAGACAAAGAGTCGCGGTTCTTGCTCCCCTGGCTGAGAGAGCAATCTTCCGTACTCCCGCGTGGCGCGAAGGATCTTAATCTCTTGTTTTATTTCATTTTGTTTTGTTCCTTTCCCTTCTCTTTTACTAATCCACACACATATAGCTTTGAGCTAATGTAGCTACGTGCTAAACGGCTACCGGAACGTATAGACGCCAGGTCTCCTGTTGGCTATCCGCCATTTTGAGTCTCGCGCATGAGAGACGTCACACGCCCCAACTACGTCATACGTCGCTGAGCTGTTCCCTCGCTCCTCCCCATACGTACACACACACACACTACATGTACACTCACACACACACACACTCTCCTCCCCCCCCCCCCCTTTTCAATCGTCTGTTGATTTTAGATAGCGTGCTCATAAATGTATAGTTGTTGTTAGTTTAGATCAGAGGTAGCCAACACGGTGCCCGCGGGCACCCTGTCGACCGCAGGGACCACGTGAGTCGCCCGCAAGACATGTTCTAAAAATAGCACTAGTCATTATGGAGCTCCGTCTAAAATTGTAGTTGCTGTTCTTTTTTAATCAAAAACGCTTGCAGAGAGTTGGGTACCCGGAGGCGCACGGCGGACAGCCAGGACGAGGCTGCTGCACCGTACTAGGTTTTCAGGTTCTGAATGGCGGGCGCATCCCGTTGGTGCCAGACGCGCGCCGCGAGCGCACCCCGTCGTCAGGTCCGTAATTCCTCGGAACAGGCCGCGGGGCAACAACTCAGGGGTGGCGGGGGTAGAGGCGAGGCAACGCAATCCGACCGAAAAGGCCCAGACTAGAGGTTTGAACGCGGGCGCCCGAAGACGCTCGCGCGCCTCGGAGGGTTGGATCCCCCGCTCGGCTATAGACAAGACTGGTTACTAGTTTCTTCGTTGAGAAAAAGGTACCGTTGGGAAAAGCTGGTGTCGGTGACTACAGACGGGGCTCCCGCGATGACGGGCCGGCATGCAGGCTTCATTGCGCAATGCAAAGGTGACCCAGACTTCGCAAAACGTCTACATTACCACTGGATCATTCACCAGCAGGCGCTATGTGCAAAAGTAACCGGCTTTGATCATGTGATGATACAAAAATATCAGAGATGTGATACCTCTGACTTTCAAATGTTGAAACAGATTAACAGAAATAAAAGTTGCATGTTTAAATATGTATGTGTAGCTATACCATCATTGTTGTGGAAATCATTATTAATAATTATTGTGAGGAATAATTAACTGACATGTGATCAAACAGTCTCTTCACATATATTATTATTATTATTATTAAGGTGATCTGTGCAATTTTGTTATTCAGGAAGTTCGTATCAAATAAGTAGCCCTTCGTCCTACTCGGTACCCTTGAAGTAGCTCTCAGTTTAAAAAAGGTTGGTGACCCCTGGTTTAGATATTAGTTGACTAGATCATTAGTATTAGAACGTAATAAACTCAGTTAGATTTTAAAGAACAGCTGTCTGTGGTTACTTTGTGCATGTATTGTGATAATAGCTGTATATGTGGTCTGTGCTCGAACTTAAACCTTCACTTTCACTCTGAATGTGTAATAGTACTCAGACTATTGACATTGTGAGTGAACACTAATTATGAGACTTAGTTTATCATTTGGTTATTGGTCCCTGTTCGCAGGGTGGTGCCCCGTTATTAATAATTGTTACTGACATTAATAATTATATTGATGTCAAGAATTTAGTTTCTTAGATGCTGATAACCCAAATGCGCTCCTTTACGTTCCCAACAGTTCTAAAGGGGGAACTTACTCTTATGTCAGTGGCGTAAGTCTTCTCCCAACCTTTGACTCTTGGTGAGACCCTGTCCAAGAACTTCTCCAAAAAACTCAAGGTTTCAACTCGGGTGTCCCGGAACTGAAAAACAGATGTTTTCTGTCAACACGAGAACTTTTCAGTGTAGTGACATCATTGTTCACTAGATGTTCCTAGATGCCTACCTTATCTGACGCCAGGGACCTCCTGAGGAAGCTGAGCAGTCCATAGTCCTTTGAGAACAATAAGGACGTCTGTAAAGCTTCAAGACCAAAGATGCAAAGACGGAATCGGAAGGAAATGTTAATATTTGTTTTCGCAGTATGTGTGTCACCAAACACTAAACTCTGCACATTTAGGAGCACCGTGAAATTTGATACATGAATACATCTGTGCAATTTATAAGCCTCTATCATCAAATTTGTTCTTCTGCCTCCAAACAACAACTGTGTTAGTAATGTGCTGTAACTTTACTTCACACTTGATCAGTTTATGGACCCAAAACTATAATCTAGATATTACGAAGAACACTTTAGTTGAATTGAAGTTCAGTGGAGAGCAAGAGAGAACACATGTTAGATAAACAGGGAGTGACTCTGTAGCTCTAACTGAGCGGAGAAGCTGGTGCCAGGATGCTGAGTCGAGCCAAGAAAGAGAGATGGCCACGGTCATAGGTCGAGCATGCAATATGAAAATATGGTCATAATGTTATGTTTTGCATGAGGTAAGAACTAAAGGGTGAGTCCCCCCTGAGGAAAAGGAGTCATGCATGGAGTCTGTGGCGTGCAGACTTTTGAATCTGCTGTTGCAAATCCACTTAAGTATTTTAATATTGCCACACTTTATGCTTGGAGACTGTTTCACTAGTGTACTATTGCAGACTTCCAATGGAGTAGTGTTAGTAGCCTCCACGCTTGGCTTATTGTCACGTGGTATTTATATTGCATTCTGACTGAGCGTTACCGCCCACCGCAGGGAGTTTTTGCGGAAGAGCCTGATGTGATGCAGGCAAACAAAACAAAAAGTAAATGCGCAATTATTGAAATAATTTATGCATTACGAATTGACAAGTAGCTTCTAAAGATCCACACACCACCTCATCCTACAAGTTTGGCGCGGAGTATTTGACGGACTTTATGGTCTTACCAAGCTCGTCCTCGGTTGTTGTTAGGCACTCCTGTCCCAAGTCACCGATGATATCGTGACATCTCAAAGCTGCAGCTCGGGTGTCTTCGTCCGAGAGAGATTCGTGAAGTTTCAGAAGAAGCACTTGAATGCATCCAGCAGGGTTCCTCTCGGAAGACATAACTGCAGCGCGGATCTAAGCTAACATTAGCATCACATCAGCCACGTTACTTTCTCTCATAAGTAAGTAGTCAGAAAGAGGACGCCGGTAAATGGAAAGAACACACTCTGTCAGACGTGCTAGGGAAGAGCCATTACATTTCAAACAGTCACGCACATCAGGAAGAGTCAGGATGGGGTGCATCTGTTTCAAAATAAAAGCCCCGATGGTGAAGGTCCCGTGAACTTCTGGTGACATAAAGTATCCTCTAGTCTAGTTGATATAATCTACACGTTGATACACTGTAACATTTGCATTGATGCATGATCATTCAGTCACAAGTATAGACTGATTGATAAAATAAACTGCATTACCACACAACAGTGATCTATGTAACACACTGAAGGAAGTATCAGATCCTTTCCTGCATTGAAAACGGTACTGATACTCAGAAGTATACGATTTCCTTTCAGTATAGAATTCAAAGTACCCACTATGCAGGCAAAATATGTATTTTATTACATATTATATCATTAGATTGTTACTACTGTTGCAACATGTTCATATTGTATCTTGTTTATATGATGTTGGGCAGTGTATTGTATTTTATTATTTATATTTTTTAAATCTTAATCTAAAAGTAATTATATTAATTGTTTTAAATACTTTCTTGTTTGAACGGTGCTCTACAACCGGAACCTTTGTTATTAAACAAAATGTCCACCCCAGAAAGGTTATTTTGTAGTACACGCTAATAGCTTCTAGCGAAAGGTTAACGGATATCTTGATCAACATGGCAGAGGTAAACTAACGGTGAAAAAATCTTATTTTTTTCGCAAGGCAGTGGTGTGTGAACAACTCTTTCGTTATTTTGTAGTGTTAGTAGCGCAGTGGTAGTTATATCCGCCTAGTTAGCTGGATTTAAGAAGTGACGCTAATTGCACATCTGGCTACACAACTGGACCACAGGGTAACACACTGGCTCCAGGGAGCAACGTGACATCATAGAAACTTTGCCTCGTGACAGTGTAAAGATGGTAACGCTAGTGAGCGATGACAGTAGTCCTTCACTGCCATTTATCTGCTGAACTCCAACGTTAGCTCACAGCAGTTCACACAGTAGAGCTAAGCAGCGTTTACATGCTCATTCTGCATGTACATCAGATGGTGGGCTAGTGCAGAGGACTAGAAGACAAATCAATGTCCCTCAGCGATGCCAGAAAATGAATATACACTCGTATAATCACTACATAATTAAATTTATGTATGTCATCTTAAAGTATGCCTTTGTGAAGATCAGACATTATGACAACAAATTACATGTTTTTTCCTCCTGTTACATATCACGTGTCTTCTGTGAAAAATAATATCTCACTACCTTAGGTGTGTCCCCCCCCCCCCCTTATGGGGCAACTTGCACCATGTTATTCTGTTAAATGGTCAATAAATAAACTGTCGAGATAATTACAAACTTTTGTTACACACTCATGATTCTTTTCTTTTTTTGTCTTTCCACGAATATTGTTTTTTTTGTTCAGCATCTTTTAAACAGGCCTTACCTCACATGCATGCTGTTCTTTTAGTATCAGCACATATGCAGCCATAACTCTGACTTATCAGTCAATTATAAAGTTGAAAAATATAACATATTTAACATACAACAAGAACTTTTTTTGAAGATTGTAAAGAATATTGTTCCACTAGCCAAAAATACAGCAGAAGATGTAAGAAATTAAACTATAATAGTGCGTATTAACATGTAATTTTATTCCAAGTTGTTTTTGTACAATTTTTATTGACAGTCTTTGTATGCTGAATCACTGAAAACATCGTTGTGGTGTATATACGTAAAAGTGATACTTTATGGAAGTCCCACAGCACTTTCAGCTGTTATTCTTGCAGCTTGACTCTACGTGATATGAACATAAAGTTACCGTTAATGAAACCTGCTCGGTGATGAATAGACAGAGGGGTGTTGTATTAATGTATAATAATAATAATAATTGACGTCTCCTGTACTCACAGACCCACAGCTTGCAGGACATGAGGCAGCAGGCAGCCGTCGCTGCCAAAGTCTTCGTTCAGAGAGATTACACCAACGACACCGTGTGCCAGTTCCAGACCAAGTTCCCCTCTGAGCTGGAGTCCCGGGTATAGACGCACCTCCTCACTGATCTTCAGCCATGACTTGTTCAATCACAGTGTCACATTGATTAACTTCATGTCTCCATTACATCCATCAGACACTTGCTTGTCTTGTGGATGAGATGGTAACTCTCTCTGTCTCTGCTAGGTGGCTCATTAAGCGCTGAAACAGAACAGACGTTCCCAGGCCTCCTCAACAACCAGGTGACCCACAGGTAAAGACAAAGCAGTGCGGACGGACCATCTGCAGCCCAGCAACCACTACACATCTCCATCCGTAGTGGATTCCCCCAGCAGGCCCTGCCCCGGACAAACTATCTTTTTTATGTTCTCCGTCATCCATGAGGCAGCTGCTTTCTTCGACCCTCCAGTCTCCCATACCTCCCAAACGAAAGAATATTTTATCCCCCCCCCCCCTTCCTCAAACAGAGGCAGCTACAGCCTTATGGACACTTCCAACCATCACTCATTTTGAATGAGTGATGAAATAAACCTGCTAGAAAGTTGCAGGTATTTTACCATATAAATCACGGCTGCTTTCTCTGTCGAGGAACACTAGCTGTTGCTGTTTGAGGCCAGACACTTCTGTGTTTGGGCAATCTGTTGTGATGCAGAGGGTAAGCTGAGCTGACCCACACAGTAGGAGGACCTGAGAGGGGACTGACCCCATCGCTGCTGCTGCTTCCCACAGAGATGTGAAGCCCTCCGTCGGGACCAGACAAACGGTAACTGCAGCATTTTACGCAGGAGGGAAGGATCTCTTGTGATTCCTATCAGAACTTGTTCATGTGTCTTGGATAGAAAGAAACTACATGGGTTGTGTGCAAAAGCAACCTTATATGAAGGCTTAAGCATGCATGCAGCAAAAGGCTATCAGCGGGCTGCTGGAATCTAACTTATTGTTGAGAATCCAAATTAAATACATGTTAAGGAAAATGATTCATCTTTCATTTATGTACTAAATGGGAAAAAGAACAGTCACCTTTTTTTTTTAATCAGGTAATGCTTTATGTGTGCATTTGCTGGGGTGATTCACCTCATGGTCATGTGGAATATAGTGCATTGGTGTATTAATACATTTGATAAATTAATCATATCAAGGATGATTTATGAAACTGTCACATTTTCTTCGTTGCACGGATTAGACGGAAATATAAATGGCATTTTTTAATTCTCCGGTTTGGTTCTATTTACACAATAAGCACAGAGGGAGGGAGAAACTCATCTGAAACTTCACTGTCAGCTGATCAGAATTTGGAGTTTTAAGGGTTTGTAAGTCAAATAAAACGCATAGGCAGTAAAAGACACACACAAACAAATACATAAGAAAAACCTCAAGAAAGTGGTGCAAAGATCACGAGGAACATAATCACCATTAAGATGCTGCCCGTAACACTTTAGTGATACATGTCACATTCTCTGTAACACGAAGTGTGAAAGTTCATTCTTCTCCTTGAATAGTCGTTTAAAAAAACAATATAAACTCTTAACATAGGAGCACTTCCTAGCTTTCTCTGTGGTTTACTAATATTCACTAAAGAGTTGAAAGTCAACACATTTGTGCAGTTAAATTATTTGACAGACATTATGCTGTGCAAACCATATCATTTTGAAATTAATGTTTTTTTTCTGACAAATTATTAATGGAGAAATGTATGACATATAGATATATATGCACAGAGCCTCACCAGGAGGCATCATATCATTGTGTATATTTTGTGTAAAGGAGGTAAAGGGCTCCATGTGTCTAATATATACAGATAAGCAATTAGTCAAATAACGGCAAACTTTTTGCTACACAGACACCTGGGGCCTTGCGGCCCGGGAGGGTTTGGTGTCCTGGGGCAGTAGCACATTCCTTGTGGGTAATTCAGCCATGTATGAAGTAAATATGCCTCAAGTGTACTGTGATCTCTATAGGAGAGGAGCAGTTTGAGGCAAAGCAACTCATCACAGAAAGAAAGAGAGACAGATTGAAAGGATGGATGGATAGATATATGGATAAGATAGTGTGGCATCATAAGGGGCTAGGTATTGGAGGGGTGCTACATTCCCTTTGTAGATCAGGAGCCACACCATAAAAATGGCTGCTGATCTACATACTACAGCTCCCAGAATGCCTCAACACTCACCCAGGTGTGGGTGTTTAAGCCACCTAATTGAGGCAGGACTAAAGAGCTGCAGGAGGCAGAGGAGAGAAGGAGAGGGGGAGAGAGCACATGGCTGGAAGGAGCTCCGAGAACAAACTCGGACTGGAGAACTGCATAAAGTCCAGTACAGAACCATGACTGAGAAGGAGTGAAAGAAAGAAGACCTGCTAGCCTGTGAAACCGAGGACATTTTAAGTTGAGTTTTTTTTCTAATACTGTTCAGTTTAACGAACCATTATCCCCACTTGAATGTTTTTGTTTGTTTTGGACTTTTGATTTAGATAAAGAGAGTTACCTGAGTTGCCTAGTAACAGAAGAATAAAACGTCACCTTTTTCTAGGAACCTTTGAATTTTGTCTTTTTGTTAATTACCTTGCACCACCCCACCCTAGCCTGCCCTGGTGACTTCCCATGACATTACAGTAGACAGACGGATAGAAAGACAGGATGGAAGGATGGACTCTCCGAAAACTGGTTTCAGCTCTCCCATTTAGTTTACTCTTGTTCAGTATTTTTACACAGTTGAACACAGTTGACAGATTTTCCCTTATTCAATTCAATTAAATTTATTTTTGTATAGCCCAAAATTACAAATTTGCCTCGGAGGTCTTTACAATCAGTACACATGCGACGTCCTCTGTCCCGGAAACCTCACATTGGAACAGGAAAAACCGATCCACAGAAACCTGCGAGGCGAGAAAGCACAGAGACTCCGGGGAAGAAGCAAAGTTAGTAATGTGTGTTAAAGGTATCGTGTCAGACAAAGAGTCAGTCAGACAGACTGAGTCAGAAAAAAGTCAGAGAGACAGACAGTCAGGCAGACAGTAAGTCATTAAGACAGAAAGTCAGACGGACAGAGAGAAAGTCAGAGTGATGGACAAAAAGTCAGACAGAGATGGACAGAATGTCAGACAGTGAGGCAGAATGATGTGTTAATGCTGGTGGTCAGGGAGTAAGTAAAGAGAAATTGTAATCATTGGGCCGTTTATCAAACAGTTACAAAAGTCCTCTTTATCCGACCTACCCCCACCAGAGGCTCATAGGTTATCCAGGGACTTAATAGGGAGTCATATGCAACCCTTTATCAACTATCAATCTCTCCTTTATGGTATGAATAAAGAGTCAGGCAGAAAGTCTGACAAAAAATCAGAGGGACAGACAGAAAGTCAGACTGATAGAAAAGAGAGAGAATGAAAGAGAGATAGACGGATAGTCAAATATATTATGACAAAAAAATGTCCTTCCCCCATGCATTCCATCAATCTTCCAAAGCTTTTGTGCTGAGTAGTCTTTAACAATAACATACTGTGGCGCTAGCACAGAATGTCATGACGTCTCATATCAGAGTAATGATAAAATCCCTTGTCTTCTACCTCTAACTAACTAAATCAGTATATTTGTTGCACAGTTGGTAGATGACGTGATTCTAAACATTGTATTGGTTGTAGGAGTCTCTCTGCACAATCAACTCATCACAGAATTCACTTCCTCCTCCGAACACTAGATGGTGGGCACGCCTAAGTGTGTGTGTGACCTTTGGGCTACATGTGGATGCTGATACGGAACCTGCTTTTAGGATGTGAGACTTCACCGGTCCGCTGGCAGTTTCTGGAGGATCTGCATAACGTCCAGGTTAGATGATGGCTGGTTGACACGGCGACCCGTCAACTTTGTGTTCCCATTGAGCAACGATCCAAAGTTAGTGAGAGAAAAGCAACAAAGAAATGCATTAAGGTTAGAATTCCAATGTTAACCTAAAGAAAAAGTGTCAATTCCTGCACACAAATTATTAGCTCTGCAGTTGAATTATTGAAGTAATGATGTTTTGGACACAAAGGCCTTTTTGAAGACAGACCCACCACAAATGACTCAGTGATGTACAGTCCTAATCTAAGAAGTATCCACCATAGGCCGCCATTAGAAATGGCCCATCATCAGCCATGTCCTGAGGGACACAAGGTCCTACCTGCTGTCTCTGAAAACCACAGCAGGTCA
>NW_027466448.1:0-5000 GCF_050575085.1 Anarhichas minor
CATCCCTCTCTCTCTCTCTCTCTCTCTCTCTCTCTCTCTCTCGTTACCCACCACTTGAACATCAGACGGAACTCTGGACAGGAAGTCCAGCAGCTCGTTGTTGTCGATCAGATACGGATCGCGGAGCTTCTTGGTGAACTTGTTCACACCTGCAGAAGAACCAGAAAGCAGCTTTGAAGTACTTCTACACACAGAGAGTGTATTGTCCGTGTTGTGCGGTAGGACCAGGACTCACCCCACGCCAGCACCAGGTACCGGAGAGGAACGAGGTAGAGAAGAACTGTGGCCGAACACAAGCAGCGATGGCCAAGCAGCTGAGGAAAGGCACGGTCCCAGTTGACGGTGCTGCAGAAGGAGAAGAGGACTTCCTATGATACCTGACGACGGCGTTGTATTTGCATCTATACGACAGAGAGCTCTGTGCTTTAACTGCGTCATCCTCGAAGGTTTAATTCTAGCTTTTGCTCCGTCCTCTGTGATACCCACTTCTTTATCCGCTCTACGTGCGACGCCACGTCGTCCAGAGTGTTCTGAACGCTGATGAACACGTCCTGGATGGCGTACAGTTTGTCCATGAAGCCTTTGGGCTCCGGCTCCTGAGAGAGACGACGAGACAGATCCGTGTTTTAGTACATTTAAAACAATGTAAGGCAGGAATGTGTTGCTGTCTTATTTACCTTATCCTCTTTATTCCTCTTCTTCATCTTCCCATTCAAACACGGCCTCCGTGGACTGCAGCGGGAAATGAAAAAGTTTAACACTTTGAGAGACGGACGTTGGTTAAGAAAGAAAACAACGCGTCGTCCTCGTTTTGCTCACCGCGTCGGATGTTTCTCTGCTGGAGGAGAAGACGTAGTTCCAGACCAGCAGCAGCAGCAGAGACATCGGCAACATGTAGAGCTCGAAGTTCCACACGACCACGACGAACATCTGGAGAAGAGTACAAGAAAACAATGTACTCACAATGTACTCAACAATGTACTCGATGTACCAGCTGTACAAGTACTCGTCTGTCTGAACCCAAGAGGCTGGAAGACCAAGTTACTGTGAGGAACCTTTATCTGGTCTCAGTGTAGTCCTGATCCTCTATGAACCAGTCTCAGTGTAGTCCTGATCCTCTATGAACCAGTCTCAGTGTAGTCCTGATCCTCTATGAACCAGTCTCAGAGTAGTCCTGATCCTCTATGAACCAGTCTCAGAGTAGTCCTGATCCTCTATGAACCAGTCTCAGTGTAGTCCTGATCCTCTATCAGACCTCCATCAGTGAACCTGCATGATTTCATCCGAGCATTAAGAATAATTATAGAAATCTTCTTTCTGATGTCTTGTTTCCTCTATTGTCATAAAATAAGGTGATGACCTGCTGTGTGTGTGTGTGTGTGTGTGTGTGTGTGTGTGTGTGTGTGTGTGTGTGTGTGTGTGTGTGTGTGTGTGTCACACCACAAAGGAGATGATGCTCCTCTGTGCAGACTCCCACTCAAAGCAGCTGTTGATATACGTCCCGTTGCTGATCAGGACCATGATGCACCTCTTCACACGGTTAAAGTTCTGCTGCAGCAACTGAGAGACAGAAAGTTTCATATTATTAATATATTATCATCATAATCAGTTACATTACGAAATATTAGAATTCAAGATCACGTGAATGTAGCTGCAACATGTCAGAGTACTCTTTATGTACTTCTGATGTTCGGTGATGTTCTTCATTAAAGAACAATGAACTGATCACAGTAACTAAAGCTGCAGCGATGAGTCCATCGTCTAACAGTTCATCTGATCATCTGCTTATTGTTTTATCTTCTGAAATGAGACGATTTGCAGCTTTTCTTTGTCATAAACGACATAATGTTGAATATCTCTGGGTTGTGGACTGTTTATAAACGTTTCATTGATTAATCAGTCGTCAGATTCATTGATAATGAAAATAATATTTGCATGAGTTTAGAGATCAGAGCTACAGGAAGTGAGACCAGTATAATAACATGAATGCACATAAACAGACCTGCTTGGAGACTTTCGGTTCTTCCTCGATGTATTTCTGCTCTGCAGGAACGACCGACTTCAGAGCAGCTTTCACCTGAAGAAGAAACGCAGGTCATGTGACCGAGGACAGATGTTACAGCTGTTTACTGTAAATATATACCTCTGAGAAGTAGTACAGTATAAAGTACAATATGTACCTCTGAGATGGAGGTACTAGTACTTGAGTACTTCAGTGTATGTACTCAGTCAGCTGCGTATACTCACGGTGTTGTAGATCACATCGATCTCCAGGTAAATGACTCCTTTGGTTCGTCCCGTCAGCTCTTTATTTTTCAGCATGTATCTTTTCTGCTCACCGTTTCGGATCTGACACAGAAATAAAAACACGTTAGTGTGTACTTGTACACTTTAAAGTGTACTTGTACACTTTAAAGTGTCGACAGCTTTCAGAACTAAGACTTTTGGGAACTGTACAAAACTTCACATCTGTCCCTAGTCTACTCGTGATATTTGAACCCTGTATTTGTGTGTATTTATACACCTCAGCTTTGTGTTTTGAGGGTATTATTTCTAGTTCCACTCACATATAATAAGGGAATGGCCACTTTTCCCAGGAAGTCTGCGTTCCTGTCTCTGTCCTCATCGAACACCGTCACCTCCAGCACCGAGTGGATGTCTTTAACGTTACTGAAGAGAGAGAAAGAGTTAGTATCTGTATGTATACTACATACTGGGATTTTATGAAATAAAGAAGAGATATTCACTACTTAGATCACACCATAAAAACGTTATTTAGTTATTTCTTCCTAAAGTTCAATGTTCTTTAATCCTCTTGTTTACTTAAAGGGACAGTGTGGATGTTTAGAAGTACTTCTACATAATCAATGTATGACTACAGTAGAGGGAGCAAATACACCTGAACTACAGCCTTAAAACACTAAAGTCACACAAACACACAACACAACAACACACACACACAGTAACACACACACAGTAACACACACACACACACACACACAGTAACACACACACACACACACACAGTAACACACACGCACACAGTAACACACTCACAGTAACACACACACACAGTAACACACACAGTAACACACACTCACACACACACACACACAGTAACACACACAGTAACACACTCACAGTAACACACACACACAGTAACACACACACACACACAGTAACACAGTAACACACTCACAGTAACACACTCACAGTAACACACGCACACAGTAACACACACACACAGTAACACACACAGTAACACACTCACAGTAACACACACACACAGTAACACACTCACAGTAACACACTCACAGTAACACACGCACACAGTAACACACACACACAGTAACACACTCACAGTAACACACACACACAGTAACACACTCACAGTAACACACTCACAGTAACACACTCACAGTAACACACACACAGTAGCACACTCACAGTAACACACTCACAGTAACACACACACACACAGTAAAACACACAGTAACACACACAGTAACACACGCACACAGTAACACACACACACACAGTAACACACACACAGTAACACACTCACAGTAACATACACACACAGTAACACACTCACAGTAACACACACTCACAGTAACACACTCACAGTAACACACACACACAGTAACACACTCACAGTAACACACTCACAGTAACACACACACACAGTAACACACTCACAGTAACACACACACACACACAGTAACACACTCACAGTAACACACACACAGTAACACACACACACACACACACAGTAACACACACACAGTAACACACACACACACAGTAACACACTCACAGTAACACACACACACACAGTAACACACTCACAGTAACACACACACACAGTAACACACTCACAGTAACACACACACAGTAACACACACACACAGTAACACACTCACAGTAACACACACACACAGTAACACACTCACAGTAACACACTCACAGTAACACACTCACAGTAACACACACACACAGTAACACACTCACAGTAACACACACACACAGTAACACACTCACAGTAACACACACACACAGTAACACACACACACACACACACACACACAGTAACACACTCACAGTAACACACACACACAGTAACACACACACAGTAACACACACACAGTAACACACACACACACACACACACACACAGTAACACACACACAGTAACACACACACACACACAGTAACACACACACACACACACACACACAGTAACACACACACACACACACACACACACAGTAACACACACACACACACAGTAACACACACACAGTAACACACACACAGTAACACACACACACACACACACACACACACACACACACACACACACACACACACACACACACATCATCATTTCATGAGGATGAATAAAGTGCATAAGAACCAATGAGTGGTACTAAGATATGTACACTCAGAAGTATTTAGAGTACAATGAACGTAACACGGAGTATTTCTGAGGACTGAGAGAGAGGCGGAGGAACGTGGACTCACAAGGTGAAGACTTTGTTCCACTCTGGATTCAGGTTCTTGTAGACCGTGTGAGTCTGTAGTCGGTCGTTATTCAGCTCCAGCACACAGAACGGATCGCTTTTACCTACAAACACATTCACAACACGTCACACAAAATAAGTACTGTAGAGCAAGTATAAAGTACTGTTTAGGAGTATAAAGTACTGGAGATGAGTATAAAGTACGGTAGAGCAAGTATAAAGTATGGTAGAGAAGTATAAAGCATCACACAGGAGGTTAAAGTATATCATAGTAGTATAAAGAACAGTACAGGGTGTATTTTTTGATTACCCGTTACGTCTGCCACCATGAGTCCTTCAGCTCTCATCACCTTCACCTGCACGATGCCGACGTCTTTGAGGTTAGAGAACGACTTCAACGTGCTCTGGAGGAGACACAACAGGAAGTACTTCACTGTTAAACGTGTTTTCTCTTTCTATCTTGTGGATCTGACCGTT
>NW_027466448.1:10000-32500 GCF_050575085.1 Anarhichas minor
TGAGTAGATGAGTAGATTAATAGATTAACAGAAGAGCACATTGATTCCCAACCTTTAAACAAAGCAACTTGTGAACCTCCGTCACTGGCTTCACACCAGTGGTGACCAGTTACACCAAACACTCATACTCTGTTTGAATTATTTTAGAATACAATATGTGACAAGGAGAACAGCAAAGATCAGATCAGAGGTGAGTTTGATCAAATTAAAATCATTTTCTGAAACAGATATCTTTATCTTTTCTGCTTCTCCATCTTTTGATCTTGTTATTCTACATTGTGGGTCCCGAACCCCAGTTTGGGACCCGATGGAGAACTAGATTAATGTATTAGTGTGTGGATAGAAAATGAACAGCTGATTAAAGGTTTAGGTCATTTAGGAGCAAAACACCCGAATACTTTCTGCCCACAGGCGTTAAACAGTGAGGAAGTGTTTTATTGTTGTAATACTCGTGTTGGCCACTAGAGGTTGAAGTGCACCTCTGGGTTCTAAATAAGAGGAAAATAATTCTTGCAGGTGATTTTTAATTTACATAAATAACACAAACAATATATGTACCTTTAGTTTAGAATGAATACATTAAACCTCACCTGGAAGAAAACATGGTTGCTTTTGTTTATCTTTAGAACATGGAGGTGGTGCACCTCAGCCTCTAGTGGCCAACATGAGCATTACAACAAACAAACCCTTTTAAAATAAAAAGGATCCTAGAACCTTTGTCTCCCAGCTGATCTTAAACAAACAGGAGAGAAAACAGTTAATATCAGATTTAGAAATTAGATTTGTTTTCACTTCCTCTCAGGGCTTCCGTACTTCAGGATTAATCAACAAAACACTGATGAATTATCATTAGTTGCCATAAAATCGAGCCTGCACTGATCAATAACTTTTAACCGTAATACCTCACTTTCCTTAAATAGAACAGTTTTTGTTCGCAGTATGTCATGAAGATATTCGTACCGTGGAGTCTCGTCGCTCCTCTAGAGGACTGTCTTTAGGTGTCAGGGTGACAGCCAGATCCAGAGAGCCCAGGTCCTGATCCAGGTGCTGAGGGTCCTTCAGCTCCAGAGTTACAGGTATCGTCCTGCAGCACACGTCGGGGGGGGGGGGGGGGGGGGGGGCAGGTGAGAATACTGCATGAAAAACATGATCTTTCGATTTTAATGGAACCGATTTTTCATCACGCAAAGCCTCAGAAGTCGATCTCAACTGAGAGATTAATCTCCACCGTCTGAGACCAGAAGTACAAACATGGAAGCTGGTTTTCTCATGTTGTTGTGCCTCTTTTGTTGTTTGGTCGTCATCCTTCTTGTTTTTTCCAACCAGTGAACAGGAAGTGACCATATCTGGACTGAGGAGGAGTGATGTATATGTCTCTGGTGTCGACCTGTCAATCACCGTGTAGCCCCGCCCTAAAGCATCCCCTGCTTTATGGTCTGTTTGACTCTAAATGGACCATAATGTACTAAATGAACATCATGCTGTATTGAAGAAGACTTGAAACTAGAGATTGAGACCATAAACTCATGTTTACAATGTTTACTGAGGTAATAAATCAAGAGAGAAGTAGAGTCATTTTCTCATAGACTTCTATACAACCAGAGGAGTCGCCCCCTGGTGGACACTAGAGAGAATGCAGCTTTAACACGTGAAGCATTGACTTCACGTCTCCTGGTCTGTATACAAGAGAACGTGTGACGGTTAGAAAACCAGAACAACTGAGAGTTCATGAAAAGATCAACAAGAGGAGTCGTTTTCTTGTTTTCTTGTAATGAGAGACAACGATCGATATCCAGAGACGGTGACTGATGAAGAGGCTCAGTGATGAAGAGGCTCAGTGATGAAGAGGCTCAGTGATCAATGCTCTGGTGATCACAGCTTCACTGACTCTGGTAGAGCTGAAGCCACTTCACCTCTGATCCAGGACCAGCTGGTGATTACAAATAAATGAATAACAGACAAAATGTGCAGAAACAACAGAAATAATAACCGAATGGAGATAAGTAGAATAATTATTCTAGTCTCTCTCTCTCTCTCTCTCTCTCTCTCTCTCTCTCTCTCTCTCTCTCTCTCTCACCACACTTAGGGCAGTTTCCCTCGCTGTGACTTGAACACGCTGCAGCAGGTTTCTCTCTAAAGGCTCAGAGAGACTCTCAGGTAGTCGTTCTTAATTTGACACCTTAACGAGATCTTCTGAAGGGTTTTATGTTCAGTGTTTCTCTGGATCAATATGTTAGAACCACTTAAAGCTGACAGTCTACTGATGATAAACTACTCGAAACCTTCACCTCAGATTTACAAAACGGTTTTCTTGATTTTAAACATTAATATCTCCACATGCTCTGAACAGACTTTACCAAACAAACTGCGTTTAAAACACACAACAACCACATCAATGTTGCTATTTTTAATATCCAAATATGGCTTATTGTATGATTGTGTTGTGGCTGGAGTATGAAGAGCAGGTAAATCTGATGCACAGGTGCAGTGATGGAGCTGAGGAGAGTTGAGTTCACAGAGGTGAAGGGGAGGCGGACTCACCTCTGCTGCTCCAGAGACTCCAGGTGAAGGTACGCTGAACCCATGAAGTCGTCCTGGAGGCCGAAGTCGTAGTCAAACACCTGCAGAGCAGCAACACAACCAATCTCTGCTGACTCTTGAGTTCATTCATTTATAATTCATATGGAAAAGCTTGAGTGTGTGTGTGTGTGTGTGTGTTTACCTTCACATACAGAGGTTCACTCAGACAGTCCATGATCAGAGTGGTCTTCTCGTCCCACACCGGGTTGAGGTTTTTGTGGATGGTTTTGCTTCTGAACACTTCTTTACCAGCCAGCTTGAACTTCACGTACGGATCGCTGCTGCCTGAAAACAAGACGAGTCAAAGTTGTGACGGATGAAGACACAAAGCAGCAAGAAGAAGAGATGTTCTAACTGCACCTCTTCTGTCTCTGACGGCCAGATTGCGTCCTCTCTTCAGCTCGACCTCCAGCTTGTACATCCCCGAGGAGCTGGAGGCGGCTCGGCCGGTCGCGACCCCCGAGGAGCCCGGGGCCCCGATTCCCTGTCAGGAAAAACAGAATGAATCAAAATGCATTTCATCACAAACTGCACAATCTGCACGGAACAAGCCTCACAGGTAAACTCACCGACATCTTTGAGAGGAGTAATAAAGGAAAGCTGCTGATGTGAAGCCTTCACTTCCTCTCTCGTGCCTGCACACACCGCCAACACAAGTGTTGAGCTCAGTGACTCGTCCCAGGGGCGACCGCTAACAGGAAGCTACACCAGACAGTGCTTCCTCCCATCTGATCACAGTGCTGCTGTTTTTTTTCATTCCTGTATAACTCGCACTTTCACTGCTGCAGAAGCTCAACACACACAACAGACATCAACGCTGCTTCATGACTCCACATGATGCAAAAGAGTTTCTAAACGTTTCTGTCGTCTTGCAACAGCTCGATAACATCGTCAGAGCGCAGATACGATCAAAACAACTGAAAGAGAGCAAATGATTCCTGGAGAAAGTCCAGCACTCAGAACCGTCATTTCTGACGTCGTGTTATTTGTAATGATGATAAAACTGTTGCAGGTTTTAAATCATTCGATCAGTTCGGACGACTCGAGGCTGCAGGCGGAGCGCTTCATTGGTTGTTTTCTTGTTTGGTGTCGACACACAAATATAAATATATATATATAAAATAAAAACAAACTTCTGAGAAACATGACACATCAATAATGTTAAATAAAAAGTCTGGATTATTGGATCAGATTCAATTGCTGTAATTATTAAACTTTAAGATTAAAGTTGATGAAATGTTTGAGTGCTCCTTTAATACGCTCGTATGTAAGCAACAGATTCATATGAAACATTAATATCTCCAAACATCACTGCAAACGTGAGAGGACGACTCTGCTGGGATGCTGCATCCTGCCAACACACACGTATCCACTTACACAGATCAATACTTCCATATCAATAATTACATAACACATGAACACTTATACCACTGTGGGGTTTGAGGAGAGGCCTCAGCTCACCGTCCAGAGACTACTTCTTAAATACGTCTGAAGACGTCCACCACAGGAGGTCATGAACGCTTCATTTTCACACGATTTCAATACTTTAATTAATAATTACTGAGTTCTAGAGTGTATTTTAAGAAATCAAAGAATGCTGCACCATATCGGTCACTACACTTTACACACAGCGTTTTACCCACGAGACAACCTCTGCAGAGTGAAGTCAAAGCTTCATGTGTTAAAGCTGCATTCTCTCTAGTGTCCACCAGGGGGCGACTCCTCTGGTTGTATAGAAGTCTATGAGAAAATGACTCTACTTCTCTCTTGATTTATTACCTCAGTAAACATTGTAAACATGAGTTTATGGTCTCAATCTCTAGTTTCAAGTCTTCTTCAATACAGCATGATGTTCATTTAGTACATTATGGTCCATTTAGAGTCAAACAGACCATAAAGCAGGGGATGCTTTAGGGCGGGGCTACACAGTGATTGACAGGTCTCTACCAGAGACGTATATTGTGTATTAATGTGAAAAGTAACTAAAGCTTTCAGATAAATAAAGATTTCCGTCTGAGAAGCTGAAAGTGAGACCAAATCAATTCTGACAGATCTTCTTTTAGTTACTAGTTACTTCCTGTCCAGGTAAAACCACCAACCTCCACATCAATCACTACTTTTAATTTAAGTACATTTTTGCTGATTCATACTTTTACTTCAGTAAGGTTTTGAATGCAGGACTTACATAGTTGAATACTTCCACAGTGTTGTATTAATACCTCGTACTTACTACTGAATACTACTAAACACTTCATCAGCATCATACCAGCGTCTGCTTCCTGTTGCACACATTATGAAACACAAACTGTTTCCTGAAGCGGAAAACGTTTAAAGTGTGCCAAGTTGTTCTGCTCTGACATTTTGCAATCTGCGGAAATTCCACTGAACAGAAAGATATTAATTTAAAATAACAATGAAATGGAATAAAAGTACAAAAAATAATGAATTAATACGATAACAGTAAAAAATTAATTACATTTTTACAACTTAAATAAAATAAATGACGTGAATAAAATAATGACATGTCTATAAACTGCTCTGAATCAAAGGCCTGAACAACTAAGCGAGGGCCTGAAGGGAAACAGCGGTCGGTGCTGTGAGCATGAAGTCTCTGAGTACTCGTAGTAACCAGAGTAACTAGCTGCTCCAGAGGATCAACAGCCTGTCAGCAAGCAGAGCGCCAACCTGAGAATAGCAGCAGCTCACACACAATCCCATCAGCTGCACTTATTTTAGGACATGTGTGCACACACACACACATGCACACACGCACACACACGCACGCACACACAGACACACACACACACACACATCTGCAGCGTCAGGATTATTTTTAAGTATCGATGAATCTGCAAATAAGATTAACTGTTGCCTCTGCCCATGAGCAAGACACTAACCCAACTTCCAGGGCAGAGTATCTTAGTGTCGCTCATCATCGTAACTCTCTCTGTTATGGGTCAAAACACCTACATTTCCCACAATGCAACTAACTCAATTGCACCCTCACTGCCTGGTAAACACCCGTCTGTCCAAACTAACGAGGTAATCCTACATCCATTGTACCGAGTCATCAAGTGACGTGACATCAGCGTTCTGTATTTTAGGGCTGCAACTAACATGTATTTGAGTTATTGATTCATATACTCATCAAGTATTTGATCATTGGTCGTTAAAAAAATGTCCTCAAATGTATTTGTTCTTTGCGACCTACAGTTCAAGAAACCCAAATATCTCATTGAATAGAATATATGACAGAGAAAAGGAGCAAATATTTGACAATTTTACTTAAGAAAAAGAAAAGATTTTTTTTTTTGATCGACTTATAAATGAATCAACTAATCTTTGCAGCTCTACTTTATTTATTTATGAGCAGAAGACGGATCTTTGTGTTTAAAAGAAGAAGTGAGAAACCAGCGTCCGTCACTACAGACGAGTGAAGACGAACGAGGGAGGCTGGAGGCAAAGTCGATAAAACCACTAAGGAGAGCCGGTCGTCCGTCTTCTTCACGTCCTCCGTGACACGACGGCAGAACCTCGATGGGCCATTAACATACTGGAGCCAATACAGACCCTCGAGGGCCCATTAACATCAATACTGGAGCCAATACAGAACCTCGAGGGCCCATTAACATACTGGAGCCAATACAGACCCTCGAGGGTCCATTAACATACTGGAGCCAATACAGAACCTCGAGGGCCCATTAACATCAATACTGGAGCCAATACAGAACCTCGAGGGCCCATTAACATCAATACTGGAGCCAATACAGAACCTCGAGGGCCCATTAACATACTGGAGCCAATACAGAACCTCGAGGGCCCATTAACATACTGGAGCCAATACAGAACCTCGAGGGCCCATTAACATACTTGAGCCAATACAGACCCTCGAGGGCCCATTAACATACTGGAGCCAATACAGACCCTCGAGGGTCCATTAACATCAATACTGGAGCCAATACAGAACCTCGAGGGCCCATTAACATCAATACTGGAGCCAATACAGAACCTTGAGGGTCCATTAACATACTGGAGCCAATACAGAACCTTGAGGGACCATTAACATCAATACTGGAGCCAATACAGAACCTCGAGGGACCATTAACATACTGGAGCCAATACAGACCCTCGAGGGTCCATTAACATCAATACTGGAGCCAATACAGAACCTCGAGGGCCCATTAACATCAATACTGGAGCCAATACAGAACCTTGAGGGTCCATTAACATACTGGAGCCAATACAGAACCTTGAGGGACCATTAACATCAATACTGGAGCCAATACAGAACCTCGAGGGCCCATTAACATCAATACTGGAGCCAATACAGACCCTCGAGGGTCCATTAACATACTTGAGCCAATACAGACCCTCGAGGGCCCATTAACATACTGGAGCCAATACAGACCCTCGAGGGCCCATTAACATCAATACTGGAGCCAATACAGAACCTCGAGGGCCCATTAACATCAATACTGGAGCCAATACAGAACCTTGAGGGTCCATTAACATACTGGAGCCAATACAGAACCTTGAGGGACCATTAACATACTGGAGCCAATACAGACCCTCGAGGGCCCATTAACATACTGGAGCCAATACAGACCCTCGAGGGTCCATTAACATCAATACTGGAGCCAATACAGAACCTCGAGGGCCCATTAACATCAATACTGGAGCCAATACAGAACCTCGAGGGCCCATTAACATCAATACTGGAGCCAATACAGAACCTTGAGGGTCCATTAACATACTTGAGCCAATACAGACCCTCGAGGGCCCATTAACATACTGGAGCCAATACAGACCCTCGAGGGCCCATTAACATCAATACTGGAGCCAATACAGAACCTCGAGGGCCCATTAACATCAATACTGGAGCCAATACAGAACCTTGAGGGTCCATTAACATACTGGAGCCAATACAGAACCTTGAGGGACCATTAACATACTGGAGCCAATACAGACCCTCGAGGGCCCATTAACATACTGGAGCCAATACAGACCCTCGAGGGTCCATTAACATCAATACTGGAGCCAATACAGAACCTCGAGGGCCCATTAACATCAATACTGGAGCCAATACAGAACCTTGAGGGTCCATTAACATACTGGAGCCAATACAGAACCTTAAGGATCCATTAACATACTGGAGCCAATACAGAACCTCGAGGGGCCATTAACATACTGGAGCCAAAACAGACCCTCGAGGGACCATTAACATACTGGAGCCAATACAGACCCTCGAGGGCCCATTAACATCAATACTGTGAATGCAGCTTCACACTCTTTGAGAGGAACTCGATGTCTTCACAGCGTCTGGAAGCACTTTTACTTTCCTGGAGTATTTCCACTGTGTCATGTGACCGCTGTAGTTACTTATTATTTAACCTCTAAAACATGTAATAAGCTTATAAAACACAACATACTGAAGATTTAACATCTAAACTTCTACCGTGGGTTCATTTAAATACCTGGTGTAGTCCGAGGTAGGGACGAGTGTCTTTAGGATGCTATTGATACTAGTACTGCTATCGATACTCTTATCGGTTCTTTTTGATTAATTTTTGACAAAAAAAGACAATTAATGAAGAAAAGAATGCACATTTCTTTATTATTCTTGTAAACAAATAGTCTTTCTTGAGCAGCAACACAAGAAGTTAAAAATCTGTGAAACACATTCTCATCTAATCAATGATGTCGCTGATGATCTGGACTAAACTAACTCTGTGTAGTATTTAAAGTTGCTCCACCTGGAGCGGCTACAACAGAAACACGCATTGTACTGCATGATGAGTACTTTTACTGCCGATACTTTCAGTACAGATACATGCTGATACACAAGCTCATACTTTAAACCTTGTAAATACTCTGTTACAAGTAAAAGTCTAGCATTCAAAACTCTATTGACATAAAGAAAGTACCAGTAATAAAAGTACAACTACTCTTTATGCCAAGTGGCCCGAATCACAATAATATTATAATTATTGATGCATTAATGTTCATTACTTGATGAGACGGAGCTCATTTTAATGAATTTAATGCTGATAGCTGGTGAATTTTTCCCTAATCTTTATATTATCGTATTCTAAAATAATTCCTCATAATTTATTTATTAAATTATTATATTTTATATTATTGATCTGAATATGCAAAGTAACTAAAGTTACCGTATTGCTGAGATACTGAGATGTAGTGGAGTAGAAGTAAAAGTATCAGAAAATGAGAATATAAGTACAATTCTCAGAATAGAAAAGTACTTGAATGTATTTGGGTACTTTCCACGTAGTAATCTTTGTGCAAACTTTCAGTACAAATCTCAACAAAAAAAAGTCTAAAAACTTGAACTTTAAGAGCAATAAGTTACATTTCGGCGGACGTGGGTTGGATGTAATAAATACTTCAGACCTCATCATCCAGATCTAATCAGCGCGATGATGCTCACCGACAGCAGACGACCACATGTGGCAGCGAGGGAGAAGGACTCATCCCAAGAGGCAGCGCGAAGGAGCCCTCGACTCACTAGACGGGACTCGCCCACCGGGGATCCTCTTAGAAACAGATCCAGGGTCGGGGAGGGCGAACGGGGGAGGTGGGGGGGTAGGATAGAGGATACAGAGGAGGCAAAGAGGGGAGCAAAGAGGGGGAGAGATGTGGGAGAGAAAACGGAGGGTACTTCCAAGGCGATTCCAGGTTGCCAAGAAAAACTTCCGAGAAGCAGCGAGAAGGTTCACCACAGGCGGTGTTACAGCTGAATGAGAGGAGGGAGGAAGAGGAGGGAGGAAGAGGAGGGAGCATGCTGGTTGGCTCGGCTATAATCCTTCTCCAGTGGAGTAAGCCTGACTGACAGAAGTCTGCTGAGGTCTCAGACACATTTAAGGTCAATCTAGAGTCCTAAAACACAGAGATTACAGTTTGAACCTCTGTGTTTCTGTACTTTTACTGGAATAGTTTGAACATTCTAACTGAAGATGTGGCTCAAAGTGAAACAAAAACAAAACTTTTCAGCCATATTTCAATGACAGTTCAATGACAGTCTGGCCATATTCTAGTCCTTTTAGGTCCTACTCTACCCAGACCTGATCTGGTCTGATTCTTGTGTGATCTGGTCCTATCCTACTTCTATTTGGTCTGGTTCTACTCTAATCCGGTCCAATTCTACCCAGATCTGGTCTGGTTTCACTCAGATCTGGTCTGGTTTTAGACAGATCTGGTCTGGTTTTACTCAGATCTGGTATGGTTTCACTCAGATCTGGTCTGGTTTTACTCAGATCTGGTCTGGTTTTACACAGATCTGGTCTGGTTTCACTCAGATCTGGTCTGGTTTTACTCAGATCTGGTCCGGTTTTACTCAGATCTGGTCTGGTTTTAGACAGATCTGGTCTGGTTTTACTCAGATCTGGTCTGGTTTTACTCAGATCTGGTCTGGTTTTAGACAGATCTGGTCTGGTTTTACTCAGATCTGGTCTGGTTTTACACAGATCTGGTCTGGTTTCACTCAGATCTGGTCTGGTTTTACTCAGATCTGGTCCGGTTTTACTCAGATCTGGTCCGGTTTTACTCAGATCTGGTCCGGTTTTACTCAGATCTGGTCTGGTTTTAGACAGATCTGGTCTGGTTTTAGACAGATCTGGTCTGGTTTTACTCAGATCTAGTCTGGTTTTACTCAGATCTAGTCTGGTTTTACTCAGATCTGGTCTGGTTTTAGACAGATCTGGTCTGGTTTTACTCAGATCTAGTCTGGTTTTACTCAGATCTGGTCTGTTCTGCTCAAACAGCTTGTTGTTCTTATTCTTCAGGTATTTCATTGCCGTTCAGATGGATGTGTTGCTACAGGACTTTGCTGCAACAAAGACCAGCAACTGGTTTTTCAAAATGGTTGCCAATGGAAACCTGGCAACCCTCACCGTGGAGACGGCGTCCACGGCTACCTGCTGTGTTCATCACTCAGCCGCTCGGCTGATGTTCTGATGTTCCTGCAGCGTGACGTGTGATATGTGCCCACATGCAGGTCACGACATGAAGAGGAACAACAATAGTCTCCATAAGAAATGTATTTCACCTCTCGTCTACAAACGTCCTCCAACAAACACGAGTACACACAGAAGTACAGTGTTTGTACGGCTCACTGAGCTGCTGACACAATCCATCTGCTGGTAAAACATTAAATCTTTATCTCACGATCTCCCTCCGGACATGAGGGCTCCTCGGCTCCTCGATGCTACATCTCTCTTCATCATGTGCTCGTCCTCATAACGAACCTCCACAACTGAAGGAACTCAGACATCTGCACTGTGCTGTACTGAAGAGATTACAGTTGATGTTTAAGAGCAGATGTGAAGCCTTCTTCTCCTGCTTCACATCTACACTCCTCTGATTCATTCTCTGCTTTATTTGAGAAGGTGTCAGAGATCAAGTTAAAGACACTTCTGGTTCTGGTTCTGTGTGAGCTGGCTCCGGGCGCTACGGATCATAAATCTCACGGATCAGAACGAATTTAAAAAGAAGGGAGCAAACGTAACGTTTACAGATGATGCACGATCACGCCTTTTTTTGCCGCTTCTTTTTCGTGCATAAAAATACAAAATTCAAACGAATGAACGACAGTTTATATTTTAAATGCAGCGTTTCTGCTGGTTTTAAGTGTAACATTCAGGACTATCTAGCATCATCTTCTAGAGGCTCTTATTAGTTCATCTGTCTTTGTTCTCCAGGTTTTGTTCCTGTCGTGTCTCTTGTTGATGATGGAAGTCTGTTTCCTGTTCATCTTGCAGCTCCCCTCCTCAGCGATGTGTTCCGCCTGTGTGACCTGCTGACCAGGTGTGTCTACCGGCCTGTCGGACAGAATTAGTTGTTGTGTTTGTTTTGGGAGTCGCCTGTTTTGCATCCTGTGTAAGTTTATCACCATCATCTCCAGCAGGAGAACCACGTGTGAGTGAGTGTGCACCTCTGTGTCTGTCCGCGGCTCATCTCTAATTCTGCAGCAGCAAACTGCATCATATTGTGTGTGTCCAGATGTTGATGCTCAAGAACCTCTGGTGGTGTATCCATCTAACCGCTGACAGGACTACTGCAGTCACACTCCCTCATCTCTGGCACTGCCATCACATACTCTCATTGTTTTTATAATTCTGATACTTTTGTAATGTATTTATCTATTTTCTAGTATTGTGTTGTATTGTGTTGTACAGTGTTGTACAGTGTAGTACAGTGTAGTACTTTAGTGTTTGCTGTAGGATTGCACTGATAATATTCGGCCACTAAAACTGTAATAAGCTGCCCAGAGACTACCGATGACAGTTAGCTCTCCAGCTAACGCTGACACGTTTACATTGAGGGGGAAACTGAAATGTTTGAGTGTTCGGATCGGACCTTTTGGCAGGCAGAACTTCCTCACAACAGGAACAGAAAACCAATAACATTAAAAGCTGGTTCTGGTCCAGTGAGCCATAAAGCTGTCAAATCTAACGATTGCTCATATTTCTGTTTCTGACGTATCGAAGTTCTTACATCCGTGTTCCTGCAGCTGACTCATCATCCACAATTATTTTTAAGTATTTCCAGCTAATCCATTTACTGCCTTTGCTCTGTGAGTCATGAAACACAACTCAAATACCTTCTGTCTCCTGTGTGAACATGAGAACACACATCTCAGTTATTACGAAATAAAATACATCTTCCTGCAGCACCTACTGTGTATTTTTAGTTCACGTAAGTTGAAGTGAGCGTAACCTTTGTCAGTGAAGTCGTTTGTTGAGTAGCTTTTATGGTTCCAGCTTCTCACTCTTCAGGTTTTGCTTCTTTGTTTTATATCAATTTGAATTCTTCACTTTTGAGCTTCAGGAAACTGTGATCGGATTTTTCACTAATTCTCCGGGATTAATAGAGAAAATAATCAATAATAGAGATTTATTGATAATAAAAACAGTTCATCCACTAGTTATGTGGCATTGCATTATATATACTTTATTTTTTATTTGTTTGTGTGTGTGATAAAGTGAAACATGTTTTTATTTTATTTGTGTGTTTTAATGAAATGTGCACATTCCCTAGTGATATAGTGATACTAGTGATATAGTGATATAGTGATACTAGTGATACAGTGATATAGTGATACTAGTGATATAGTGATATAGTGATACTAGTGATATAGTGATACTAGTGATATAGTGATATAGTGATACTAGTGGTATAGTGATACTAGTGGTATAGTGATACTAGTGATACTAGTGATACTAGTGATATTAGTGATATAGTGATATAGTGATACTAGTGATATAGTGATATAGTGATACTAGTGATACAGTGATATAGTGATACTAGTGATATAGTGATATAGTGATACTAGTGATATAGTGATACTAGTGATATAGTGATATAGTGATACTAGTGGTATAGTGATACTAGTGGTATAGTGATACTAGTGATACTAGTGATACTAGTGATATTAGTGATATAGTGATATAGTGATACTAGTGGTATAGTGATACTAGTGATACCAGTGATATTAGTGATACTAGTGATACTAGTTATATAGTGATATAGTGATACTAGTGATATAGTGATACTAGTGATATAGTGATACTAGTGATACTAGTGATACTAGTGGTATAGTGATATAGTGATACTAGTTATATAGTGATATAGTGATACTAGTGATATAGTGATACTAGTGATATAGTGATACTAGTGATACTAGTGATATAGTGATACTAGTGATATAGTGATACTAGTGATATAGTGATATAGTGATACTAGTGATCTATATATTTAGTTTATCATTTCCTGCTATGAGGCACGAGACTTGCTTCCTCACATCCACTAACCAGAGATTAGATATCACTGCAGACTAGAACCACATTAAAAGGCCAAAACCACCAAAACCACCACATTAGACTGGTGAACTCACCGGCTGCTCGTCCCGGCTCTCCATCTGCGTCTCCGCCGCTGCGGCAGCAGCTGTTGCCGCCTCACCGCCGCTTCCTCCTCCGCCGCTGCTGCCGCTGTCGCCGCTCGGTGGCTCGGCCAGGCTCTCCAGGCACGCCGACCCGAGAGAGGAGCTCTTGTGGTGGGACTGCACCAGGTGAGCCACCGTGGACTTCTTCGGGCTGTGCGTCGGCGCTTTGCCGCAGAGCGGAGCGGAGAAGAGCAGGTCCGGCTGCGAGGAGGAGATCACCCGGTCCAGGACGGCGTGTTCCCTCCGTTTCATCTTCTTGAACATCCACCCGCCGCCTCGGTCCTTCTTGTCCTCCGGGTCTCTGGAGCCCAGCTTCGGGCTGAGCAGCGGCTTGGTTCTGGCCTGGAACTGTCTCCACATCGTGGTCTGCTGCTGGGACGACGCGCCGCTCTCGTTCTCGTCCGGGTCGCTCGGCTCCATTTCTGCAGATCCTGCAGACCAATTTAACGCGTTCTGTTTTGAAGCATCACACACAAACAACAACAACAACTACACTATTACACCGACACACACCCGGGAGACTGGTTCCGGTGGTCGGGGTCGTCCATCCCCCTTTTTCCTCAACACCAGGCGGGGAAAGATGAGACCAGGACCCGCCTCCACCTGGTCCGTGTTGGGGAGATTACGGATTACAGCCCACCACACATTCTTTATTTGTGTGTGTGTGTGTGTGTGTGTGTGTGTGTGTGTGTGTGTGTGTGTGTGTGTGTGTGATGTGTCAGTGTTGTGTTTACATCTCATTCTGCTGCCCCCTAGTGGCCCAAAACATAATAATAATGAATGCAACTTTGTCAGTTAATGAAAGTGCACCACCACCTTATGTTCAATTAGAACGAAGCATCTAGCGGCCAGAATGGGTATTACAACAACAAACACTTCAAATGATCCTGAAAAAAGAATAAATAAAATAACTAAATACAGACCTCCATCAGTAAAGAGACCATCAGAGAGAAGATGGTCTGTTTCTATAGAGTTATTCTTAATGCTCGTCATCGGAGCCACCGGGTCGGATTCTGGTGAATCTAGATGAACTCATGCAGGTTCACCAGAACCTCCTTCAGCTCAGACTCCAGCAGAGACCGGTCCACCGCGGACAGACCCAGATCCTCCAGCAGAGACCGGTCCACCGTGGACAGACCCAGATCCGGAGCTCCAGAGGGAGGAGGAGAGCTCTGCTCCTGTAGCAGCAGCGTCTCCTCCTCCTCCTCCTCCTCCTCCTCCTCCTCCAGGAGCAGAGCTTCTCCTCTCTGCTGGAGACCCAGGACGTATTGATGGACCCGCTGGAGGGAAGGGAGGCACGGGAGAACCAGGACCAGGACTCAGAGTGGCAGACTGTCAGACCCTGCTGCAGTAACATGAGAGGTTTTAAAGGGAGTCTGGTGCTCAGAGACACTACCACTTTAGTCCACAGGGGGCGACAGAACCAACACTAAATGACACTTCCTCGTACTTTAGCTGCACTGGATTTGAGAAAAAACCCTCAAGTCCTTTTGACAGTTTTGTAATTAAAAAAATGTTTTATTAGACAAACATTGAACAAATATTAATTAAATAATTATTTTTAAAAATGCACACGTTTACTTATTGATGTAAGACAACAGACACTTTCAGATGAAAACCAAGATTTTATTTTGTGTCACATTGTTTTTGTGGTACACAAACAAAAGTTATTACAAATAGTATTATTGTAATTGTTATTATAGGTCTTATACATCGTTGGGATCTTTCTTTAATAGTATATCTGGAGCTGGAGTCCTAAATACTAAACGGTCTCATCTGAATCACATGTAACAGCTGTGGTGATGCTGATTATTATACGCAAACAAACTAAAAGAGGAATTAGTGTACTGAATGAGGGATTGTTTTTACATGCGTTTCCTTCCCTCCTTCCCTTAATGATTGTAGACTGCAACACTTTGTTTCATGGCTCAAGGTTTAAGGACGAGAGTTCACGTATTTATCGAGGCTTCACTGAATATCATGTCGAGTAAAAACACTTAATCTCCTCAGAGTCAGAGGACACGAATGCATGACACACACACACACACACACACACACGCACACAACCACACACACACACACACAGCAGATTTAAAAGAGGCTGATGGTTTTTAATCGTGAAGAATTACAATGTTACAGCTGTACTGTAATGTGCTGGTATTTATATGTTGATCTTGTTGATTAATGGGTTCTTTTGTTCGTGGTCCTTATTAAATAACTAATAATAATAATAATAATACCATCAGCAAAAACCATCAACGTCTCAGTTGCACACATTGAGTCTCAGTATCAGAGCATGAACTACTACATGATCGGTGCATTAGTCTCAGTTAGTATTTAAACTGCTGTGATCTAAAGTGTGATCTACTCTCTATTAACGCCGAACTACACTCACTTGGCTAATGACTGCATTTAAAAAAAACAAAGTTTATTATTTAAATGATCTCCCAGCATGCTGTTCACCTACTGTTTCTTTGAGACTCTGGTGAATTATTGACTGTTTTTATCTAAAGAGTTCTTCATCCACTGAAGTACGGAAGCCCTGAGAGGTAAAAAAGAGAGGAAAGGGATTTCTTTAAGTATTCTTATCTCCTGTGTTTATGGCTTGGTTATAAGTTTGTTGTTGTAATACTGATTTCGGCCACAAGAGGCTAGCGAACATAAAAGACTTTAGATCAGATTTAGATCACCAGAGTAAGGGCTTCTGTACGGAGGAGGTGGACTTTTACGAAGGTTTAAATCTGCGCTTTGTGTTTGATTTCTGTGTCCTGAATAACAGACGTCACATTAAGAGGTCACAGGTCACAGGTCCTGCTCGTGCATCTGCTGCTGCATCTTCTGGAGCATCTGCTGCATCCTCCTCAGCTGCAGAGGAAACCACAGCACAGAGAGGATGAAGCTACGTAGTCATCACTTCACATCCACACACGCTGACGTAACGCCTGCTGCGATGCGTTATTCTCTGAGCTTCACTCACTTCATCGTCTTTCATCTTGATGAGTTTCTCCGTCTCCACGTCGGGTGTGGACAGCGGCAGGATTGGGATCGGGCTCTCCACCCGCTTATCTGCATTCATCTTACTGAAAGACAAACAACATGGAGGATGACTACGGGAAGCCAGCAGCTACCTCGTGTTATTCTACCTTAATAAAATACATTAAAAACAGCAAAAAACTGAATATTTGGTGCATGTAGACCAAGTCATCAGTAGGGTTAGGGTTAGAGAAGTTTTCCTTTAAGTTGAGGATTTGTGAAAAATCATGAAGAAGTTTTGATGTAAACAAGAAGATGAAAGACTTTAGCTGGACGGCCAGATTTGACCCGCCGACCACAGTTTGACCCTCTATCACTGGTTCACTGATGCACCCTGTCTCACCTGGTCATGGTCTGGATGCTCTGGGCTCTGTAGTTCTCGTAGTGGACGTCGCTGGTGATGTCCTTCAGGTCGTGCATGTGGGTTCTGATCAGCATGGTCCTCAGCTTCACGAAGTCGCAGTGTGACGGGTTCTCCACTGGGGGAGACGGGGGGAGATAAACGTCACCGAGAGAGAGAGAGACGGGGATTATGGGATGGATCTCTGTGGGGCGTCTTACCCTCCACGATGCCCCACGGGTAGAGCCGCCCCCTCACCCTCTGACCTCGGGCCTCCACCACGGTGTTGCTGCCGATCACAGCGAACGGAGAGCTCTCCTGCAGAGTACATTAAAAGTACATTAAAAGTAGAAGTCCTGCGTCCGTAATGGGGAAGTACTGTCACGTAAAAAGTACTCATAGCAGCATCGGATTCAGACTTCACCTTCAGCTCTTTGTCTTGACGCTTGAACTCGTCGTCGGAGTCGGAGTCGCAGTCAGGGAACTGATAGATCTTTATCCCGAATTTATCGATCTCTTCTCTCAGCTGGAGGGACGACACACACAGAGGAGATGTGTTGGTAACAGTAGAAACACACACACACACACACACACACACACACACACACACACACACACACACACACACACACACACACACACACAGCCTCCCACTTAGTGCTCAACTTCAGCAGGAAGTCGACGCCCTGAAAGAAAAGATTTCCCGTCGAGATCAAATCTCTGGAGAAACTGAGTCACTGAAATGAATCAGATCTGAAGCTCAATTTTATTAAATACATTTTCATTCAACTGCCTGAAGTGCATCTTAATAAATCAGAATAAAATTAATGAATTATAGAATAAAATAAAATATGATTGTGCTATTTATTTATTTTTTATAAGCTGAACTATATTTATTTTCAAATGATTGAGAAAAAATAAAAACCATATCATGGACAATATTATTTATGATCTATTTTAGCTTCTATTAGCAGAGGTGTCAGTGTTACTTCTTATACACTAAATATTGTTGTAATCTTTGATTAAACTCTGGCACAAGAATTTATTTCAGGATTAATAACGTTCTCTTTTTGTTTTTTATGTATTTTATGTATTTATATATATTATTTTTATTTTATCTTATTGTATCTTAAATCAACATGCAAATAAACAGACAAACCTATTATAGTATATATATATATATATATATGTATATATATGTGTATATATACACATATATATATACATATATATATAAAAGTGTGATCACTTGTGTTGTTTATCCTCTCGGAGGCTTTTCTTTCTTTCTTAGAGAACAAACACACAGATAAACATGACGAACACTCGACTGTCCACAGACTGGAGATTTAAGCTCGTACGGCTGTCGGATCAAGGCTCTACTGCAGGTACGGTCGTCATATTTCATGCACTATTAATGTATCATGTTTGTCTCACCCGCTCTTTGAGCTTCTTTATCTCAGAGGGAGTCAGACAGTCGGCTTTAGCGATGAGAGGAACCACGTTCACTTTCTCCTGCAGCGCCTTCATGAACTCGATGTCGACGGGACGGAGCCTGCAGGACCACGAGCACTTTACTGAGCATTTCACACACACACACACACAGACACACATGAGCATTGATGTACTTGTCTGCGTACTGTGTGTACTAGTACCCGTGTCCAAACGGAGGGATGAAGTACAGGCAGCAGTGCACTCTGTTGTCCTGGATGTTCTTCCTGTTGAGTCCGCTCTCGTCTCTGAAGTAGTGTTCAAACTGCTGGTCGATGTAGTCGGTGACGTTCCTCCAGCTGCCGAACACAAACACAGTCGTGTGTTTTACCTCAAAGATATACAGATACAGATACAATAACTTAAAGGAATACTTCTACGGTTTGGGAAAAGTTAGCTTTTTTGTTAAAAGTGAGATCAGTTTGATCAACACCGATGGAGGAAAGTAACTAAGTACTGCACAGACATGAGGTACTTGTACTTTACTTGAGTATTTCCATATTGCAGAGAAGTACTCCACTATTTATTTACTCCACTTATTATTTCAAATTCTTTTATATCGTGTTTTGGATTTTATGTATTTCTAACATATGTTTTTATTGTGAAGCTCTTTGTAACTTTATTTTAAAAGGTGTTTAATTAATAAAGTTATTTGTATTAATTTATCTGAAAGCTTTAGTTACTTTAATTACTAAGATGTTTACAAACAAAACATATGATGAGCCTAAAAATAAAATACTGAAAGATAATGTCAAACTATTCCTTAAACGCGAGGCTCCTGCTCATTCAGTATTTATGTTTATTACATGAATATTTTACCTTTAGTGATGAATATTCAATATTAACCTTGTCATGTATCGTTACATGTGATGTGCACTTTAGTTTGGGGAGTTATTTATGTGCCAGGTGTCATATGAACATCAGCTGATGAAGACTTTCTACACAGAAGGACAAAGAACATAAAAAGATCTCCTTTTGGAAGCAACACAGGTCTGAAAATTAATGTTAACTCGTTAATTATAACAGCATCTTTAAGGTAGCATATAAAACATGATACGTTTTCTTATCATGTAAGTATCATGTAAGTAGAAGAACCATGACAGTGAACAAAGTGAACACTCACCACTCGGTGTTGTTGACAGCGTCTCCAAACCCCGGAGTGTCCACGATGGTCAGCTTCAGCTTCACCCCCTTCTCCTCGATGTCCACGGTGTGTTTGGTGATCTCCACCGTCTGACTGATCCGCTCTGTGGACCAAGTATTCAGACCCTTTACTGCAGTAGAAGTACTAAAACCCACTGTAAACATTCTCTGCCACAAGTAAAAGTACTGAGAACACACTGTAAACATACTCTGCTACAAGTAAAAGTACCGAGAACACACTGTAAACATACTCTGCTACAAGTAAAAGTACTGAGAACACACTGTAAACATACTCTGCTACAAGTAAAAGTACTAATACCACACTGTAAACATACTCTGCTACAAGTAAAAGTACCGAGAACACACTGTAAACATACTCTGCTACAAGTAAAAGTACTGAGAACACACTGTAAACATACACTGCCACAAGTAAAAGTACTGAGAACACACTGTAAACATACTCTGCTACAAGTAAAAGTACTAATACCACACTGTAAACATACTCTGCTACAAGTAAAAATACTAATACCACATAGTAAAAAATACTCTGTAATATCACTAGTAGTACTTGTATGAATAAACGCAGGTATGTGGACTCACCTTCTGCATTGAGCAGTTTTCTGTCTTTGTGCAGGTCTGTGAGGAACAAGCTGTTCACCAGAGTGGATTTACCCAAACCAGACTCACCTGTAACACAGGTACAGGAAGTGATCACATCCTACACATCAAGATCAGGATTTTCAGAATAAAACTCCCATATCGAGATACTTTCATTTAATTTTACTCAAATATCAAATCGATGCTTTCCAGACTTTATAAAAACACGATACGCCACAAATGGGTCTGAACAAATGTAAATCACATTATAATAATAATAATATAATAATAATAATAATGCATTTCACTTCAATAGCACCTTTCAAAACATAATTACAAAGTGCTTCTAACCAGAAAAATAAAATAACAATAAAATAAAATCGTGACAAAAAAGAACATAACAGTGATAATAAAATAAATAAAAACAAGTATATGATAAGATGTTAGAATAAGGAAAAATAGAGTTGATTATTAAGTAAAAGCACATTTCAAAAAGAGTGTTTTTAACAGATATTTAAAAAAAGACAAAGATGTGACAAATCATTGCACCTTATTATAAAACAATCCAGCAGTTTTCACTTAATGGACTCAAAAATAGTTTAAAACAAAACTAGTTTGAAGCTCCGGGGGCTTCAAACTATTATTTTAAACATAATTAAATCAGGATAAGCTGTCATAATTAATCCTGTTCCTCAAGATGAAACATTCATATTGTAGCAGAGCCAGATCATTTTCACAGGACACTTTGAAACGTGTGAACATGGAGCCGGTGCGGAGGAGTGATGGTGAAAGCTGCTTCACAACATCCACATCCTGCAGATGAAGTACTTTGGGCTCCATTAAAGGATTAATATGTAACTTAAAGTGTGTAAAAACAACTAGACCTGTGTTATGTATGTTGTTAAGTTGTGTTACCTTATCTCAAATGTTTACAACCATTTTCAAACATAGAAATCTGCTAACGTTAGCTCAGCTTGTTTCTCTGATAACGAGACGTCTGATGCTAACGTTAGCTTGTTTCAATGTCTTCGAGCTGTGGAAGAAGAACTCAAAACTTTGACTTTAAAATAAAGTATCTTCTTTGAGTCAAAGTACCAAGCTCTGTTTAGTTTAGTTGATTTCATGTATCTGTCAGGAACCATCTCATATAGAGAACAGGTGTGTTAAATAGATTTACAAGCTAACATCAGTTCCTGTGCAGGTAGACACAAATACAACTAATCAGCTTTCAACAGTGACGAGTGAAGATGTGACGTCGTGTCTCACCTGCCACCATGAGGGTGAAGTCAAATCCCTTCTTCACCGACTTCCTGTGCACCTGGTTGGGCAGCGTCGCAAAGCCAACGTAATCTTTTTCCTACAAACAAGAAGACACATGAACATGTTTAAGAATGTTTTTGTTTTTATACAGTTTTAACATTTTAACATGGAGGTCTGTGGCCGCTGACTCGCTGCTGGAGGAACCACAGCTTTTGGTTACATTTTTCAAACTAAGCTAAGCTATGATGCTAATTTACAGTCGATAATTTATAGGAATTAAGAGCTTCTATTTGTCCGAGTAATATCAGTATTAATATTGAAATCAAAATAATACATTTAGGTTAGTCATAAAAAGTTAAAGTCCAAAAATAAAGAGACGGCAGCTAACTTAGTGAGTTCTGCTAAGCTAGCTACCGTAAGCTAACAGCGTTGTTTCTATGGTACAATGCAGTAATACACAGTCAGGATGCAGTAATACACAGTCAGGATGTAGTAATACACAGTCAGGATGTAGTAATACACAGTCAGGATGCAGTAATACACAGTCAGGATGTAGTAATACACAGTCAGGATGCAGTAATACACAGTCAGGATGCAGTAATACACAGTCAGGATGTAGTAATACACAGTCAGAATGTAGTAATACACAGTCAGGATGTAGTAATACACAGTCAGAATGCAGTAATACACAGTCAGGATGCAGTAATACACAGTCAGGATGCAGTAATACACAGTCAGAATGCAGTAATACACAGTCAGGATGTAGTAATACACAGTCAGAATGCAGTAATACACAGTCAGGATGCAGTAATACACAGTCAGGATGTAGTAATACACAGTCAGAATGTAGTAATACACAGTCAGGATGTAGTAATACACAGTCAGAATGCAGTAATACACAGTCAGGATGCAGTAATACACAGTCAGGATGCAGTAATACACAGTCAGAATGCAGTAATACACAGTCAGGATGTAGTAATACACAGTCAGAATGCAGTAATACACAGTCAGAATGTAGTAATACACAGTCAGGATGCAGTAATACACAGTCAGAATGCAATAATACACAGTCAGAATGTAGTAATACACAGTCAGAATGCAG